>NC_046376.1:2334421-2646664 GCF_011125445.2 Fundulus heteroclitus | reverse complement strand
GACTCGAATGTAGAGAAGGAAACACTTTCTCTTTGTAAAGAGAAACTGCTGAAGACAGCGAGAAACCATCCTTAAAAGGGTTTTCTCTTTGTCGGCAAAGCCACTCTCCAAGCCCTTTAAAAGTCCTGAGGGCCACCTGAAGTGGGCCGGTTAAACCGGGCAGGTTTCCAACAACTTTGGAAACAATCAACACAGCTACATTCACTGACAAATTTTTCACCCAATCTTTCACCAAGTCAGCACCCAATAGTCATGGTCTGAATCGGACATTATTTCATCCACAGGCAGATAGATGAACGAGGGTGTCAAAAATGTTGACTCCAGGAGGCCGCTACGTCAGAAAGGGCCACCAGAGAGCATGAGTGGTGGCACGGTGAGTGAAGCAGTGGTGTCACAGGCAGCTACCGGAGCGTCCAGCAGTCAGTCGGAGCAGCAGGTGAAGGTCAGTGAAACAGAGTCTGTCTCGCAGGCTCCTTAGACAGCATCACCAGCACTTGATGGAGTTGGATAGGGTTGTGTGTAGGTTCATGTGAAGGTGGGTGTAGAGATCCCTAACCTAGCTGATGGGCATTCAGATGTCCTGGTGAACAATGATGGAACCAGACATCTGTAAGCCCCTCATGCTATGTATTTAGGCTGTTTGGGAGTTTTTCTGTTACCATTGGTGGACATGTGAGGTGTACAGATGATGATATTAACCCCACCACACACACACACACACACACACACAAACACTATGGAGACTGGAACCTGGGCTGGACTATGGAGACTGGAACCTGGGCTGGACTATGGAGACTGGAACCTGGACTAGACTATGGAGACTGGAACCTGGACTAGACTATGGAGACTGGAACCTGGACTAGACTATGGAGACTGGAACCTGGGCTAGACTATGGAGATTGGAACCTGGGCTAGACTATGGGATTGGAACCTGGGCTAGACTATGGAGACTGGACCTGGCTGGACTATGGAGGACTGGAACCTGGCTGGACTAGGAGCTGGACTGGAACTGGAACCTGGACTAGACTATGGAGACTGGAACCTGGACTAGACTATGGAGACTGGGAACTGGGCTAGACTATGGAGACTGGAACCTGGGCTAGACTATGGAGATTGGAACCTGGGCTAGACTATGGAGACTGGAACCTGGGCTGGACTATGGAGATTGGAACCTGGGCTGGACTATGGAGACTGGAACCTGGGCTGGACTATGGAGACTGGAACCTGGGCTAGGACTATGGAGATTGGAACCTGGGCTGACTATGGAGATTGGAACCTGGGCTAGACTATGGAGATGGAACCTGGGCTGGACTATGGAGACTGGAACCTGGGCTGACTATGGAGATTGGAACTGGGCTGGACTATGGGACTGGAACCTGGGCTGGACTATGGAGACTGGAACCTGGGCTGGACTATGGAGACTGGAACCTGGGCTGGACTATGGAGACTGGAACCTGGGCTAGACTATGGAGACTGGAACCTGGGCTGAACTATGAAGACTGGAACCTGGGCAGGACTATGAAGACTGGAACCTGGGCTAGACTATGGAGATTGGAACCTGGGCTGGACTATGGAGATTGGAACCTGGGCTAGACTATGGATACTGGAACCTGGGGACTAGGACTATGGAGACTGGAACCTGGGCAGGACTATGGAGACTGGAACCTGGGCTAGACTATGGAGACTGGAACCTGGGCTAGACTATGAAGACTGGAACCTAGGCTGGACTATGGAGACTGGAACCTGGGCTAGACTATGGAGATTGGAACCTGAGCTGGACCATGAAGACTGGAACCTGGGCAGGACTATGGAGACTGGAACCTGGGCTAGACTATGGAGACTGGACCTGGGCTAGACTATGGAGACTGGAACCTAGGCTGGACTATGGAGACTGGAACCTGGGCTGGACTATGAAGACTGGAACCTGGGCAGGACTATGGAGACTGGAACCTGGGCAGGACTATGGAGACTGGAACCTGGGCAGGACTATGGAGACTGGAACCTGGGCTGGACTATGGAGACTGGAACCTGGGCTAGACTATGGAGAATGAAATCTGGGCTGGACTATGGAGACTGGAACCCGGGACCAGAAGCTGGAACTTGTAGCTGGACTTTGGAGTATAGAACTCCAGGCTGGAGTGTGGAGCAGAGAGGAGCTCTGGTCAACAGTGGCCGAACCGCTGGTACCCATGAGGTAGCTCTGGAGACCTGAGACCAAGGTGGTACTCTGGAGAGCAACATAGAGGCCTGGAGATCCACTGACGCAGCCCTGGAGAGCAGGAAGCCGGTTTGGTGTCTCCATGGAGCTCTGGCAATGATGGCAGAGGTAGGTTCACCTGGACAAACCATGTCAGAGAATTGAGATGAATAACACAAAGTAGCTTGTTCTGAAACCTTTGGAGAACTGTGATCAGGAAAAGAAGGCTGGGATGAAGATGAGATTAGTACACGAGGTACTAATGGTAGTGACGGATCTGGAGCCATTGATGGTGATGATTGATCCAGATATGTGGATCAATCATCTAATCATCTAATTTTGATAACCCCATTTGGAACGACGAGTAGGAGGCATCACTGTAATGCCTCACAGTGACCTCTCACTCTGCCCATCTCCATCCTGGTTGAATTTTCTTCAACATCTTGCCTTCAGATTGCCCGGGGCCTAGTCACTCATTGCTGATGTCAACTACTGCCCCCCTAAACCATGGACCTCATTTATTTCAGATTTCATAGATTTTGTCACACAGCTATCCTCCATCTCTCCATCTGACCTGCTTCTGGTGACTTTAACATCCACACCCCCACAGCTATATTAACATGTGATTTTGGACACCTTAAACTGTCTCCAGCTCACACAGCATGTCAGTTCACACTCATACACATGGACACATATGGAACCTGGTTTGCTCAAGTCTCCATGTTGCCATTAATAATTTGTGACTTACTGACCTCACAATTTCTGACCATCTGGCAATTACTTTGGACATTAGCACCCCCCCCCTCCCCTCAAACCCACACGGACAATAAGAACCGGAAGTCACTCTCTCCAAACACACTTTTTTTCCTCTTCATCCACTGTAATCTCTATCTCACCTTCCCTCTGATCCCACAATCATTGATCTGGTCAATTTTTACAACCACACTCTCTCTCCCGTCCTTAATCAGTTAGCCCCTCTTAAAACAGCTACAGTCTCATTTTCCACCTCAGTCCAATGGTACACATCTAAACTCCCCGAACTCTAAAAGAATCACAGAACATTTGAACATCTTTATAGAAAAAAATGGTCTCACTGTCCTTTCCAGAGCTTTTAAAGATTCTGCCAACACTCACAACTTGGCACTCAAATCTAAAATTCTACTCAGACATTATTAATTCTAATTCCTCAAACACCAGCACTCTATTTTCTACATTTCCAAAACACACCAAACCACAAGATAACATTACCTCCACATTCACAATAGTTAAGTGCAATAACTTAATGACATTTTTTAATACAAAAAAGCAAACCATTAACTGCTCATTCACAACCCACCCCTCCCCTTCTCCACTGGTACCAACAGTATTCCCTCTTAAAACCCTCACTTTCAACTTCTTCTCTACCAATTGATCTCAGACACCGTCAAACTCCATAAACATGAAACTCAAGACAGAGGTAGGTATGTCTCAAACAGAAGTTGGTGGGCAGCTGGGTAGTTGCAATGTTCTTCCTTGCTGCTGAACGTTTGAGGGTGGACAGGCTGGAGATGGAGTACCTTGCACAGGGATTTGATCACAGGTAATCCCGGAGGAGAACAACGATGACCTGGAAGCGAGGATTGGAACCAGAATACCACAGCGAAGAAAATTCCAAAGATCCAAGGGCTTTAGAATTGGCATTTGTTGTCGGCAAATGCTCCCCTTTATCCAGTTCCTGATTGGCTCTTGACAAGTTGCACCTGTCAGCCTGCAGCACCTGTCAACACCCTGCCTGGGGAAGGCAACAGACATACCCCCACACTGGTTCTGGAGACACAACAGTCTGGGGTTTTGGGCTCTGAGGAGACGAGTGGACCCTGGAGTGACATTGAGGCAGACTGAGGTGACAATGAGGAGACTCTTAGGCGCTCAGGAGGGGACTCTGGGGTTACGATGAATTGAGTCTTGGGCCTGTCAGGTGGCATGAAGTAGGGTCTTGGGCTCTCATGTAGTAGATCAATATGCTCTGATGAAAACCACAGTACAGAGCACGACAGCTTTGCTGCAATGGACATCCAGAAAGGAAACCATCCAGCCCCCTTGATTATCCTGAACGGGCTTGAAGGTCTTATGGTTGTCGCTTCTTTTGAGATACGAGGATGAAGCAGCAGGCAAGCAGGAAGTGTCAGCTGGATCCCCGAAAGCAGAGACATTAGCTATACCCTTGGAAGCAGGGACAGAAGACCTGGACAAATTCTTGGCAGCGGGAACAAAAGCATCACATTCCTCCGCTCAGCTCTTGAAGTGTTTGCCACATCTAGTCTTTAAATGGTGAACTAGGGCCTTTGAGGAGCCGCTCATGCAGTAACTACCCATACTGATCTTAAACCTCTTGAAGCCCATGTCTACTTGATTCGAGTTTCGACTGGATTCTTATGTCATGATGCTGCTGCAAGGAGAACAGAGCTTTTACAAAGGACCGGACAGAACCATGTTGAAACGGCTATTATTACAGGAGGATGGAGTGGGTAGAAAAACAAACTGCTAAGCTTATATAGTCTGAAGAGAAATGACAGGCAAAGCAGAAGGGCTAATCAGTGAAGGTGAGTTGCAGCTAAAGGAGAGAGAATGGAGAGCAATCAGGTGAGATTTGAATCAGCTGAGACTTAAGCCAGCTTCACACTGACTACGTTCCTTGCGCGCTCCCTCTTTTCATTAAAAAACGTGCCACACAGCACTCCAAACTAGATCCGTTGTCAAACAGACATTTAACAATATAGATGTAACATGACTACAAATACAACACAAAAGAATCAACCAAAGCAATACACCACACAATAAATAGCCTAAGGAAAGGAACTAATTTGGCAACACTTTAATAACCACAACAAACAGATAAAAGAACTAGATTAGGCAGAACCTAAGAAGAAAATTATCACAGTCAAGACACAAAGAAAATTAAAATATAAACACCAATAAATCATAACACTAATAGTGGAATCAGACATCTGTACATCTCATATATGAAGCAAGAAGCCTGAAAGGCCTTTCTTACCTTTGCTTGGTGTGTGGGGCATACAGCTGTCATGGAGATCAATTTTAGTATCAGATGTCTGTAAGCCCTACATGCCAGTTAGTGAGAACAGTTTGGAATTTAGTGTCTGTTCAGCACATGTGAGGCATACAGATGCGAGGTTCCTCCATTGACCACCACAATATTTGTATACCCCACATTACTAAGTAAATAATGTAGTGTTTTGTACTTTTGGCCTGATATGTTGAGCTTTCTGTTATCATGGTAGTGAGAATGGTTTTGGAATTTAGTGTCTGTTCAGCACATGTGGGGCATACAGATGTGGGGTTCCTCCATTGACCACCACAGTATCTGTATACCCCACATACTAGGTAATGAATCTGGGTTGGTGTTTTGTGCTATTGCCTGATATGTTGAGCTTTCTGTTATGGTAGTGAGAATGGTTTGGAATTTAGTGTGTATGCAGTGCATGTGGGGCATACAGATGTGGGGCTCCTCCATTGACCACCACAATATTTGTATACCCTACATACTAGGTAATGAATCTGGGTTGGTGTTTTGTGCTATTGCCTGATATGTTGAGCTTTCTGTTATCATGGTAGTAAGAACAGTTTGGAATTTAGTGTGTATGCAGCACATGTGGGGCATACAGATGCGGGTTCCTCCATTGACCACCGAGGTATCTGTATACCCCACATACTAAGTAATGAGTCTGAGTTGGTGTTTTGTGCCATTGCCTGATATGTGGAGCTTACTGTTATCGTGTTTTTTTATGCTGGGACAAAAGATCTGTATGCCCCACATGGCAGGCAATGAGCCAGGGTGAGCATTTAATGTTTTTGCCAGGCATGTGGGGCTTACAGATGTCTGGTTGCTCCATTTGCCACCATGATATCTTTATGGCCACATGCTAGGGAATTAGCCTGAGTGGGTGTTTCAAGCTGTTGTCTGGCATTTGGGACCTACAGTTGTCATGGTTAGTAATGCTATAACCAGACATCTATATGTGCTATGTGCCAAACAATGAGCCTGAGCAAGTGTTTTGTGTTCTTGCCTGGTATGTGTGAGCAGACAGATGTTATTGTTACCCAATATTCTATCAAGATATTTGTACACCCCTCATAACAGATATTGAGCCTGGGTGGGCGACTCATGCTATTGACTGGCATGTGGGGTGTACAAATGTCATTGTGGCTCAGATGTGTGTACACCCCAAAGGCCAGGCATGGAAACTGGGTGGGACATTTTTGCCATGTCCCAGCATGTGGGGTACAGTTTTCAAGGATTCCAATGTTGGAACCAGACAATGAGTCTGGGTGGGTGTTTTGTGCCATTGCCCGGCATAGATATTTTATTGTGTTCCAGTACATTATCCAGACATATGTAAACCCCAAATGTCATGGAATGAGACTCAATGGGTGCCATTCCCTGGCATGTGGGGAATACATAGGTTTGGTTCCAACATTGGTCATCATGACATTTTTATATCCAATTTCGACAGTGCCATTGTCTGGTTTGTGGGGCCCACAGATGTCATTAGCTATGTTTACATGGACAACAGTAATAGGAATAAACGGTCGAAAGCGTCATATAAACAAGCCAATTGGAATATGATAATCGAATTAAGCTCAGTCAAAATTTAATTGTATACCATATGACAGGGGTGGTTTATGCTGATTGATCATCCGATCAGCAAGCATATGAATGCTTGGCGGCAGTGTTTCCCGCAGCACTATCTTGGCAAGGCAGCCGCCTCGCCAAACTCACGCTACCGCCTCGCCAACATTCCAAAAAAAAAAAAAAACTAACTCGATATGCTTGCATGTTTATATGACATTAACACGCGTTTTTTTGTTGTTGCTTTCGCGCGTGCATATAGTGAATGGCAGGGAAAAAACAGGCAAAAAAACATGGATACGCCCCCCCCCCACCGCTCCGCCAGTCGTCTGCGCAAAACTTGTCGTCTAACCCCCCCCCCCCCGCTCTGCCAGTAGTCCGCGCAAAAATTGTCGGCATACAACCCCAACCCCCCCCCTCCCGGTCCGCCAGTCGTCCGCCCAAAAATTGTCGGCGTACAACCCCAGACCCCCACCCCCCGGTCCGCCAGTTGTCCGGGCAAAAAATGGCGTCGTACCACCCCAACCCCCCCCCTCCCGGTCCGCCCGTCATCCGCGCAAAAAATGGCGTCGTACCACACCAACCCCCACCCTCCCGGTCCGCCCGTTGTCCGCGCAAAAATTGTCGGCGTACAACCACAGACCCCCCCCCCCCCCCCCCCCCCCCGGTCCGGCAGTTGTCCGCGCAAAAATTGTCGGCGTACACCCCAACACCCCCCCGCCCTCCCGGTCCTCCAGTCGTCCGCGCAAAAATTGTCGTTGTACCAACCCCCCCCCCCCTCCCGGTCCGCCAGTCCGCGCAAAAATTGTCGTCGTACCAACCCCCCCCCCCCTCCCGGTCCGCCAGTCGTCCGCGCAAAAATTGTCGGCGTACAACCCCAGATCCCAACCCCCTGGTCCGCCAGTCGTCCGCGCAAAAATTGTCGTCGTACCAACCCCCCCCTCTCCCGGTCAGCCAGTCGTCCGCGCAAAAATTGTCGGCGTACCACACCAACCGCCCCCACTTCCCGGACCGCCCGTCGTCCGCGCAAAAATTGTCGCCGTACAACCCCAGACCCACCCCCCCGGTCCGCCAGTCGTCTGCGCAAAAATTGTCGGCGTAGAACCCCTAACCCCCCCCCTCTCCCGGTCAGCCAGTCGTCCGCGCAAAAATTGTCGGCGTACAACCCCAAATCCCCCACCCCCCCCCCCTCCCAGTCCGCCCGTCGTCCGCGCAAAAAATGGCGTCGTACCACACCAACCCCCCCCCCTCCCGGACCGCCCGTCGTCCGCGCAAAAATTGTCGCCGTACAACCACAGACCCACCCCCCCGGTCCGCCAGTCGTCCGCGCAAAAATTGTCGTTGTACAACCCCAGAACCCCCCCCCCCCCCCACCCCCCCTCCCCCGGTCCACCAGTCGTCCGCGCAAAAATTGTCGGCGTACAACCCCAGACCACCCCCCTCCCTGGTCCGCCAGTTGTCCGCGCAAAAATTTTCATCGTAAAATCCCCAACACCCACCCCCCCCTCCCGGTCCGCCAGTCGTCCGCGCAAAACTTGTTGTCTTCCCACCGCCCCCACCCCAATTCACCGCCTGCCTCGCGATCAACGTTAACGTGAGGTTTTCCAATGTTAGCGGAAATACGTCAGGAAGTAAAACTGTCGTGGTTCCCGATGCAACCTTTCTGTTCGATACATAAATGAGCTCAAAATTGTCGCTTACTCAGTAACGTTTCCACCGTAATAACAACATTGTACAAGTCCATTCTTGGAGCTCTGAAGACAAGCATATTTGTACAATACTGCTTTGTTTACTATTTCTGTAGTTTAGCAAAGATAGATGTACTTCTGTTTTTTGGGGGGAAATTTCAGAACTGCGTATGTCAGAGTGGTTATATTCTGAATAAATTCAGGTGCATATACATGCACATTATGATTTAATTAATTAATTGTTTACCCATATAAATGGAATAATCCAAATACATTTTAATCCAATTTTGAAATTTCTGTGCATGTAAACATAGCTATCGTGGACTAATGTTGGATCCAGACGTCTGTACTCCCCACATGCCAGGGATTGGGACTGGGTGGGCATTCTGTGCCATTGCTTGGCATGTGGAGAATATACATGTCTGGTTCAAACATTGTTTACCATGATATCGTATTGTGAATTAATTAGGCTTTGTGGGTCTGTCGTGTCATTGTCTGTGATGTGGACCATGTAGTTGTCATGGTAAACAATGTTGGAATCAGAGATCTATAAGCCCCACTTGGAGGACATTGAGCCCAGGTGGGTGTTATATGCCATTTCTTGGCATGTGAGGAGAATGGATGTTAATTGAGGCCCAATATTGGATCCAGACATCTATACTCCCTACATTCCAAGGAACGGGACTTGGTGGGCATTTAATGCCATTGCCTTACATGTGGGGAATATAGATGTCTGGTTCCAACATGGTTTACCATGACATCTTTATACTCCACATGTTAAGTAATGAGCCTGTGTGAGTGTTTCATGCCATTACCTGGCATGTGGGGCATACAGATGTCTGGTCCCATCTTTGGTCACTGTGACATCTGTATGTCTCATTAGCCAGGTTAATGGATTTCTACAAACAGCTCCATGAACGCATGCAATACAACTCTATCCAACTCCACCACCTGCTGGTGGTGCTGTCTGATGCGTCTACGAGTCTTTCTCTGTGTCTGCTGACCTTTGCTCACTGTTCCAGCTGACTCCCAGACACACCGGTAACTACCTGTGACACCATCACCTCACTCATATTGTCATCACTTATGCCCCCTGAGGGCTTATATGGACTTAGCGGCTTCCTGTATGATTCATTTTGACACCTGCCAGTGGTCTGCTTGTGGAGGAGAATAAAACAAGCTGGACCATTTCTACTGGGTGCTGACTTGGTGATTCTGTTTTTTGGTCAGTGGCTGTAGCTGTGATTGATTTAAACTGCCATTGCTGTTATCCTCCATGTGCCCATGTGTTTCAGGGCCTCCTTCTAGTAAATGGCAAATGGCCTGTACTTGTATAGCGCTTTATCAAGTCTGACAACCCCATAGCGCTTTAAACTACTTTCAGTCATGCACCCATTCATTTACACGCTGGTGGTGGTAAACTTCATTGCAGCCACAGTTACCCTGGGGCAGATTAACAGAAGCCAGGCTTCCATAAAATACAACTGTATAGTATCCATCTCTATATTTATTCAGTAAAAACCCATGTCCTGTACTTATGGAACCATTGTTTATCCTGCACTTGCTGCTATTGCACTTCTAGGGTTGCATTTCGTTGCCTTGTACCTGTACCTGTGTAATGGCAACAAAGTTGAATCTAATCTAATCTACCATCGGGCCCTCTGACCACCTAGACATGAGTCACGCTCCCTACCCTTGCTAAAACACTGCTAACAGATTCACTCGGCGCTGGACTCATTTTTATTTAAAATTTTATTTAACCTCAGTCCAACCATTGCTATTGGTCAGAAATGTACATGTTCTGTGTCCTGGGACCCAATTTAATATATGGACACGAACAGGTTATTTAATAGGAAACCAGTCTGAAAGCTTACCATTACCTCTATGTCTGAGATACATTGAAAAAAAGCTGGTCACCTCTGATACCTCTTTGATGGACTGGTGATATCTCCAGGGTAAACCCCATCTCTCACCCAACAACAGCTGGATGTCTCTTTTAAAGTGTGACCAACTATGATCTATCCTATTCTTTAAAACAGTCTTCATAACATATCATGAATGATGGCTCATGGGATTCTCCCAGTCAGGACCGTCATGCACTCCCAGGGCATGTCAACTGTATCTACTTACTCCCGACCTGGTTGTGGCGCGCCTGAGTCGGTGAGGCACCTGGTCAAAGAGTGCAGTGCTGCCGTAGACCAGTGGGCGCAGCCTGGCTCCTTACAATTCCCGTACTTACCAGTAAGGGAGGTTGAGCTCTTAATGGGGTGAGCTGCAACATACAAGCAGCAAAGAAAGATGTTGCCAATCATTAGCTCACCCTTGCACCCTTCAAAGACGCCATATAGACCTCCATGAACTTGCTGGTTAGGAAGCACAAGCAGATTCCCCCCGTGGTTGTGATCCAGATGGCAGAAGAAGAGCCTGCCAAAGCTGCAGGCTGCTGACAGCAAAGAGAGGACACAGCCACAAAGAAGCATCGCCTCTGTGCCCATTCGGACGAAGGAGCCAGAGTCACACAGGGAAAGGTCAAAGCAGCAACGGTCTGGCTCTCCGGGTGTGGCAGGTGGGAAGGAGCATCAGGGTGGGAATCCCCTCTGAGCATCAAGACTGTTTGGAAGAATGGTGTGGCTATTTTAAACTGTTAAGGATTCACCTCGCTCCTTTACAAATTTTAAACATCCAGTGTCACTTTGAACATTTTCTATTAAAACATCTTGATTATTTTACATGATCTGAGGTAGACATTTTGACCAAAATGTGGGAAAAGCTTTGGTCCCAGCTCCTCCCTTCTATATCCCCCAGCATGCCAGTCAACAAGTCGTGCTTTTAAAGAATCTTTTTTGTAATTGAGTTGGGAGTTAGCAGTAGTCCTGTTTTCTGCTCTTTGGGTTCTAGCACTTGAATTGACAGGGAGATGGCCCAGATGTGATCATCAGCTGGTTGGCTGGTCTGAGGCTTCTTCATTTTGTTTATTTTGGTTAAGGCTCCCAACTCTTTCTTTTATTGTTTCTTTAAAACTAACTTCAACCTCTGCTATTAGTCAGAACTTTAAATCTTCCCTGTCTTGTGACACTCGTTAAAGTATGGAACAAAACAGATTGATTAAAAAAACAAAATCCAGCCATAACCTTACAATTACCTTCCTGCCTGAGGTCATTCAAAAAACAAAAAAAACTCATACTTATGATTCCTAAAAAATGGTAAATACAGCTGTGGTGGACTGGTGACCTAACCAGCGTGTAAGCTAACCTCTCACCTGTTGACTACTGGTTATTGACCCCCGCTCATGAAATCCTCTCAGACTGGAGGATTATTTTAAGTAGCTCCCCTATTCAGGGGTCAGTACAGCAAGCCAGTACAACTTTCATTTAGACTTGACATATCTTAAGCCATATGCCTTTCCTGCCACAAGGGGAATTCAAACCCAAGTCTGACACTTTTTCAGAATCACCAAACTGTTTTTCTGGAGACCCTTATGGTACAATCCTCCTCTATAATGCATAGTAAATCACCTTCAAGTGCACCCATCAAACCTTTCACCAATCCACAACTCCAACTTGGAAAAGATGGAAAGAAGGAGACAATCACCAACTCCACCATACAGCAATCTTTTGCTGCCCTCAGCCTCTGTGGATATCATTGCCTCATCTGCAACAGTAAGACATCTTCACCACTCCTTTTACAACACATTCTCAAATCATTCCAGTTTCAGATACTAATCCCATTACCTCTCCTCCAGGATACTGATAAGAATCATTCACTCCACCAATTTCCTGCCAACTTCATTATCTGCATATATCCTCTCCTCCTCTGCACCAGTAAGAAACCATCACCCCTTCTTGTACACCACATTCTCAACCCATTTCTGTTTCAGATACTAACCCACCTATGTCTCGCCTTAAATAGGACCCGGTTACCTGAGGGAGACTTCAGATTGTTCTGCTGACACAAGTGGTAATCAGATGCTCTTCTTCTGTGTATCATAGATTTCTTGAATTCTTAAATTTCTTGTTGCTGTCCCTCCCTTAAAGAAATCTGTTTTCTTTGTCAATGCTCAGACATTGGATTCCAACGTATTGTTATTCATCCTCTGTGTCTTTTTTCAGAACTCTCCTTAAGAACCTCTACACCGCTCCTCTGTCTGCTCTCCTGGCTCAAGGGCTCCTCGATAACTCATCACTCTCTCACCACCTGCCAGTCCACCCTCCAACATTTTGCCGATCCACAACGTCCACTAGGAAAAGAAGGACCGAAGGAGACAATCATTAACTCCACCAATCTCCTGACCAAACTCAGCCTCAGTGGATATCCTGACTTCCTCTGCACCAGTACGACACTGTCTCCCCTCCTTCTACAACCTCTTCTCAACCCATTTCAGTTTCAGATACTAACCCACCTATGTCTCACCTTAAGTAGGACCGAGTTTCCTGAGGGAGACTTCAGATGTTCTGCTCACACAAGTGGTAATCAGACACTACTCTTCTGTGTATCATGGACTTCTTGAAATCTTACATTTCTTGTTGCTGTCCCTCCCTTAGAGAAATCTGTTTGTCTTTGTCAATTCTCAGACATTGGATTCCAACGTATTGTTTTTGTTATGTGTCTTTTTTCAGAACTCTCCTTAAGAACCTCTACACCGCTCCTCTGTCTGCTCTCCTGGCTCAAGGGCTCCTCGATAACTCATCACTCTCTCACCACCTGCCAGTCCACCCTCCAACATTTTGCCGATCCACAACGTCCACTAGAAAAAGAAGGACCGAAGGAGACAATGATTAACTCCACCAATCTCCTGACCAACCTCAGCCTCAGTGGATATCCTCACCTCCTCTGCACTAGTATGACACTGTCTCCCCTCCTTCTACAACCTGTTCTCAACCCATTTCAGTTTAAGATACTAACCCACCAATGTCTCACCTTAAATAGGACTCGGGTTTCCTGAGGGAGACTTCAGATGTTCTGCTCACACAACTGGTAATCAAAATCTCTTTTTCTGTGTAGCTAAGACTGATGAAGTTCTTGCATTTCCTTTTGCTGTTTCTCCCTAACATAAATTTATCTTTGTAAATGCTCAGATAATGGACTCCAACGTACTGTTTCTCATTCCTTCTGTCTGTTCTAAGAACTCTCCAAAAGACTCTACACACTATTCCTCTGGCCGCCTTCCAGGCATAAGTGCTCCATTATAACTCATTGTTCATTCACCTGCCTGTCCGATCTACAATTCTTACCGTGAAAAGACGGACAAAAGGACACAATCAGTAACTCCACTTATCACCAATCTGCAGCCAACCTAGGCCTCAGTGGATATCCTCACCTCCTCTGCACCAGTACGACACTGTCTCCCATCCTTCTACAACCTGTTCTCAACCCATTTCAGTTTCAGATAGTAGCCCTCCAATGCTTCCCTTTAAAGAGGAGCAGGTTTCCTGAGGCAGACACCATATTGTCCTGCTCACACAAGTCCCATTACTAATCCCATTACCTCTCCTCCAGGATACTGATAAGAATCATTCACTCCACCAATCTCCTGCCAACTTCATTCTCTAAGGATATCCTCCCCTCTTCTGCACCAGTAAGAAACCATCACCCCTTCTTGTACACCACATTCTCAACCCATTTCTATTTCAGATACTAACCCACCTGTGTCTCACCTTAAATAGGACCGAGTTTCCTGAGGGAGACTTCAGATGTTCTGCTCACACAAGTGGTAATCAGACGCTACTCTTCTGTGTATCATGGACTTCTTGAAATCTTGCAATTCTTGTTGCTGTCCCTCCCTTAGAGAAATCTGTTTGTCTTTGTCGATTCTCAGACATTGGATTCCAATGTATTGTTATTCATTTCCTGTGTCTTTTTCAGAACTCTCCTTAAGAACCTCTACACCAATCCTCTCTCTGCTCTCCTGGCTCAAGTGCTCCTCGATAACTCATCACTCTCTCACCACCTGCCAGTGCACCCTCCAACATTTTGCCGATCCACAACTTCCACTAGGCAAAGAAGGACCGAAGGAGACAATAATTAACTCCACCAATCTCCTGACCAAACTCAGCCTCAGTGGATATCCTCACTTCCTCTTCACCAGTACGACACTGTCTCCCCTCCTTCTACAACCTGTTCTCAATCCATTTCAGTTCAGATACTAACCCACCTATGTCTCACCTTAAATAGAACCGGGTTTCCTGAGGGAGACTTCAGATGTTCTGCTCACACAAGTGGTAATCAGACACTACTCTTCTGTGTGTCATGGACTTCTTGAATTCTTACATTTCTTGTTGCTGTCCCTCCCTTGAGAAATCTGTTTTTATTGTCGATTGTCAGACATTGGATTCCAACATGTCGTTATTCATTCCCTGTGTCTTTTTTCAGAACTCTCCTTAAGAACCTCTACATCGCTCCTCTGTCTGCTCTCCTTGCCCAAGTGCTCCTCGATAACTCATCACTCTCTCACCACCTGCCAGTCCACCCTCCAACATTTAGCCAATCCACAACTTCCACTTGGAAAAGAAGGACTGAAGGAGACAATCATTAACTCCACCAATCTCCTGACCAAGCTCCGCCTCAGTGGATATCCTCACTTCCTCTTCACCAGTACGACACTGTCTCCCCTCCTTCTACAAACCAATTTTCCTTTCGGATACTAACCCACCTATGTTTCATCTTAAATAGGACTGGGTTTCCCAAAGGAGTCTTCAGATTGACAAGTGGTAATCAAAATCTCTGTGAATCTGTGTAACTAAGAATCTGTGTAACCAAGATTCCTGAGTTGTTACATTTCCTTTTGCTGTATCTCATTAATATAAATCTGTTTTCCTTTTCAATGCTCAGATCATTGATTCTAAAGTACTGACTTCCATTTTCTGCGTCTGTTCTGAGAAATCTCCTTAAAAACCTCCACACTGGTTCTCTGACCGCACTCCTGCCTGTACATCCTCCAAAGTTGGTTTCACCAATCAAAAACTTCAAGAAGGACAAAGGTAGACAATCACAAAGTTATAAAACACATTCTCCACCAATTTCAGTTTCAGGTAGAAACTTACTTTCCTCCCCCATGAAATAGGACCAAGTTTCTGGAGGCAGATGCCAGGTTGTTGTCCTCACACATGAGGTAATCAGGCTCTTTTCCTCTTTGTGTCTAAGATTCCTGGGGTTCTTACACTTATACTGGCACTCTCTCCTTACCAAAAATATGTTCCCTTTGTCATTTAACAGTTATTGGACTCCAACTAATTGTTTTCTTTTTCTCTTAGTCTGTTTGAACAACTCTTCCTAAGAATTTCCACACCACTCCTCTGGCCACCCTCCTGGCACAAGGGCTCATCTGTAACTTATTGGTCACTCACCTCCTGGTGCACTCTCCATCGCCCAAACCTCCACCTTGAAGAGAAGGACAGAAAGAGACAATAACTACTTCAACCAATCTGCTGCCAACCTCAGCCTCTGCTGATAAGTTCACCACCTCTGCACCAGTAAGAAATCATCTCCACTTCTTTTACAACAAATTCTAGACCCATTTCAGTTTCAGACAGTAACACACTAACCTCTCCCCTAGTGCCGTCCTGGATTCTTGATCTAAAGCAAGAAGAATCATCTCACTGTGCAGATTTACCAATAAACCTTTCAAACTTTCCTTTGGTTTCTGTGATTATTACCTGCAGGAGATTTTTATTTTGTCAGGAACATGACATAAGCGGGTCTAGAAGATGGATGGATGGATGGCCTTTCTGAAATATTAAATAAGACTGATAATATTAAATATGACTTATAAAAATAAGTCAAGATAGTCAAATTTCAAGCCAAAAACAGAAAAAGAAACCATTCAAATTCTGTTGCATCTTTCTCTAAAGGGTAGGGGTAACAAACCGACCATGGGAGCGATGCTGAAGGTCATTAATAATGTAGATGGTTTTGTGAACACACTGTTAATGGTTGATCTCCAGGAGAATGGAGAGCGGAGAAAAAAATTACCTCTCTGTAAGTATTGACAATCTTTCTCCACTGATTTCTCTCCAGCAGTTTGCAGCTTAAGAACCAGAAATTGATACCATAGGGGAGGACAGACTCTCGCTATAGAAGGTCCTGAGTTGATGACTTGTTAGAACCTGCTTACGTTGGAGGCTAATTCTCCAGGGGAAGCATCTTAGACTTAGACTTTAGACTTAGACTTTGATGACTTTATTGTCATTTTGTATGCACAGAGTGCGTACAGAACAAAATTTCGTTGCATACAGCTTGTAAATTACAGTAAATTACAGTATAAGGTGCAGCAGTGATTTAAAAGAAAACAATTGAAATGTAAACAATGCAGGAGAGACAGTGTGCGATCACAGTGTACAGGTGAGTATTTTTAAAACCATTTGTATGTGCAGAATTTGTGCAAAGGGCATTTGTGCATGAATGCAAATAAAAACTATCAGTTTGGCAGCATTTGTAATGCTAGATAGAGGTGCAGTGGTGCAAATGTGCAAATATGCAAATGTGGTGCAGAGTCCAGTTTAAAGTTCAGCAGTTCAACAGTCTGATGGCAACAGGGAAAAAGCTTTTGCAGAACCTGGTGGACCTGCAGCGGATGCTGTGGAACCTCTTCCCAGAAGGCAGCAGGGAGAACAGTCCATGGTGGGGGGTGAGGGGTCCCTGATGATGTTACGGGCTCAGGACACACAGCGCTGAGATGAGATGTCCTTAATGGAGGGAAGACGAGCCACAATGATCTCTTCTGCTGTCCTCACCACTCTCCTCACATTCTTCCAGTCGGATGCATTGCAGCCTCCACCCCACACAGTGAGACAGCTGGTCAGAATGCTCTCTATGGTGCTCCTGTAGAAGGTCGTGAGGATGGGCGGGGGCAGGTGGGCTCTCCTCATCCTCCGTAGGAAGTACAGTCGCTTCTGTGCCCTCTTCACCAGTGACGTGGTGTTCACAGACCAGGTGAGGTTGTCCGTGATGTGCACCCCCAGGAACTTGGTGCTGCTGACCACCTCCACGGCTGAGCTGTTGATGAGCAGTGGAGCATGGTGCGGCCAATTCTTCCTGAAGTCGACGATGATCTCCTTCGTCTTCTCCACGTTCAGGATCAGGCTGTTGTCTCTGCACCAGCCCACCAGCTGCTCCACCTCCTCTCCTCTTGGGGGAGTGCTGGCCGAGAGGTTAGAGCAGCAAGCTTGCACTCTGAGAAGGATGCAAGTAGCCGGTTCGATCCCAACTGCCTGCTCTCAGGGTCCCTGAGCAAGACCCTCAACCCCCGACTGCTCCCCAGGCGCCCTACAGTGGCAGTCCACTTGAGTCTGACACACCTCCAGGAGATGGCGTCCTCAATGGAGCGGTTCCGTCGGTAGGCAAACTGGAATGGGTCGATTGTTGGGGGGAGACTGGAGACAATGTGTTCCATTACCAGCCTTTCAAAGCAATTCATGGTGATGGGAGTCAGTGCAACAGGCCGGTAGTCGTTGAAACAGGTGACTTGAGGTTTCTTCGGCACCGGAATGATGGAGGCAGACTTGAAACATGCTGGCACTGTGGCTTGCTCTAGTGAGGTGTTAGAAATGTCTGCAAGAACACCAGCCAGCTGACCTGCACACTCCTTGAGCACCCGCCCAGGTATGTTGTCGGGACCTGGGGCCTTCCGCGGGTTGACTCTCCTCAGTGTCTTCCACACGTCCGCTGTGTCAAGGCAGAGGACCTCCTCTTCCTGATGGGAAACAGCCTTCACTGCTGGAGTGCTGTTTAGTGCCTCAAACCTCCCAAAGAAGTGGTTTAGTCCGTTAAGAAAGTCAGCATCAACTTCACCCACCGGGGGGGGGAATGTTGTATTCAGTGATCACCCGGATGCCTTTCCACATGCTGGTTTTGCTGGCTTCATGGAAAAGCTCCTGGATTTTCTGACTGTGGTTCCGCTTCGCTAGCCTGATGGCACAGTTTAGGTTGGCTCTTGCTGTCCTGAGTGCCTCCTTGTCACCAGACTTGAAGACTGAGTTCCGTATTTTTAGCGCTTGACGGACCTCCACAGTAATCCAGGGTCGTTGGTTGGCTCGGGTGACGATGGTCTTTGTGGTGCTGACGTCCTCAATGCATTTGTTGATGTAGGCTGACACAGTCATGGAGTACTCATCAATGTCCTCATAAGTTGCTGCAGCTTTGAACATGTCCCAGTCAGAGCACTCAAAACAGTCCTGGAGCGCCTCCATGGCTCCCTCAGTCCACACCCTCACCTGCCTCACTGTAGGTCTAGCTCTGATCAGCAGGGGCCTGTATGCAGGAATAAGCATCACAGAAAGGTGGTCTGAAGAGCCCAGGTGGGGGCGGGGGACTGCTCTGAATGCACCTTTTATGTTTGTGTGAACTAAGTCTAGAGTGTTCTCTCCCCGAGTTGCAAAATTCACCTGTTGGTAGAAATGAGGGAGAACAGTTTTCATATTTGCCTGGTTAAAATCCCCAGCAATGATGAAAACCCCCTCTGTGTGTGCAGATTGCATCTCAGAGATTGTCCAATAGAGGACACTCATAGCCTCTTTTGTGTTTGCGCTGGGAGAAACGTAAACCGCTGTGATAATAACAACAGTGAACTGTCAAGGCAGATAAAAAGGTCTGCAGCTAATAATCATGAGCTCGATGTCCATAGAGTAAAGACTTGTGATTAATCTAGCATTTTTACACCAGTTGTTATTGATGTAAACGCAGAGTCCACCTCCTCGGGTCTTACCGCTGAGTTGTTTATTTCTGTTGGCGCGGCAAGTAGCTATCCCCTCCAGGCTAACGGCGTTGTCCGGGATTGATGATGTGAGCCATGTCTCGATCAGGATGAGAGTACAGCAGTTCATAAACTCCCTCTTTGCAGAGAGCTCGAGTTGTAAATGGTCTATTTTGTTGTCCAGTGAGCGGACGTTGGAGAGCAGAATGGATGGTAGCGGTGATCTATGGGGGTTATCCTTTAGCTTAGCTACTAAGCCTCCGCGGCAGCCGCACTTCTTCGGCCGGCTACACCGCTCTCCACCGGCATGAGCTGCTTGATTCCGCTGCCTCATAGGCCCCCGGGACTGGTGCCCGTAGTGCGCCGCAGCCACGTAAACAGTTGAGCGTAGTAGTAGTTAAAAGTCCAAAATAACTACATGACTGTAACTCTAACAGGCACTGGCGGTCAAGTACTAATCAGCTGGGTAGATGAGAGATTTCTAGTGAGTTTGGCGGCATTTTTTATGAAAAATGTCTGAGAGTTGGTCGGAGCTGTATGCGTAGCCGCTGCCGGAAGTCAAGACCATTGTATATCTAAGATTTGCCCAAATCCAAGAAGAGGCATTGTCTTTATGTTTCATGAACATGGATTTATGTTTATTTTTACAGGATTGAACAGCTTTAACTGAAGTTTGTAGCATATTAAAACTTAAGTAATGGGTGACATCAATGACGACATTCGACCAGGTTTCAATGAAAGCTTTTATTCTGGAAAAGAAGAGTAAAAACAAATTAACCTCCTCTTCAATTCAGTTTCCCTGCATTCCAGCCCCGCAGCAGCGCGCAACAATGCTGTGTACCAACTTTTTTTCTTCTCAGATACAAAAGTCAACAAAAGAAAGAAATCTCTTCACAAAATTTATAAACTAAAACCAAGAGGAGAAAAACGCCACCTAATGACCACAACAACACAACACGGTGGGACAGAGTTAAATAAACAAAGATAAAAAAAGTATAACTTAGGATAAAAACACATACCTGGGAAAGAAGAGTAAAAACAAATTAACCTCCTCTTCAATTCAGTTTCCCTGCATTCCAGCCCTAAAAATTAAAATAAAAACAATGTTCAATCGAGCTTTGTTGGACTAACAACGGCTGTTCGCGCCAAATTATAAAAAAGAAATTACAATAAACGGTTCATAAAAAAAACCCAATGACGATCAAAAGTGCAAAACAACACACCAACAAACAATAATAACCGACATATGGTAGAGACCTCTAACATAAACAACATCCATACAGTAAAACAAGCATATATCGTAGCAGCGAACTTCCCTCTGACTTACCCACAGCAGCGCGCAACAACGCTGTGAGGGAAAAGGGGGAGGCGGAGGAGCTACGAGGGCTGGAATGAACTACGGAAGCCCAGGAGACACAAACAAGGCAGAGTGCAGAAAGGTGACCCCCGCAGGCAAAAAACAACAAAACAACAAATAAACATAACTGAATAAGATAAAATTCACAAATTCTCAATATAAAATTAATTAGAAATAATTTTTAAAAAAGTACATTTGTAACTCTGTTACAGATGGATGGATTAAAGTCAAGACCTCCCATATTGGATGCAGGGGAAAAGTGATTTGACAAAGCTCGGACTAATCTAATCACATGCCATGTTGGGGGCCCAATGTGACAGACAGCTAAAGATCTTCTCAACAAGGCAAACTGCCAGAAAAGAAGAAGGAGAATGGGTCATCTTCGTCTTTTATAGTCAGTCTCCAGGGTGACCAGACAAGGTTTATATCGGGGCGGCCGTATCAACTGTGTTGCATGCTGGGAGTTGCAGTTTGTCACATCATAATAGCATAACAGGCTGAAAGGCTACTCTGACTGGAAGAAGCCATTACTCCAAAAGAAATACAAAAAAGCCAAATTACAGTTATAAAATGCACACAGGGACAGGGAAAATAATTTTTGGAGACATGGTCTGATGTAACTAAAATTGAACATTAAGACCATTGTTATATTTGGAGAAAGAAGGTAGTAGTAGTAACTTTATTTGTCCCAATATGGGCAATTTTTGTGCAGTAGTAATAAACATTCACACTTTACACATAAAAACACAAGAAACACATAAAATATAAAAGTAAGGTGAATAAATATATATAAATATGTGCAGCGCAGAGAATGAATAAAACGAAGGCCTATATGTATGCAACGTGTGACTATCTGCTTTTCCTGATAGCTTTTAGCAGCTGGACTGCAGAGGGAAGAAAGGAATGTTGTATCTATTTGTCCGGGCTGGTGGATATTTAAAACGGGAACCAGAGGGTAGAAACTGAAATTGGTTGTGTAGGGGATGGGTGTAATTATCCAAGATGGACTCAGCCCTCCTAATTACCTGCTCTTTGTATATTTCAGTCATGTTTTTCTGTTGGACGCAGGCCTGTGATTTTACTACATACCTTAATAATCTTGGATATGTCATTTTCTATTTTTTACGTTAAGAGCAAACCAGAAAGTGAGTATGGACTCTATCTGGATAAAGGATCTGTAGAACATGGTCATCAGAGTCTTGTCAACCTAAAACCTGGCTAGCTTTCTGAGGCAGTATAAGCGCTGCTGCCCTTTCTTACACAGCATGTCTGTGTTGCTGTTAAAAGTTAATTTGTCGTCTATAATAGACCCAAGATATTTATACTGGTGAACACTTTCAATGTCTTGCCCATTTTTGATGGTTATAGAGGGGTTGCAGGTCTTGTGCCTGGGAAGCTTTCAAGCCTGAGAATAACATCCAAACTTTGATATACAGGAGTGGCAGCTTCATGTTGTGGGGTTGGCTGTTTTGCTGCAGGAGGGACTGGTGCACTTAAATACCCTTTCCAGGCAGACAAAACAGCCTCCAATGGACTCTTCCATAAACACGTACCCCTAAAACAGTTCCTGCTTGAACTCACTATTGTTTCTTTCAATGCACTTTAGCAACATCTTTATGTCTTCATGAGTTTGGCTATAACAATGTAAAATTAAATCCACACAGAAAGATTTTACCCAATGCCTAAATTTGACTGCATCAAATTTAAATAGTTGTTTTTTCCCCCTCTTCATCTGGTCCCTTCCTGTGACCTCAGCTCTAACAGGAAGCTATAATTACAGGAAGTGAGGTAACACTAAGGTAAGTTCACCAAAATAAAATGCACAAGTTAAATGATCAAACAATAAATACAAACTGGAACTGTGAATTGATTTAAACCAAGATGTTGTAGTAAATAATCTGTAGAAATGCAAAACATACACAAACCTGGGATAGGATACGTTTGCAGACTATAAACTAAATAAAATATGGCTAAATTAAAACAAGAATGTTACCTACAATTATATGAACTGAGGCAAATGGTGTTCTCACCCACTTTGTCAGACTCGTTAAAAGTCCTCCTCACTACATTTTTTCAATTTAGGAGCTCTCATAAGGCCTGAGATGCTTTGTGAATAACTTTTATCTTACCAAAGTAAAATTCTAAGAATTCGGGAAATTCTAAGATTTTGCCTGAAATTATGTCATTAAAAGCTACTTTTAGTCTTGGGAATCTTTATGAATACGGGCACTCCTGATTACTCTAAAAAAAAATTCACTGTAGGAGCTCTGTTAAGGCCTGAGATGCTTTGTGAATAACTTTTGACTTACCGAGGTAAAATTCTAAGAAATATATTTAGGAATCTTTTTGAATACGGGCACAGGTCTATAGCTCACAGGGAGTTAACTGACTCTTCCTCTCTAATGTTGACTGCTGCAAATATAAATTCATTAAACATGACTGCCATGAATTGCATTGCTTTGCAGGGGAGGGTGGCCAGGATCAGTTTTAAAGGCAGGCTGTTCATAGGAAGAATATGAGAGCAGAGCAACTGGTCCTCTCAACAGAAATTATTTAAATGACTGTAGTCTCTGATCCTAAGCTTCAGGTACATCCCTCTGGAAAGTAACCTCAGGGAAGCTGCAGGATTCTAAATATCCCTGTTAACATGAAACCCCCTTGGGATTCCACAGAAAGAGCTTGGTATAGTTCCTAGAGCGAGGGATGTCTGTATGTCCATCGTAGGGGTTTTCTAATCTGTCAAACTAACCTTGGGAAATAAGAGACAATGGATGGAAAGATGTTGGATAGATTTTTCTAACTGACTTATTTGTGATTCCAAGTCAAATTAATTTGAACAGCATTAACTAGCAATATGGGGCCACGATCAAAAGACAAAGACATTGGAATATTACATTCATCTTCGTTTGTTTGTTTGAGTTTATTTTTACAGTCACAAAATACATATTTCCATAACAGATACACAACAGCAATAAAAAAGTCAACTAAAAAAGTTCATAAGCAAAAGCTTATATGCCAAAATCTACAAATTGCAGTTCTTTGCAAGATGCATTTAATATTAAAGAAAAGAAAATACTGAGAGGATAATAAAAATTAAAATGATGCCTCCTAACCTCTTGCTGACGAGGTTGCAATATTAATCAGTACGGTTCTTAATATGGAAAATAAAGTTCAGAGATTAAGACTCAGCATAACTTTCCTTAGTTGAAATGTTAATACTGTGAAAATGCCATTATGGAGAGAATGAACAAAATCACAGGAGAAGAGTTTTCCCCAAGGGAAAAAAAAATTACAATTTAGATGAACTAAGATAGAAGCTCTTACTGGTCAAATGAAAGATTTTTTCATTGTATTTCCATTTCTTTGGCTTGTTATTGGATGAGAATTGTCTATAAACCCACAATGTTCTTTAATTAGAATTGCTGAGAAAAACATGGTAAGAAAAACATAAAAAAATCAATAAAAACCTACACTATGTTCATGGAAAAAATTGCCTTGATCTCAGTAAATACTCAGTAGGACTTTGGTTGTCTGAGATAAACAAAACAATTAGGAGCTGATGAGCCGCAGCTGTAGCGCCTGCAGAGAGCTCTATTTAAGCCTCAGGTGCTGGTTGACCATTCAGTTGTGGCAGGAACTATGGGAGGAATTTGGCTTCTGGGTTTTTGTGCAGTCGCCTTGTGGCTTAAAGGTTTGTGTAGTTTCTTTGTTTTTAATTTTTTTGTGTATATTTAAAAAATATGGGTGATTCAGTAGTCAATTTGTGATCCTGGAAGGAAGCTGCTATAGTTGTGAAAAGATGCTATGAGAAACATGTGCTATTCATTTCAGGGTCTTGTTTACCTGTTGATCATAATGGAGGAATACACTATGAACCAAAAGGGACTGGAAACTGTAAGCTAAAAGGGTTTGTATATGCAAATTGTTAAATAAGCTTACATCTGGCTAAACTGACGTTTGTTTCAGCCTTGTTCCAAAATGAGATTCCTCTAATGAGAAAAGTTGCTTTACTCCAGTCAGTGGATTCCAGGTTGCTGGGAACTTCAAAAGAAGGTAATTTGTTCAATTCTGCCAAGCTTTTCATTCCATGGAAATTTATAAGACTAAAAGGTATGTGAATATAAATAACTTGTTCCTTAAGTGCAACTGGAAACAAATGAAGTGGAATTAGACGTGTGAAGCGACGCCTCCCACAACGTGTGAAGCGACGCCTCCCACAACGTGTGAAGCGACGCCTCCCACAACGTGTGAAGCGACGCCTCCCACAACGTGTGAAGCGACGCCTCCCACAACGTGTGAAGCGACGCCTCCCACAACGTGTGAAGCGACGCCTCCCACAACGTGTGAAGCGACGCCTCCCACAACGTGTGAAGCGACGCCTCCCACAACGTGTGAAGCGACGCCTCCCACAACGTGTGAAGCGACGCCTCCCACAACGTGTCAAGCGACGCCTCCCACAACGTGTCAAGCGACGCCTCCCACAACGTGTCAAGCGACGCCTCCCACAACGTGTGTTCTCTTAAATAAAGGTTCTTTTAATTCATCTCGTTTTGTGACACTTGGGTCAACAAATCAAAATTTTCTGCAACATACAATGAATCGAGGTGCTCAAGCATTAGCTGTTGCTGCCCAAAGGAATGTAGTGCACCAACTCTAGTATGGAATATCCTAGCTCTACATGTTGGCGCATAGAATAATCTAAATGTCTCAAACACATCTCCCCTGGCCTTTGAGCACGAGATGCTATATAATTTTTGGAAATCTCTTATCCTTATGTACTATTTCCGTCAGGTTTTGCTGTTCCGTAAAGACTCTTTATGCAGACATGGATACAAACAGGAAATGAGTTTATTAGAGAGCCAGAGGAAACCGGCAGATCTCTGGGGTCCGTTCTTCATACGTTGCTTAAAACATCAGAGATCAAATCACACTTTCAAGATTTGATCCGGCTAACTGGGTTCTTCAAACACACCTGTTTACGATTAGTATGGCTGGATTGAGTTATCTGAGACAACTTTGACCTCAAATCGGGGATATTTCACATGTTGGAAAGTCCTGATATACTAGTGTTTGTGGTGTTCCCCTAGGACAAACGAGCACACAGACAGTTGAATGTAACATGTAACCAATCAGAACACAACTCACCTTTTAAAGTGCAGAAAATGTACAGCCCCTATTCACGCTGTCCTCACTCCTGTAACCAACCACTGTTTTTGTAATGTTTTTCTCAACTTCTCACCACCTGCTGTTCCAGAGCATGGCGTTGCCCATGTTTATTTACCTTGAACTCATATTTGATCCTAAGAGGTTTTTGCAAGATTTTCTGAATGACATCTGAATGTTCAAGTGAAATCGGTTTCAGAGTGCTGTGTTGTGCTTGCTGTTTAACCGGAAGTCACACACTGTGACAAGCAAACCTGTTATAGCAACAATTGATTATGGGTGGTGTCTCTCAGGCTTTGAAAATTGGCTGAAAATTTTAAAATCTTGCTGTGTGAACCAAAGAAGATACAGTAGATGTAGACAGGGGCCCACTTGGGGGTTGAGCGAATGTAAAAAGCCTAGAGAGCGGTGAGGTGGCACGCAGGTGGTTTGTAGGTGGAATGGCACGTTGGAGGGTGAACAGTCAGACACTAGTTATGTGGAGCATCTGGAACATCTTTGATGTTTTCAGAGTTGGTGCAAACTGGAGTTCCAGGAAGGCACTCGGGACCTCGGCTAAAACCTAGAGCTTGGATTCTTCCAAGGCACTTTTGGCAGGACAGGAACCATGTCAGAATCCCGACTCGGTTAAACACCTTAAAGAGGGAACAAGACATGAATCAGTCATGGAACAAGAGGTCAGGAAGTATCAGGAACAAGTTTCAGCCAGGTTACTGCTCAGAGTGAGCTAATTCTCTCACGTCATTCATGTGACTCCAGCCTCCTTAAATGCTTCCCACAACGTCCACCTGTCACACCCTGCTGGAAGAGTGATGCAGTGATGCACTTTGGTCAACTGCTGTTTGCAGGTGTGCTGCATAGATGTGACATTGCTTACTTTAAACAAAAGTGGAGTGGGGAGTGGGCCATGGTCCTCATTAAAAACATCTTCTTAGTACAAAAGCTGCTTTTTGTTAAAGGTGCCAAGAAATCACTGTATAAATAATTTCATGTAGTTGATGTTGCTGCATATGTCAGTCCTCCGAAAGAAGTGTGTGTGTGTGTGTGTGTGTGTGTGTGTGTGGGCGACGGTGTACGGGGGGGCCCAAAAAGACTGTTGTCCCAGACCCTAGCAAAGCTGTCAGCTGGCCTGATGATAGCACAGAGTTGTCATGGTTTTTAAGTGTTTGGCCCACATGCAGATACATACGGAGGCAGAAACAAATTTAAGATGTTTATTAAAGGCTCAAAATAACAGGAAAGCACACAGTGTGTGAGACAGGCGAGGTCTGAATGTCAGAGCTGGATCGACTGTGGGAAGAAAGGGGAATAATGTTACTGAGGATCGAACCAGGGGAAAATACCAGAAGCTGCGCCGCTTACCGTTTAGTCGGGGAGACCTATCCGGGGAGAGTAAGTGACGAGGGGACTTTGTGATCGTAACTCGTTGATGGGAACAGGTGGCTGAGTGACTGGAGGGCTGACGGATGTAATGCTGGCGAAGGATCCGGAGAGCACCACAGAAAACGGCTGACGGGTCACGGGAGGAGCAGATGGAAGAACCGGAGTGTTGTGGGTGAAACAGGTAAATCCAGGAAGGGGGTTCTCACGCCCGGCTTGGTACCACCAAGGGAGTATGAGGGGAGATGCCAGAGCAAAACCTGAGCGGCAGGAATTCTGATGAGCTGGTTCATTGAGCACGACGCCAAGATAGGTGAGTAAGTCCAAACACGACTGGGTTAACACTCTGGCGTCTTCCATCTGTCTGAGCACTCCTTAAGAAGCCCGCGGTGAAAGCTCCTGACGAGCAGCAGGTGTGGGCCACGCCCACCAGTCAACTACAACCACCTGTGAAGCAGAGTTAGAGCCCGGGAACACAGAGAACCCTGACAAGAGTAGGCTTTTTTCTACCCTGACTCCCAAACAGCTGGTTGACGTGTACATAATATAATCAGACATGATGGTTTTAGAGATTTTGTATCCCGAAAACGCTGCACTTTGCTAACAGCGGATTACTAATAAAAAAAAAACTATTGTTTATTATTATGGAATTTTATCCATACTGCAGGCTAAAGGTTGTAAGGTGGTGTTGGTTGTTTCTATTCTTTTATTCAAAGGGGATGCTTTATTTACTAGATACAGGGAAACTGGTCAGAGTCAAAAAGGGGGCTTTGATTGAACTAAATGCAGTGCAATCCTTGATCAAAATCTGACAAAAGACTTGAGACTAGAACCTGAACATACTGGTAGAGCAAAGATGGAGTGGTTTAAATCAGAGCATATACCGGTGTTAGACTGCTCTAGTCCAAGCCCAAATAGAAAATTTAACTTGAACTTAAATAGCTTTTCTTAAATGCTGTTTAAAATGAAATAAAAGTTATTTAAACCAGATACGCCTGTTTCTCGGGTGTTCTGACAGATGAAATGAGCAAACAACTCCTTAATTTTCAAGGAAACCTGAAAGAAAAACAGGGATTAAATTAAAAAAAGACACATTTTACTGTAAGCACCCGGAGAAAAAACACATTTGCTAGCATGTCGTAAAAGTCCTAAAACTCGCCTGATTGAATAAGCTATGATCGACTATGTTGATTGAAAAACTTGCGTCATGCTGGCGCTCGTCTCATTGGCCGAGCTGGTGTTCAAACACCTACCTGGAACTGGGTGGAAGCCAGCCTTTTGAATCTAAGAAACGGAAGGAAGTGTCATGCTGGGTTTAAAACGACCTTGCCGTCTCTAAACATCTCTGATTGAATAAGCTTTGATCATACTTTATTTCCCGGGCACAGTATGTTGATTGAGACGGGGCGGGTCGGTGCCTCGAACTAGCGCTTAGGGGTAGTGTTTGACAAACTCCTCTCTACCTGATCTCCTGAAGCTTACATTGACTAAGGCTGTATGAAGACGGATTTAGTTCTCAGCAGAATTACTGAGCGGGTCAGTAAATGCTTTTAAGTGCCCAATGCTTAGAGGGGAACTTGCACGGAGATGGTATTTGTTTTTTTATTTGCAGATTTCCCCCTTTTTCTTTTCCGTTGTTCTGTATGAGCCACACATTTATGTGTATAATCTGTTTATTGCCATCAACCACAGCCCTTCAGTGTCAAGAGACAAGTTTTGATTCTAAAGAGTAAAGTTTCCTATCCTGCAAACTTTACGCAGAGTATAAGCCTGACGGTTTATACAACTGAAATTACACGTTTGGTTATAGGTAACCCCACAAAAAAACACATTTCCTGACCCTCATGATTAGTTATGCATAAAAGAATAATTAAACACATAAAAGAATAATTAAATAAATAATTAAAAGTAATGTTTGTGTGTTGAGCAGCCTGGGTGGCGGGAATGTGTTTGTGTGTGTGTGTGTGTGTGTGTGTGTGTGGGTGTGTGGTGTCACTTCCACCAGACGTCTGCCGAAAGGAGGGACCAGAAGTGGGCGGGACTTCCGGAAGCGGGTGGGGGTCATAAATCAAGGGGTCATCTCTTAACTTTTGACATAAGGTGGTTTTTTATAATCACCAAACACAAAGGTAAAAAAAGAAAATAGATTATATATATATATATATATATATATATATATATATATATATATATATATATATATATATATATATATATATATATATATATATTTAGGGCTGTCAAAATAACACGTTAATTTTGATTAATTAATTTAAAAAAAATAACGGATTGAAAAAAATAACGCAGATTAATCAATGTCATATAGGGCAGGGGTTTTCAATAGGTGAGGCGCGCCTCCCCTGGGGGGCGCCAAAGAGTCACAGGGGAGGAGCATGAGGACAGAGAAGAAGACAGCGCTGCCGCTCAACTATGTAGCGATATTCGTGCCTTCTGTTTGAGCGCGCAGGAACAATCCAAGCGCGCAGTGAGACAACTCTCAATGCTCAAAACCGGTCTGGCACGGTCTGAAAAACTCTTCTCAACCCACTGTCCTCGCGGTGAGTTCCATCTCTGCTCGCGCGCACCTGCTCATTCCACGCTCAACACCAGCTGTGCTCTATCTCGGCCTTTTCAGCCAATCACAGACAGTTTTTTTTCATCCAATCAGAGTATGGCTTGCAAATACTGCATTCAGATGAATTAAATCAAAATGTTGCAGCCTTTGGCAGAAATTACTAAACATCACCGTGGGATTGAAGAAAAACAAATAAAAAGTGTAATATTTTGGCCTAAAATACTTAGGCTAAAATATTTAGACTAAAATATTAGAGTTACTAAGTGAGGTGTGAAAAATGTTTGTGTCTCTTTTCTTTGGTGGCCAATAGGCCGGAGCGGCGCTTGGCTGCAGGGCCGATCGACGCCGCTTGCCGCTTTAATTATTTAAGTAGAACAATGACCAGTGCAAAATTAAGTTGTATTTACCAGAGATGAAGTGTAGACTGGAAATTCTGTCGGAGTATGATGGCTCCCACAGTCGATTGGGATTGTCTGCCTTGGTCCTTTTTCATTGAAATTATCCATTTCTTTCGTCTTTCTTCATCCTTCGGTAAACGGAAGAAACGTACATCCAACGATTTGGGATGCCTCTGTGTGCAACCAGGAGCACAACAAGTCGTTGTGTATTGTTTACATTCCAAAAATAAACTAAAAGCACGCTCTAATTCAACCGTTTTGTCACAATGTTTGGCGAGAACAGTCCTGCCTTTGCCTACCGGCGTAACCCAGAAGTAGCGCTGACGTCACTTTACTGTTGTAAAGTGTTGATATTGAGGGGCGTGTTCATTTATTTTCATTGTGTCCCCTACGTTACTGTGTGCCACATATGCCACAACCACATGTTAAAACGTCTGAAGGCATGAAATGTAAATAAAAGAGTTTTTGAACTTTAATGTATCCAGTGCTGATTATTAATTGAATCATTTGAATTTAAATATTTAAAATACTTTCACAGCAAAAATTATATGCGATTAATTTAGATTAATTAATTACAGAGCATGTAATTAATTAGATTAATTTTTTTAATCAACGTGTCAAGCGACACCTCCCACAACGTGTCAAGCGATTAAAACAGCTGGAACCAGAGACACTGAGAATAACCGACAAGAAGATGAAGACGAGGAACCAGGCAGGTTCACAGAGAAGGTTCTGGATTATTTCCAGGAAGGCGCCTTTAAAGGTGGAAACAGTAGAGATGGGTGGAAGCGCTGCGCCTCATTCAGTGTTGCTCTATACTGACACCTGCTGGAGTGAAGACGCCACTGCAGGCTGCTTAGTGAAAACATCTGACACTGATTTCATGAGGCCATCCATCCATTTTCTAACACGATTATCCCTCACGAGGGTCGCTGGTGCCCATCTCCAGCTGTCAGTGGTTGAGAGGCGGGGTTCACCTGGACAGGTAACCAGTCCATTACAGGACAACAGAGACACACAACCATTCTCACACACTCACACCTAAGGAGAAGAGAGGCCAATTAACCTAACAATGATATTTTAGTACTGTGGGTGGAAGCCAGAGAACCCGGAGAGAACCCACGCATGCGCATGGAGAACATGCAGAAAAACCCAGGGATTTGAACCCAGGACCTTCTTCCTGCAAGGCAGCAGTGCTACCCACTGTGCATGAAATACAATTAAATTATTGTATTTCATGTATTGTTTTGTCTTTTTATTCAAAATACACAGAAAATAAAGTAAAACTTAAAGTGAAGGTTTTGTGGATGTGGCGTTGCTTATTGACCAGTCATTGATGAAAGGAGATTTTCTATTAAAGATTTTTATTCTAAAAGTGTTTCCAAAGTCTTGGCTTTGAGGCGATTTTGTTTTTTTGAGCGAAGTTCTCCAGCTTTTGAGAAAATCTGCTGGCATGGATCTGATGAGGCTGGTGGTAAAGGACAGACAGAAGAGCTTTGGATGGACATCTTTATTTTTTATTCAATATTTTAAAGTATCCTGGGCGATTACGCTCTGCCAGGAATCTCTCACTGATGGCGTCAGCTGTGGCGCTGGTGAGGGCCTGCTGACTAAAGTCCTTACACTGGCTCCCTGTATCTCAGAGAATAGACTTTAAAATCCTTCTGTTAGTCTATAAATCCCTGAATTAGCACCTAAATCCATCACAGACTTGTTATCAGGGCATCAACCCTCCAGACCACTCAGGTCTTCTGGCTCCAGCCTGCTCTGCAGAACCAGAACCAGAACTAAACAAGGAGAAGCAGCATTTAGTTCCTATGCTCCACTTATCTGGAACAAACTTCCAGAAAATTGTAAAGGTGCGGAAAGCCTGAGTTCCTTTAAATCAAGGTTAAAAACACATTTGTTTAGGATTGCCTTCAACTGTTCTAGTTAACTGAATCACCACTTATTTGTTCTAATTTCTATCTACATTTTATTCGTACTTGCTTTTATTATGTTTTAAGTTGCTATATTTTAATCATGTAAAGCACTTTGCATTGTCCCTGTACTGAATTGTGCTATATAAATATATTTGCCTTGCCTTGCCTTCATCCAGCGGCTGCCACCGGTTATCCGAAAAATTTAAACGTTTTAGTTTTCGTCATCTTTTACTAATCGGTACATGATTAGCAACCAAATAAATAAACTGCTAAAGCTGAATAACAGCAGGAAGTGGGTGGCAGCTGCTGTGAAGAAGCTACGGTCCATCCTCAGCCCACCGCTTCATTAGGAGGAACCTCATTGGGTCGACACGGTGAACAACGCGGCGTCTGCCACTCGCCGTTACGCTCCAGTGCATCGTGGAGAATTTTGACCCTGAAACTCTTCTCAGACAGCTCCATTATGGCTTGATGGAAAGGAGCAAGAAGGAGTGTTCCTGCTCTGACAGTGAACTCATCAGCTGTTAGTGGAGTCATGAGTGGCTGAGGAGAAGCCCACGCTGCTTCTTTCTCATGTCGCCTGGAAAACATCGCACACGGGCTGATCCCACTTCATGCTTCGATCACAAGATGTCTTTACTATTAACTGCTTTGTGCGTAACGCAAACTGAATGACGAACTTGGAGACGTCTTGCAGACGAGATCACGTTTGCTGCGTCGGTCACAAAACACTTTCAGTTACGGCCCAGACGCCCATCAGGCCCGCTGGACTTAGGCCAAACAGTCTGCACTGTGACTTTGGGGAAAGTGCTGCACAGATGCTGGAGGCGGTGGCTGAGAAGCGACAGTTATTTTTAAGTACCAGCTTTCAGACCAAATAACCACAGAGAGGAAGATCACATGGGTGCGGTGCCAGCTTGACTTTGTTTCTGGTTCTGTGAGGAGGTGATAACACGAACAAAGACTCATCTGTAGCTGCAAGGCAATTAGTGCATAAAGTGGCCAGATCCGTAGGAGTCTGTGTTGATGTGCCAAACGATCTGCAGAAACAGGGCGGCTTTCTCTGGGGGAGTGTTTTGGAAAATGTTATTGATGTATGCGACTCTGATTATATATTGTTTAGATGCAGCTGCATAACTTTCCCGTGTGAAAGAAGCTCTCATGCTTACAGAATTATTATTATGTTTTTTATTTTTTATGTTTATTATGTTTTTTATTATGTTTTCTTTACCAAGGACTCAGTGAGGAGTTAGATAAGAAGTGGATTGTACCAGTGGCTGCGCTGTTCTCAGATGAAGTCTACTTCCACTTCCTGTGTTAACCCAGACTGTATAAAGGTCTTGTGTGCCTTTAGCCTCTCGCTCTGCTTCCTGACTGCGTTGACAGAGACATTTAAACGCTTCACGCCTTTGAATAAATTTACAAAGACAAAGATGCATCTTTCTCTAATTAATGTGTAGTGTGCTTCCATCCTTGATAACGATTAATATCCACCATAATCTGGTGTCATAAACAGGCTCCGATGTGCCAGGAGGACTGTGTGGTGAGGGATGAGGACGCTTGGCCAGCCTGAAGACTTATTATCTTCAGTCCACCAACGTCAGGGATAAGGCTCACAAAGATTTTGGAAAGTCTAAATCCTTGAGACCAAGCTGAGCTACCCTGAGGGTTAGGGTATGAGTGAATGGAAACTTCACAGCTGTCCAATGGACATTTTAAATAATTTCTATTGAGATCTCATTAAAATGCTGTATAAGAACAACCCAACCGTTCTAGTAGGCAGGTTTCCATGGTGATGGTGCCTTCTTAAAATGTGTTTTATTCTTGTTCTAAAAACACACCTAATCCACCTGGGCCGATCAGGGAAGTGGTTCCTTCTGGGTTTAATTATAAAATGTTGTTTTTTTTGTTTTGGTATCGTAAAATATATAACTGTGAAGTACGTGAGTGACAGCTGCTCCGCTCTGTGTCATAATTAATAACTGGTTGATCCTCACTTTGAGATAAAAGATTATCTGAGATAAAACAGGATATTTTAGTTTCAGAACGCCTCTCCCTCAGGCACCAGAACCAACCACCACCGCTTCCCCAGACGGGTCGGATCTTTTATGAAGTGGATTTTCATTTTTCTCTATGCATGATTTACAACTTCCTCTACTTTTAGATAGTATTATTTTTCAATGTATTCAATACTAGCAGGAGCAAATCTTTCCATTTATTAGTTTGAGTCAAATTAAGAAAATCAAACATTCTGCACATTTTCTTTCTTTTTCCTAAAAGGATTTTTCATGAGATTAAAACAGAACATCTCATATATGGGATTCTTCCAATGATTTCTGCATAAAGCTACTAATTCTTTAAGGTGATGCAGAAATCTGTGATTATTTCAAGTTTAAAGTCTTTGATTGTATATTTTGGATCATTTGCACTGGTTTAAAACAACATCTTCCAGAGTGAGATGTCCGTCTTGTCACTGGTGAAGAGGGCACAGAAGCACATGTACTTCCTGCGGAGGATGAGGAGAGCCCACCTGCCCCCGCCCATCCTCACGACCTTCTACAGAAGCACCATAGAGAGCATTGTGACCAGCTGTCTCTCTGTGTGGTGTGGAGGCTGCAGCGCCTCTGACTGGAGGAACGTGAGGAGAGTGGTGAGGACAGCAGAAGGGATCATCAGGGCTCCTCTTCCCTCCATTAAGGACATTTAATGTCAGCGCAGTGTGTCCCATAACATCATCAGGGACCCCTAACACCCCCACCATGGACTGTTCTCCCTGCTGCCCTCTGGGTAGAGGTTCCTTAGCTGCAGGTCCACCAGGTTCTGCAAAAGCTTTTTCCAGTTGCCCTCAGACTGTTGAACTATAAACTGAACTCTGCATCACGCACAGAACTGAACTTTATGGCTTTTTTGCATCATTATTTTGCACTGCCAACGTTGCTAAACGTTCTAACACATTTAAATTTAAAAGCACAAAACTGAACATTTACTGCATTTTTGCACCATTATTATTTTGCACTACAAACATTGTTGGACATTCTTCTGCACACTTTTTTAAAAACAGTTTTTCTCCTGCATTGTTACATCCTGATCACTGCTGCACTTTATATTGTAATGTTATTTTATTTCAGTTGCAATCTCATTACATTGCTGTAAGCTGTATGCAACGAAATTTAAATTTTGTACACACTCTGCACGTACAGAATGACAATAAAGTTGTCTAAGTCTGAGTCTTGTTGCAAACACAACCTGTTTTCCCATCATAAATCTGCTGCATTGTGCGGCGCGTTGAGTGAAAGACGACCTGCTGATCAACTGTCGCAATGGTCTGCTGAGTCACTAATAAGCATCAGATTCTTTTCTTTTCTCTGTGACCCTTTTGTGTGAAGCCTCCGTGTCTGATGTCGTGTTAAAAGGGTTGTGTGACTCTAAAACCTGAGGACATTTATCTATTCATGCTAAACATGTCGGAACATTTTGAACTGTAACTGTCATGTATCAGGAAAACAGGTTCTGAACACTTTTTGTTTAGTTTCCTCTCCTTTAAACTGAGAGTCGCTTTGACATTTGGAGTCTGATAGATCAAGCAGAGAGAAAGGAAATACCAACAAATGCCTTATTTGCTGATCTGTGGCGTCTCTGTATGTGGGGCCACCAGGTGTCGCTGTGGAGCTCTGTGTTCACAATAATCAGCGGGACATCCTCATTCTTTATAAAGTAATATTGTAAATAAGACTGAATCCTTAAATAAAGTTCTGTTATAAACATAGTGTCTATATATCTAAGTCTGCCAGAAAACTGAAAAACTCAGCAGCAGCTAAATCATCCTGAGGCGCCATATTGGGACCGACCCACCAATGTTTGTCTAAATAAAGAACATCTGAAATCACTGAGCATGCCCAGTACGCTCTCAGCAGACATAGTGGGGCACAAATCCTACGGCCCCAAGCTGGGATCGTCCAATCAGAACGCTGGAAATGCAGGCGTTACGTTCTGCTGGATGGTGTGAGAACATCTAGGCAAGGCAGATTTATTTGTGTCACATTTAAGTACAAGGACAACGCAAAGTGCTTTACATGATTAAAACATTGGAAAATAAAAGCAAAATGAAAGCTGTTGGAATAAAAACTGTTGGAATAAAATGTAGGGAAATTTCAAAAAAACAAAACAGGAAAATGGAAACTAAAAGCAAATATTAATCCTGTGATGGTTCTTCTTGTTAGCTTATTGAAGGTTTGATGTGAATATTTTCTGTTCAATATATGAGCCTTTATTTGTAATGTATGTATAAAACTTTTATTACATTTAGTTTATATAAAATGTATTATCTAGTGTGTTGGTTTATGCTAATTTATCTGTTTAATTTAACATTGATGTGTCACAAAATAATTACTTGTTGCTAACAGGTGTAGATTTTATGTGCGCCACTGAACTCATGGTGCCAGAGACGCCGCTGGTGCTGATAAAGATCAAAATGCTCCCTCTCTGAATCCTCTCACTTTCTCCCAGGCTGCGTGCCAAAAGGCCTGGTTCAGCTTAATTACACCTTTGCTTCGTGGCGCCTCGGTACCATGAAGCGTTGGCATTTAACAGCTGGAGGAACCTGTCAGGGTGTGCTTCAAGACCCAAAGTGCTGCTGGGGCGATGCAGCGACATTAATAAATAATAATAATTGTATTGATCTTACAATGGAGAGATTCACTTCTGCATGTAACCCATCCCCTTGGGGAGCAGTGGGCTGCCACTGTGCGGCATCCAGGGAGCAGTCTGGGGTTAAGGGTCTTGCTCAGGGAGCCAGAGTGGGAGTCTGTGGGAGTTGAACTCAGGACCTCCAGGACACAAGCTCAAAGCTCTAACCACTAGACCACCACTGTTAACTGGAAGCCTCCAAACGCTGGTGACCAACAGCAGAATCCAGCCAACAGGAGCTTAGATCATGGGAGAACGGGAGGGCGGCCTGAGAGATCAGGGATTTATAGGTAAACTGGGATCGCAGCGAGGAAACAGGAGAAAATAACCTAAATGGAAACATGAGGCCTTATGTGGGTGAAGATTCTCAGTCATCCAGGTCATGATCAATCCAAAAAAAAGGATTTGGATTAAACCCGAGGCCTGTTTCACCAAACCAAGATGGAGGATTAATCTGGGATGGACTCGGTTTCACTACAGCAGCGACACGTGATCAGTTACCATGGCAACCAGGCTAACGAGTTAATGCTGCTGTTTATTTAGCTGTGTTAAAACGCCACTAATACACACTGGCCTTCAGTCAGGGACTATAACCTTTCTAAAACTATACCATTATTAACTTTATTATTATCCATGGGGGCATTGTTGCTGTTCAGCTGTGTTTTTGACTTCTGCTGCTCTGAGTTGGACAGGAAGAACTTTAATAAACTATAATCTAACTGGGGATTAGAATGGCTGATAAAGAAGCAAAGGTGTCGTAAATAAAAAAATCCTGCGACTCTAGGGGGCGCTGTTTTGCTGCCTCCTTCAGAACAAACTTATTTCCCCTCAGCTGCACAAAATACGCATCTCACAGATTTCTGATGCAGAAATCTGTGATTATTTCAAGTTTAAAGTCTTTGATTGTATATTTTGGATCATTTGCACTGGTTTAAAACAACATCTTCCAGAGTGAGATGTCCGTCTTGTCACTGGTGAAGAGGGCACAGAAGCACATGTACTTCCTGCGGAGGATGAGGAGAGCCCACCGGCCCCCGCCCATCCTCACGACCTTCTACAGAAGCACCATAGAGAGCATTGTGACCAGCTGTCTCTCTGTGTGGTGTGGAGGCTGCAGCGCCTCTGACTGGAGGAACGTGAGGAGAGTGGTGAGGACAGCAGAAGGGATCATCGGGGCTCCTCTTCCCTCCATTAAGGACATTTCATCCAAGCGCAGTGTGTCCCATAACATCATCAGGGACCCCTAACACCCCCACCATAGACTATTCTCCCTGCTGCCCTCTGGGTAGAGGTTCCTTAGCTTCAGGTCCACCAGGTTATGCAAAAGCTTTTTCCTGTTGCCATCAGACTGTTGAACTATAAACTGAACTCTGCATCACGCACAGAACTGAACTTTATGGCTTTTTTGCATCATTATTTTGCACTGCCAACGTTGCTAAACGTTCTAACACATTTAAATTTAAAAGCACAAAACTGAACATTTACTGCATTTTTGCACAATTATTTTGCACTACAAACATTGTTGAACATTCTTCTGCACACTTTTTTAAAAACAGTTTTTCTCCTGCATTGTTACATCCTGATCACTGCTGCACTTTATATTGTAATGTTATTTTATTTCAGTTGCAATCTCATTACATTGCTGTAAGCTGTATGCAACGAAATTTCATTTTGTACACACTCTGCACGTACAGAATGACAATAAAGTTGTCTAAGTCTTGTTGCAAACACAACCTGTTTTCCCATCATAAATCTGCTGCATTGTGCGGCGCGTTGAGTGAAAGACGACCTGCTGATCAACTGTCGCCATGGTCTGCTGAGTCACTAATAAGCATCAGATTCTTTTCTTTTCTCTGTGACCCTTTTGTGTGAAGTCTCCGTGTCTGATGTCGTGTTAAAAGGGTTGTGTGACTCTAAAACCTGAGGACATTTATCTATTCATGCTAAACATGTCGGAACATTTTGAACTGTAACTGTCATGTATCAGGAAAACAGGTTCTGAACACTTTTTGTTTAGTTTCCTCTCACGGTTTTTACCTCCAACAGGAACTCTCACGGGTTCATCCATCTAGTCCAAGAAGCGGCCGTGGATGGTCAGCAGAGTTCCTGCTAGATCACCTCTTCATGTCGGGTCCTTGCTCTGGGAGCATTGAGGAGGTGCTTTTATTTAGAAAAGACAACTCAGTCGCTCAAATAAGACATTTAACCTGCAAAAAATAATAGGAATAATTTAAACTGAGAGTCGCTTTGACATTTGGAGTCTGATAGATCAAGCAGAGAGAAAGGAAATACCAACAAATGCCTTATTTGTTGATCTGTGGCGTCTCTGTATGTGGGGCCACCAGGTGTCGCTGTGGAGCTCTGTGTTCACAATAATCAGCGGGACATCCTCATTCTTTATAAAGTAATATTGTAAAAAAGACTGAATCCCTAAATAAAGTTCTGTTATAAACATAGTGTCTATATATCTAAGTCTGCCAGAAAACTGAAAAACTCAGCAGCAGCTAAATCATCCTGAGGCGCCATATTGGGACCGACCCACCAACGTTTGTCTAAATAAAGAACATCTGAAATCACTGAGCATGCCCAGTACGCTCTCAGCAGACATAGTGGGGCACAAATCCTACGGCCCCAAGCTGGGATCGTCCAATCAGAACGCTGGAAATGCAGGCGTTACGTTCTGCTGGATGGTGTGAGAACATCTAGGCAAGGCAGATTTATTTGTATCACATTTCAGTACAAGGACAATGCAAAGTGCTTTACATGATTAAAACATTGGAAAATAAAAGCAAAATAAAAGCAGGTAAAAAAAACTGTTGGAATAAAATGTAGGGAAATTTCAAAAAAACAAAACAGGAAAATGGAAACTAAAAGGAAATATTAATCCTGTGATGGTTCTTCTTGTTAGCTTATTGAAGGTTTGATGTGAATATTTTCTGTTCAATATATGAGCCTTTATTTGTAATTTATGTATAAAACTTTTATTACATTTAGTTTATATAAAATGTATTATCTAGTGTGTTGGTTTATGCTAATTTATCTGTTTAATTTAACATTGATGTTTCACAAAATAATTACTTGTTGCTAACAGGTGTAGATTTTATGTGTGCCACTGAACTCATGGTGCCAGAGACGCCGCTGGTGCTGATAAAGATCAAAATGCTCCATCTCTGAATCCTCTCACTTTCTCCCAGGCTGCGTGCCAAAAGGCCTGGTTCAGCTTAATTACACCTTTGCTTCGTGGCGCCTCGATACCATGAAGCGTTGGCATTTAACAGCTGGAGGAACCTGTCAGGGTGTGCTTCAAGACCCAAAGTGCTGCTGGGGCGATGCAGCGACATTAATAAATAATAATAATTGTATTGATCTTACAATGGAGAGACTCACTTCTGCATGTAACCCATCCCCTTGGGGAGCAGTGGACTGCCACTGTGCAGCATCCAGGGAGCAGTCTGGGGTTAAGGGTCTTGCTCAGGGACTCAGAGTGGGAGTCTGTGAGAGTTGAACTCAGGACACAAGCTCAATGCTCTAACCACTAGTCCACCACTCCGTTAACAGAAATGTTTTCTGTTAATGGTTAACTAGAAGCCTCCAGACGCTGGTGACCAACAGAAGAATCCAGCCAAGATCATGGGAGAACGGGAGGGCGGCCTGAGAGATCAGGGATTTATAGGTAAACTGGGATCGCAGCGAGGAAACAGGAGAAAATAACCTAAATGGAAACATGAGGCCTTATGTGGGTGAAGATTCTCAGTCATCCAGGTCATGATCAATCCAAAAAAAAGGATTTGGATTAAACCCGAGGCCTGTTTCACCAAACCAAGATGGAGGATTAATCTGGGATGGACTCGGTTTCACTACAGATCAGTCACCATGGCAACCAGGCTAACGAGTTAATGCTGCTGTTTATTTAGCTGCGTTTAAACACCCATGACACACACTGGCCTTCAGTCAGGGACTATAACCTTTCTAAAACTATACCATTATTAACGTTGTTATTATCCATGGGGGCATTGTTGCTGTTCAGCTGTGTTTTTGACTTCTGCTGCTCTGAGTTGGACAGGAAGGACTTTAATAAATTATAATCTAACTGGGAATTAGAATGGCTGATAAAGAAGCAAAGGTGTCGTAAATAAAAAAATCCTGCGACTCTAGGGGGCGCTGTTTTGCTGCCTCCTTCAGAACAAACTTACTTCCCCTCAGCTGCACAAAATATGCATCTCACAGCCCCAAAAGGAAAAATCTACACAGACCTGTTAATGGAAATAATATTATGTTATTGATATATTCTTATCATGAATAGGTAATTTCATGGCATATTAGATATCCAACATCAACTTCTTGCAATGTGTTTTAGAGTCTATGCTTAGTGTTTTAAAAGCAAACAGTATTTGTATTAATAATTAATGCTACTATTAAAGTTTGACATGAAGTGAACATTGTTCTGCAAAGTCTGCTGACAGTTTCTTCCTCCATGCTGCTCTACTGCTGCAGGAGCCATGGGTCAAAGAAACAGCGCCCTCTACAGTCAGATCTGACAGATCAGAGAAAATGGTTTAGCTGTTCTTTTTTTTAACAATATAAGTAGCTCCAGACAAACGTGTTCTCCTTTATAACAGCAGCTGTATTTCCTTCCTTTAGTCTGATCCTCATCAGCAGATGCTGCTGGTTTGGTCTGAAGATTGGAGCAGAATCTGGGATCGATTAGGCAATATACATTTTTTATGTTTTAGATCATTTTCAAGTTGCTTATAAACAAACTGAATAAGGTGTGCACCAATAGCTGTTTGTTCAAGTTTGCTTTTCTAAAAAGTGGAATAAAAAGCAAAGTTTTCCAGTCAGAGTAAAATCAGTTTTGCACAAACGTAAGTTTTCTGTTTCTATTCTCATGTTTCTGATGCATCCGGATTCTCAGATTAGGTCGGTTTGCGTCACATGAAGTGAGATCCATCAGTAATTCAACGGCTCCTCCGTCAGTGTCGTTATGCCATTATGACGTGACAGACCTGCAGCTCCCAGCATGCAACACGGTCGTTCCGACCGACCACCCCCGGTGGAACCTTACCTGGTTACCACTGAGACGACTATAAAAGCGTCCTGCGCCCCATTCTCTTCCTTCTTTTTCGGGCAGCCGCCTTGTTTAGACCTTTCAGCTGATCTCCTCGCACAGATTCACACCTGGTCTGGTATTCCATTCTCTATCGGCCCGATCCGTGACTCACCTTCTCTCCCTGTATCCAATCAGGAGGTCTAGACTTTAAAATGAACGTTAATTCATTCCTGATCCCACTGGAAGTCGCCATCTTGCAGAGATCGACACGGACTCCACTCGTAATTTTGGCCGAACGAATCATAGGAAATAGTTCAATGCTTAATTACTCCAAAGGGAGTTTGTTGAACTGTGCTGAAGATTTCTCCTGTTGTGCATGCATCATAAGTGATTTTGCTGTGTTGGTTTCATTGATGATAAGCTACTACACTAGTTAGCTGCCGTTAGCCGAGAACCACCGACACTAGAACTAGTTGTGCAAGAAGCGTTCTCCATCTTGGCTTCAGGTCTGTTTCGGTACTGCAGTTTCGCTATCTGAGAGCTATTTAGCCCATGTCCTTCAATGCTGCTACCTCAACGTGCTGACATGTTGATTGTTATGGTTATAACAATAATTTAAATCTTAATTGATTTAAGCATTGCTACCTCTCAATTAATCAATTTTTATTTACTTTATTTTCATTTATTTCTTTTGCAGGTTCTACTGAGTAGCAAGTAGGGTTTCATAGTGTTCTATTGAGCAGAATAATTGCTGTAACAAGGAATTATTTGATTAATAAACAATAACTTGTGAAATCATAGGTGCTTGTGATGATTTTGGTCCAGAAATTGAATGGTCTCTAAGAGCTATCGAATTATCTCCTGTTTAGTTAATAACTGAATCAAGTGAGACATTAGTTTGTGGTAAAGGAGTAGGAATTAAAACTCCAATTGCAATTATAATTAAAGTTATCAACATTTGCTGGGGAGGTCTAACCAGTCAACAACTGGGTAAATAACACTTTTTCTGTCTAAATAAGTTCATAAAGGCTAAATAATGAACCGATTGTTAGTGTTAATCATTACAGGCTCATAGCCCTTTGATCACATTCATTTAAATTGAAATTTGCCATAGCAATCCTTTGATTTTGAATGATATATTATTAAATCATAGTTATATAATAACAATAATCTTCATAATCAAACAGGTGTAATTGCATAACAGTGTGTTTCCCATCAAGAAGCAGAGCCCCGTTTCTGTGGAACTACTGTACAATAAGCCTGAAGCAGTCCTTACACAACAGAAGCCGGTACCAGCACTATCATTAAATCATTGCTTTGGGCTTTTCTCAGCTTGAGTTTTTCAAACTCTGTTGACTTCAGCAGCAAGTCTCTGCTTGCAGGACATGTTCTACCGAGACTTGCATAATTATCCAACTCCTCTTTATATATATATATATATATATATATATATATATATATATATATATATATATATATATATATAAAGAGGAGTTGGATAATTATGCAAGTCTCTGTATATATATATATATATATATATATATATATATATATATATATATATATATATATATATATATATATATATATATATCGCTACATTACTTCCTGTAATTTAGATGTTTCTAAATCTGAACAAAAAAGTCTAAGTTGATGAAGGGAAATGAGAAAATCCCATATAAGAAACTTTAAACTTTAAAACTACCACATTATTTTACTGAGATCGAGGCTGTGTATAGTAAAAAAATTGGTGACAAATTTAACCAGTTTTATTGGAGCTTATAGCTAATTTTATGTATTCAATTAACTAACAGGAAACATCTGAAATAGAAAGCAGAATAATTCAATTAAATTTTGTTTATATAGAGCCAACTCACAACACGTCATCTCAAGGTTCTTTCCAAAGTCAGACTCCATCAGATCCTCTAGGAGTACTTTCTATGTTAGATGGTAATAGAGGATGATCTGCCTCCCCTGATGATGTCACAGCTAACAGAACGCCAGACCAGGTGTACCTTCTATGAAGAGAAAAAAGGGAGAGAACAAAAAGATAAAAGCTGAAATAACAACAAACGAATCAAAACAAATGAAAAGTTTGTTTTGTTTCCGACTCCTTCATATCCCCTTTTTATTGATCTGATCTTTATATTGGAGAAGCCAAACAACCTCTCCACAAGCGCATGGCTCAACATGGGAGAGCTACTTTCTCAGGACAGGACTCAGCCGTCCACCTGCACCTCTGGGACAAAGGAGACTGTTTGAGGACCAAAATGAGGCTAACGAGGAGGCTAACGAGGAGGCTAACGAGGAGGCTAACGAGGAGGCTAACGAGGAGGCTAACGAGGAGGCTAACGACTCTCCACTGTTGGGGCGACCAGTTGCAGGTGAATCTACAGGTGAGTCTAAGCTCTAAGGAGGCCTGCGGGTCTAAAAAGCTGGAACTCCTCACTACTGCAGACATTTAGAACTGAGAAGCTTCCTGGATGGGAAGAGAAACGACTTCAGCTTCAGAACAGAAGTCCAGTTGTTTTGTTTTTTAACCTTTGTTGCATTGATGATGACCTGGACGACTGAGAATCTTCACCAACTTCTATGTAACATGGCTCGTATCGCAGAACCTACAGCCTAATAAACAACATTAAACAGGTGAAAAACAGACAAGGAACCTAAAACCTGGGGATGGTGGCACAATCGTGGCTGGTCCCCCACAGCCGTGTAATAACACAGGTCTCAGATAACGGCCACATGAAAATCACTGCTATAGATTTAAAAAGTCCACTGATGTACAGCCAGAAGATGTGCGTTAACATTAAATCCTCTATACCTTATAAACATTTTAGGGGGTTAATTTTAGTTGTAACATTTTATAATTCTATATGTCTTGAACATTTTTAACTGGTGGAGTCTAACCTTGGACGGGTAGGATCATGTTCAAAGTTTGATGTGATTGAAGAGTTGCTTTCCCTACCAGGAAGCTGAGACATATTTCTGTCGAATTTAATTAACAACAGCTGAAACAGGCCAAGACAGAAGCACACTGAAGAATTTTGTTTTTTTACATTTTCTCTTGCATTGTTCCAAACATGTAAAGGCATGCTGCTCTCTAACCGTTAGACTTCTCCAGAACTGTGACCAAAGCCTGTGTGGGCGCCTGATAGCAGGAAGCAGTTCAGCTTCAGGAAGCACAGCTGCTTTCAAATATGAACCAATATTCTCCTGCAAACATTCCCACAAAGATCCTTATATGGATGTAAATCTTGAATTAATCTTCATGACTCCAGCCACATCGTACAACCCAACCACTCTGGATTAAAAATCTGCCTAATCTCAGTAACATACAAATTTATCAGCCCATCGCATAAAAATGGTTTAATTGCCTCCTTAGACTTAGAAAAGCCTTTTGACAGACACGATTGGAAATTTATTTTTGTCAATCTAATGAAATCTGGATTTGGAAATATCCTGCTTTCACGGATCCACCCACCCATCCATCCATCCATCCATCCATCCATCCATCCATCCATCCATCGTCTTCCGCTTATCGGAAGTCGCTTGTCGGGTCGCGGGGGTAGCAGCTTCAGTAGGGAGGCCCAGACGTCCCTCTCCCCGGCCACTTGGGCCAGCTCCTCAGGAGGAATCCCAAGGCGTTCCCAGCCGAGAGACATAGTCCCTCCAGCGTGTCCTGGGTCTTCCCCTGGGCCTCCTCCCGGTGGGACGTGCCCGGAACACCTCACCAGGGAGGCGTCCAGGAGGCATCCTGACCAGATGCCCGAGCCACCTCAACTGGCTCCTCTGGACGTGGAGGAGCAGCGGCTCTACTCTGAGTCCTCCCCGGATGACTGAGCTCCTCACCCTATCTCTAAGGGAGAGCCCAGACACACTACGGAGAAAACTCATTTCAGCCGCTTCTATCCGGGATCTCGTTCTTTCGGTCACGACCCAAAGCTCGTGACCATAGATGAGGGTAGGAACGTAGATCGACCGGTAAATCGAGAGCTTGGCCTTTTGGCTCAGCTCTCTCTTCACCACAACGGATCGGTACAGCGCCCGCTTCACAGCAGACGCTGCACCAATCCGCCTGTCCATCTCCCGCTCCATCTTCCCCTCATTCGTGAACAAGACCCCAAGATACTTGAACTCCTCCACTATAGTCCGTGGGCCAGAATCTGTAGGACATCTCCTTAAGAAGTTTCGTATGAACTGTCAGGGGGCAACTTTCTTCCACCGGGAAAAGTTGCTACACATAGCAGTGATCTCAAAACACCAATGTTCCCACGTTTTCACTTGCACATTAATAAGTTAAAGCCGATAAAAAATCTAAACTGTGGCGCTCCGGTCCAAGAGGTCACATGATTCGATTTTTGCTGCTTAGCCAATCAGATCGCTGTATTGTCAGCTGAGCGCGTTCAACCACTTCATCATGGCTGCGCCCGTAAGGTGTTGTAAACATCTGTTTTCAGACGAAGAAAGCCCAATAATAGCATTTTCTGGCGCCAGTTGGCAAAGATCTTTATGGCAATAATAGCAAAAATCGAATCACGTGACCTCTTGGACCGGAGCGGTCCAAGAGGTCACGTGATTTGATTTTTTATTGGCTATAACTTATTAATGTGCAAGTGAAAACGTGTGAACATTGGTGTTTTGAGATCACTGCTATGTGTAGCAACTTATCCCGGTGGAAGAAAGTTGCCCCCTGACAGTTCATACGAAAAGTCATCGTACAGATTCTGGCCCACGGCCTACTAGGGGCAGCACATCCTCCCCAACCCGGAGAAGGCACTCTACCCTTTTCCGGTTCAAGACCATGGTCTTGGATTTGGAGGCACTGATTTTCATCCCGGCCGCTTCGCACTCGGCTGCGAACCGCTCCAGTGAGAGCTGTAGATCACGCCCTGATGAAGCCAACAGGACCACGTCATCCGCGAATAGCAGAGACGCAATCCTAAGGCCACCAAAACGGATCCCCTCAACACCTTGGCTGCGCCTAGAAATTCTGTCCATAAAAGTTATGAACAAATCGGTGACAAAGGGCAACCTTGGCGGAGTCCAACTCTCACCGGAAACGAGTCCGACTTACTGCCGGCAATGCTGACCAGACTGTGACACCGGTCGTACAGAGACCTGACAGCCCTTATTAAAGGGTCCGGTACTCCATACTCCCGGAGTACCCCCAACAGGATCCCTTGGGGGACACGGTCGAATGCCTTCTCCAGATCCACAAAGCACATGTAGACTGGATGGGCAAACTCCCATGCCCCCTCCAGAATCCTGCTGAGGGTATAGAGCTGGTCCAGTGTTCCACGGCCAGGACGAAAACCACACTGCTCTTCCTGGATCCGAGATTCGACTCTCCGACGGACCCTCCTTTCCAGAACCCCTGAATAGACCTTACCAGGGAGGCTTAAGAGTGTGATTCCCCTGTAGTTGGAACACACCCTCCGGTCCTCCTTTTTAAATAGGGGGACCACCACCCCAGTCTGCCAATCCAGGGGAACTGCCCCCGATGTCCACGCAATGCTGCAGAGCCGCGTTAACCAACACAGCCCCACAACATCCAGAGCATTAAGGTACTCAGGGCCAATCTCATCCACCCCCGGGGCCTTGCCACCGAGGAGCTTTTTAACAACCTCGGCAACCTCAGCATCAGAGATGGGAGAACCCGACCCAGAGTCCTCAGGCTCTGCTTCCTCAATGGAAGACGTGTTGGTGGGATTAAGGAGGTCACCGAAACACGACGTCCCGAGTCGAGGTCAGCAGCACACCACCCCCACTGTAAACAGTGTTGGTACTGCACTGCTTCCCCCTCCTGAGACGCCGGATAGTGGACCAGAATCGCTTCGAAGCTGTACGGAAGTCTTTCTCCATGGCCTCTCCGAACTCTTCCCACACCCGAGTTTTTGCCTCAGCGACCAGCCGAGCCGCCTGCTGCTTCGACTGCCGGTACACATCAGCTGCTTCCGGAGTCCCACAGGCTAGTAAAGCCCGATGGAATGTGTTCGTAGCTCTTCCGGAGGTAGGAGTTAAAGCTCCGTCTCACGGGGGACTCCGCCAGACGTTCCCAGCAAACCCTCACAGTGCGTTTGGGCCTACCAGGTCTGACCGGCTTCCTCCCCCGCCATCGGAGCCAACTCACCACCAGGTAGTGGTCGGTGGAGAACTCCGTCCCTCTCTTCACCCGAGTGTCCAAGACATACGGCCGCAGATCAGATGAAACGACAACAAAGTCGATCATTGAACTGCGACCTAGGGTGTCCTGGTGCCAAGAGTTACGCAGCGGTAATTCATGAAACATGTCATCTCAAGGCTCTTTCCAAAGTCAAATTCAATCACATTAGACAGGGCGGGGCCGCTGTTTATCCATGGAGACAGAAGGAAAACTGTAAAGGTAAAAAATGAAGTTGACTCAAGGAACCAATCAGTTACAGTTTTTGTTCAGGACATATCATAATAAACTGGTTTACTGTTATGTCTTCAGTATAGGGTCCAGGACCAGTTCCACAGGTGTTGTGACCCCTGTTCACCCCTATCCAGAACCGCAGATGTAGTTCTGAACACATCTAGTCAATGTTGGACCTTGATGGATGCTTGATGAGGACCTTTGAGGTCACATTTTCACTTTTATCATTATTTATGATCCTAGAGTTCAGTTTGATACAGGTGTAAATAGTAAAGCATTTGACATCCTGAAAAGTCACCAACAGGAAAAATATCACAGCATTTAAAATCTATTAAATAAATACGAGCAAGTTTCACAGAATCAAATTAAATACCAGTTATTACTCTCCTCTTTGTCCCCTTAATTCTGGCAAACGGTTACACCCGGTTTTTCCTGAACTGTCACCTGGCTGGGTGACAGGTGACAAAGGCGTCCTTCCACCACGGTGACATAAAAAGGCTCGTTAAGACACAGTTTAATGCAGACAACCATTCTCTCCAAGAGGTCGTCACATTGAAGCCATCAGAGACCAACTGGTGTTCCCCTCAAAGCCAACGATGAGCAGCAAACCAGCAACCAAAGGTAGGAATCATCGACCTGCATTTATACCACGGTTGGCTGTTTTTTCTTGTTATACAAAGACTTTTGTTACTCTAATTACTGAGTGCTGCTTTAACTCGAACTGTGCAGATAATTTCTTTCCTGATGATTTAAAGCTGGAAAGGTAAACTTTTTGCATAAATTAATTAATCATCAGAAAGTGATGAGACAGTGATGTTGCTGTATTATCATATATTTTCTTATATTCTGTAATCAGGCTGTTGCCTTTCCACTGTTTAACTTGAATATTTCATCTTTTGAACTTAGTATGCCATATCATCAGTTATTGTACAATACTTACTCTGGTATTTACTATTACTTTTACTTAAGCTTTTCTAATAAACTCATTCATAAATATTGTGCAATAATGAAACCAGATTAAAAAAAATCTGAATTTTAATTATTTAAACCACAGATGTTTCACACCAGGCCAACTAAATGTTTGCTAATTATTTGAATTCTAATCATTGACTGCTGTGACAGTGGCATTAAATGTGCAGATCACTGAGTCTCATCAGATTATTAATCACTGTGTGTCTCTTTCCATCAGCCTCAAAGGACAAAGAGCTCCGGGTTCTGCTCCTGGGAAAAACTGGATCTGGGAAAAGTTCTGTTGGCAACACCATCCTGGGCCTGGATTTCAACGACCCAAACCGCTGTAAGACAGGAGCGCATTTTGATCTGGTGACAAAACAATGTGAGCTGAAAACAGGAAAGTACAAAGACTTTGAGGTGAAGGTTCTGGATACTCCTGGTTTGGGCTTCAAGGAACAAACAGACAAAGAAGTGAAGAAGGAGTTGCTGGAAGGCATCAAGAAGATTTCTCCTGGTCCTCATGTCATCATCTGGGTTTCAAAGTTCGCTAAAAAGGATAAAAAAGACGTGGAAGAAGATGAAAAATTGCTGAAAGCTTTCGGAAAAGGCTTCAAGAACGCTCATGGTCACATCATCTTCGTGTACACTGGGGGGGAAGATAAAAAGGCAGGGGATGCAAAAGCTGTCAAAGCTGCCAATACAGTGGTCCAACTTGGCGATTCTGCAAAGGTCCAAGTCTTCAACAACAATGCTAAAGATGCTGCGTTTAGAAAACAACAGGCAGAAAAACTGCTGCAGACGGTCAAAGAGATGAAGGAGAAGAACAAAGAAAAAGACAAAGAATACTACAGCAGTGATCTGTTCAAAAAAGCCATCGAGACTTTCTTTAATGAGCTGGATGGAAAAGAACCACCTGCTAAGAAAAGTTCTCTAGAAAACATTGTAGATTTCTTGCTGGAGACCACATTAAATGTCGCTGCTGGTAATTTTGACCTGGAGAGTTTAATTGAGTCAGTTGAGAAAAATAAACTGACCTTCAAATAAAATAAAAATCAGAGTAATTTTGGATCTCTGGTTCCTTTATTGCTCTTTTGCAGCTGAAATGATCTAAATCTGTTTATATTTTAATGACACGTGTGTTATGAGGTGGTGGATTGTCAGCGACAGGAATATAATGGACGTCACAGCATTTATTCTTTATGTTTTCTGTGTATTTTCATCAATAAAGCTCAGCATTTCACGTGTTTGTCTGGGTTCCATCATTCAGCCACACATCTAATCCATGTTTTAGATAATATGATCTATGTATGGGCAACAATTCATCCTGTAACCGATGTGTTCCCTGTGCAAAACCCCCGCTCCGTCTGTCTCAGTCATTGTGTCCTTGACCAAGACACACCACACGCTTTGCCTGTTGGCGGTCAGAACACAGTCAGCCCTACTTCTGCCCTGCACAGGGCAGCTGTGGCTATAATGTAGCTCACCACCGTCAGTCTGGGTCCAGACCATTTACCACTCACCTGTCAGGAATGGCAGAAGCAGCACAGTAAGTTTAGAGAATTTCATGAAAATAAGAAGCAACACAACCTACTTGTTACAGGCACGGCTATTAAAACCTGTGTGCCAACAAACAGGCTCCTATCCACATCATATCATCTCAAGTCTCTTTCCAAAGTCAGACTCCATCAGATCCTCCAGGTTGGTGAGAAAGTTTCCTCTCTAAGGAAACCCAGCAGGTTGCATCAAGTCTCTCCAAGCAGCATTCCCTCCTCCTGAAAGAGCGTAGAGCCACAGTGGACAGTCGTCTGCATTGTTGATGGCTTTGCAGCAATCCCTCATACTGAGCATGCATGAAGCGACAGTGGAGAGGAAAACTCCCCTTTAACGGGGAGGAGAACCTCCAGCAGAACCAGAACCAGGCTCAGTGTGAACGCTCATCTGCCTCCACCCACTGGGGCTTAGAGAAGACAGAGCAGAGACACAGAAAGCTCAGAAGCTCACATTGACCCAGGAGTACTTTCTATGTTAGAGAAGACAGAGCAGAGACACAGAAAGCACAGAAGCTCACATTGACCCAGGAGTACTTTCTATGGTAGAGAAGACAGAGCAGAGACACAGAAAGCACAGAAGCTCACTTTGACCCAGGAGTACTTTCAGCTGAAGGCTTTGAACTGCATTTTGTGGACTTCCTGATAGTAAAGAATTACAATAGTCCAGCCTTGAAGTAACAAATGCATGGACTAGTTTTTCAGCATCACTCCTGGACAGAATGTTTCTAATTTTGGCAATATTCCTGAGGTGAAAAAAGGAAATTAATATGGGATTTAAATGACATGTCTTAGTCGAAAATAACACCAAGATTTTTAACTTTATTACCAGAGGCCAAGTTAATGCCATCCAGATTAAGTGAGTGATTAAGAAGTTTATTTTTTGAGGACTCTGGTCCAAAGATTACAACTTCTGTCTTGTCAGAATTTAAATGCAGGAAATTTAAAGTCATCCAGCTTTTGATGTCATCAAGACATGCCTGCAGTCGAAGTAACTGATTGGATTCATCAGGATTTATGGATAAATATAGCTGAGTGTCATCAGCATAACAGTGGAAATTAATCCCATGCTGTCTGATAATTTTGCCAATCGGAAGCATATATATAGTAAATAGAATTGGTCCAAGGACTGAACCCTGTGGTACTCCACAAGTGACCCTAGAGTTTGAGGAAGATTTATTATTAACATGAACAAACTGGAATCTGTCCGACAGATAAGATTTAAACCAGCCTAATGCTTTTCCCTTAATCCCTACAGTATGCTCAAGTCTTTGTAGGAGAAAATTGTGATCAACTGTATCAAATGCAGCACTGAGATCTAACAGGACAAGTATAGACACAAGTCCATTATCTGAGGCCATGAGAATATCATTGGTGACCTTCACCAGAGCTGTTTCAGTGCTATGATGAGCTCTGAAGCCTGACTGAAACTCCTCAAGTAGGTCATTACTTTGTAAATGTTCACATAGTTGATTAGCAACTACTTTCTCAAGAATTTTAGATAAGAAAAGAAGATTAGATATAGGTCTGTAATTTACTAACTCATCTTGATCAAGAGATGGTTTTTAAGTAAAGGTTTAATAACAGCTACTTTAAAAGCCTGTGGTACATATCCATTTACCAAGGATAGATTAATCATGTCTAAAATAGGACCACTGATCAGAGGGAATACCTCCTTAAACAACTTGGTTGGGATTGGGTCTAACATACAGGTAGAAGGTTTAGATGAAGCTAAAATTTTAGATAGCTCAGAAAGCTCTACTGCTTTTAAACAGTTCAGACACTGCACAGGTTCTAAAGATTCCTCCAACGCTGCCTCACTTACTGAGGACGAGGTAATCATGTTTGGGAGGATGCCAATTATTTTATTTTTAATGGAATCAATTTTATTTATGAAGAATCCCATAAAATCATTACTGCTAAGAGCTAAGGGAATGGATGGATCAACAGAGCTGTGGCTCTGGGTAAGTTTGGCAACTGTACAGAAGAGAAATCTAGGATTATTCTTATTCTCCTCAATTAATGATGAAAAATATGCTGCTCTAACTCTGCGAAGGGTCTTGTTATACAACAATAGACTGTTCTTCCAGATTAGGTAGGATTCCTCTTGGTGTGTAGAGCGCCATTTTCTCTCCAATTTCCTAACATTGTGCTTCAAGGAACGCAGCTCTGAATTAAACCAAGGAGCCAGCTTCCTGTGAATAATCACCTTCTTTTTCAAGGGAGCTACATTGTCTAATGCACAACGCAATGACAAAGTCATACCGTTTACAAAGACATCTATTTGTGAATTGGAAGAAACAACATTGCTGCCATCTACAGGGCATTTCTGCAATACGGAGGATATTAAAAAGGGGACAGACTCTTTAAGTTTTGATACAGCATTATCCGATAAAGATCTACTATAATGGAACCCTCTTTTGGGGGTGGAGAACTCAGTTAGATTAAACTCAAATGTTATTAAAAAATGATCAGATAGGACAGGATTGTGAGGAAATACTGTTAATTCTTCACAATCAATGCCATATGTCAGCACAAGGTCTAAAGTATGGAGCCAAGAGTGCGTCGGTTTATGCACATTTTGAGCAAAACCAATTGAATCTAGGATAGTTTTAAAGGCTACACTAAGGTTATCACATTCAGTGTCAACATGGATGTTAAAATCACCCACTATAATAACCTTATCAGTATTTAACACCAAATCAGATAAGAAATCTGACAACTCATCCAAAAACTGAGTGTAAGGGCCTGGAGGACGATACAAAACAACAAACAGAAGAGGTTTTATTGCTTTGCAGTTTGGATGAGGGAAACTGAGGGTTAAATGTTCAAAAGAACTGTAGTTATTAATTGGCCTGGGACTAATTAATAAATCAGACTGAAAGATGGTTGCCACTCCTCCTCCTCTTCCCACAGATCTGGGAATGTGGAAATTTGAATAATTGGAGGGAGTTGACTCATTTATACTAACGTAGTCCTCTTGTAGCCAGGTTTCTGTGAGACAAAACAAATCAATCTGTTTATCAGAAATCAATTCGTTAACTAACAAAGTCTTTGGTGGGAGAGACCTTATATTTAATAGACCACATTTAATTGTTTTATTTTTAGGTTCAAGGTGAACCGTATTGATTTTTATTAGGTTTTTATGATTTGTTCCTTTTAGATAAGTTTTTGATCTGTTAAGTTTTGGCCGTGGGAAAGACACCGTCTCAATAGGATAATGGATGGGTAACAGTACAGAAGCTGCAGAGAGGTGTGTTAAACTACGGCTCTGCTTCCTGGTCTGGACCCTGGGTTGTCAGCATTTAGGAGGACTAATAAATCCGGCCAGATTTCTAGAAAGAAGAGCTGCACCATCCAAAGTAGAATGGATGCCGTCTCTCCGGATCAGACCAGGTTTTCCCCAGAAAGTTCTCCAGTTATCAATGTAGTCCACGTCGTTTTCAGGACACCACCTAGACAACCAGCGGTTGAATGATGACATGCGGCTAAACATGTCATCACTGGTCAAATCAGGCAGGGGACCAGAGAAAATTACGGAGTCCGACATTGCTTTAGCAAACTCACACACCGAATCAACACCAACTTTAGTGACCTCCGATCGGCGTGACCGGGTGTCATTACCGCCAGCGTGAATAACAATCTTACTGTATTTACGCTTATCCTTAGCCAGCAGTTTTAGGTAAGATTCTATGTCGCCCGTTCTGGCCCCTGGCAGGCATTTAACTATGGTCCCTGGTGTCTCTAGTGCCACGTTTCTGACTATTGAGCTCCCAATAATCAGGGTCAGCTTCTCAGCGGGTGTGTCGCTGAGTGGGGAAAATTAGTTTGAAACGCAGACGGGTTGGTGGTGAACTGGGGGCTGAAATCTAGAGCTATGCTTCCTACGAACTGTCACCCAGCCGGCCTGCTTACCCGGCTGCTCGGGTGCTTCTGGAGGACCACTAAGTGAACTAACGCTAGGTCTATGTGGCTCCGCACTAGCAGAGGGGCGGCTATCAGCTGGTCTTTCCATAGCACGGAGCCGGGACTCTAATTCTGACACCCTCGCCTCCAAAGCTACAAAAACACTACATTTATTACAAGTACCATTATCACTAAAGGAGGCAGAGGAATAGCTAAACATCTGACACAGAGAGCAGGAGATAAGGGGAGACGGAGAAGCTGAAGTAATAGTAGGAGAGAAAGCCATTGTGGAGCTAAAGCTAGGCTAGGCTAAAGCTAGGCTAGCGCCCTTCTACCACGCCAAGAGAGCAAACCGTGAAACACGAGGAGTTCCCAAGCGTGATGTGCAGCAACAGAAAATGTTTTAAAAGTGCTTATGTGTTAGAAACAGATGTTACAGCAAAGAGATTAAAGATAAAAGCGAGAGAATCCGGAGCAACAAACCGTTGCTCACGCAGTGAAAACAGGAAGTGATACAATATGCCTTACCGCAAACAGGAAGTGAAGTGCAGGGCACCAGGATTCATTCTGATGATGATGATGATCAACCACTTTATTTTGTCTTTTGCTTCTTTTGTGTGTACATAGTTTCTTAGCTTATTTTTTACCTTCATTATATTTAGTAGTTTCAGTTAAGTTTCACTAGCCTAGTAGAGATGATTTGTTGATTGAAATGTAGTGTTAATTCAGATAAACAACACTTTATAGTGATGTTCTCTGGATGTTCATTTTATTTCTGTTAATAAATTCTTGAACTTGAAGTGAAGTTGTGACTCATTTATTCTATATGTGTGCAGAGTTTGCTGTTAAAAGATCGCCAGAGCTCGTATCATCCCTTTCAACTATTGTCCTGATATCAGCTGTTTGGGCCGATATTCACCAGACAATACCTAACAGACAGAGAGGTATTTATTAAACATTAAATAACTTAAAACAGTGTATAATAGCACAACAGTGGTCATCAAATTTGGGTCATGGTCGACCATTTAACATTTGTGTGCGCTGCAAATTCACATCAACATGTTCAACATAGACATTGTTTGAGCCTTTATGGTTCCTGAATATCCTTGGTTCCACGTCTCCCTGTTCCAAGGCTCATCCTGCAGTAAAACGTTGTGGAGACTACAGAGGTCCAGAGCCGTGAACTGATCAGTTCTAACAGGTTGTAGAGGAAGATGGGCAGTAACAGCTTAGGGTTAAAGATTATGCAAATTTAATGTCCATCAGGACTTGCTCTATGAGGTTTTAATTTATTAAACCTATTTTCTGGTCACTGTTCTGCCTGTTTGCATGCCTGTCTCCACATGGATCTATCAAAGTCCTTCTGTCTCAATTCTGCAGACACTCCTTCAGCTTTAATTGGCATTTTTTGTTTCGCTGCTGTACTGCCACCATTATCGGGGTCCTGGTGACACTCTGCCGCTGTCAGGGGCGGCTGGAGCTGAAATTCAGCCCAGGAGTCTGGTTTGGAGAGGCCTTTTATCCAATAACTGTAATTTTTACATGAAATCTTTATTTGCAGTATAAAACCTCCCTGTATGTATTTAATGACAGAAATTAAAACTATTTTCAGTTTATAAAAGTTTATTAAACCAGTAACCTGTCATAAAAATCAAACCATTAAGGGGCAACAACCAAAGCTATATCCTGAAATACAAGCTAGACCTTAAATTAATCATTTTCAGCCCGTTTTAAGCGCATGAAGCCTTGGTTTGGACACCAATCCTCAGATCTCTACAGGTTTATAATTCAAAGCAAGGGATCGAGCCCTGCACCTGGTTTTTAGCTGGTTTCTCTTCCATTTTTCTCCCCCTCCACTGACTGCCATTGTTCAGGTCCTGCAGCAGCAGAACTGGCCCAGACCATCACACCACCACCACCATGTTTTACTGCTGCTAGAGGTTCTGAAATGCGGTGTTGCTTTAACGCCGGATGTTACGGGACATAAATATTCTGAAAGGTTAAACTTATGAGTGAGGAATAATCAGTCCAGAAACATAAATGAAAACCAAATGGTGACCCCACGACATCCCCGCTTGCCTTTGGCCTGCCGAGCCACGCCGTGATTCAGATCCTCAGCAGAAGCGTAGACCTGCATGTGTGCTTGTTTGGTCCCTTTAAGGCTCCCTGGAAACTTTTGCACATCTGTGCTGAAATGTTTTTGAGCTGTGGTGGCTTTAGGACGAATTGACCGGAGGGGCCAGGGCGGGGCCGCTGTTTATCCATGGAGACAGAAGGAAAACTGTAAAGGTAAAAACTGAAGTTGACTTTAAGGAACTAATCAGTTACAGTTTTTGTTCAGGACATATCATAATAAACTGGTTTACTGTTATGCCTTCAGTACAGGGTCCAGGACCAGTTCTACAGGTGTAGTGACCCCTGTTCACCCCTATCCAGAACCTCAGATGTAGTTCTGAACACATCTAGTCAATGTTGGACCTTGATGGATGCTTGATGAGGACCTTTGAGGTCACATTTCCACTTTTATCATTATTTATGATCCTAGAGTTCAGTTTGATACAGGTGTAAATAGTAAAGCCTTTGACATCCTGAAAAGTCACCAACAGGAAAAATATCACAGCATTTAAAATTTATGAAATAAATACCAGCAAGTTTCACAGAATCAAATTAAATACCAGTTATTCCTCCTCTCTTTGTCCCCTAAATTCTGGCAAACGGTTACACCCGGTTTTTCCTGAACTGTCACCTGGCTGGGTGACAGGTGACGAAGCCGTCCTTCCACCACGGTGACATAAAAAGGCTCGTTAAGACACAGTTTAATGCAGACAACCATTCTCTCCAAGAGGTCGTCACATTGAAGCCATCAGAGACCAACTGGTGTTCCCCTCAAAGCCAACGATGAGCAGCAAACCAGCAACCAAAGGTAGGAATCATCGACCTGCATTTATACCACAGTCGGCTGTTTTTTCTTGTTATACAAAGACTTTTGTTACTCTAATTACTGAGTGCTGCTTTAACTCGAACTGTACAGATGATTTCTTTCCTGATGATTTAAAGCTGGAAGGGTAAATTTTTTGCATAAATTAATTAATCATCAGAAATATGATGAGTCAGTGATGTTGCTTTATTATTATATATTTTCTTATATTCTGTAATCAGGCTGTTGCCTTTCCACTGTTTAACTTGAATATTTCATCTTTTGAATTTAGTATGCCATATCATCAGTTATTGTACAATACTTACTCTGGTATTTATTATTACTTTTATTTAAGCTTTTCTAATAAGCTCATTCATAAATATTGTGCAATAATGAAAACAGATTAAAAAAAATCTGAATTTTAATTATTTAAACCACAGATGTTTCACACCAGGCCAACTAAATGTTTGCTAATTATTTAAATTCTAATCATTGACTGCTGTGATAGTGGCATTAAATGTGCAGATCACTGAGTCTCATCAGATTATTAATCAATGTGTGTCTCTTTCCATCAGCCTCAAAGGACAAAGAGCTCAGGGTTCTGCTCCTGGGAAAAACTGGATCTGGGAAAAGTTCTGTTGTCAACACCATCCTGGGCCTGGATTTGAACGACCCAAACCGCTGTAAGACAGGAGCGTATTTTGATCGGGTGACAAAACAATGTGAGCTGAAAACAGGAAAGTACAAAGACTTTGAGGTGAAGGTTCTGGATACTCCTGGTTTGGGCTTCACGGAACAAACAGACAAAGACGTGAAGAATGAGTTGCTGGAAGGCATCAAGGAGATTTCTCCTGGTCCTCATGTCATCATCTGGGTTTCAAAGTTTGATAAAATTGTGGAAGAAGATGTAAAAATGCTGAAAGCTTTAAAGGAGGGCTTCAAGAACGCTCATGGTCACATCATCTTCGTGTACACTGGGGAGGAAGATAAAAAGGCAGGGGATGCAAAAGCTGTCAAAGCTCCCAGTAAACTTGAGGATTCTGCAAAGGTCCAAGTCTTCGACAACAATGCTAAAGATGCTGCGTTTAGAAAACAGGCAGAAAAACTGCTGCAGACGGTCATAGAGATGAAGGAGAAGAATAAAGAAAAAGACAAAGAATACTACAGCAGTGATCTGTTCAAAAAAGCCATCGAGACTTTCTTTAATGAGCTGGATAGAAAAGAACCACCTGCTGATAAAGGCCCTGCAGAAAACATTGTAGATTTCTTGCTGAAGATCACCTTAGATGCTGCTGATGGTACATTAACTCGGGTCAGTTTCATTAAGTCAGTTAAGGATCTTATTACTGACCTGGAAAGAAAATTAAAAAAAACAGAATAATTTCAGGATGCATGCAGTTACTGTATTTCTGCAAAGCATATTTGGTCCCTGATGGAACCATCTGTCCTGCAGAAGGTCCAGTCAGCTTCAGTTGGAAGGTTGCTGGTTCCATACAGTTGTGCAATACATTCCTTTTTAGCTTTCTTATAAATTCAAAATCTTATGCTTTAGAACTTCACTTAAAATTAGCGTTTCATTCATATTACTAATCTAGTTTGCAAATGTCTACGTTTTTTTTCTACTGTCATGCCTCAATGTCCCCATTGTGCGACAATAAAGGAGTTTCTTATCTTATCTCAGGTGTTTCTTTCTGTTTAAAGGTGTCTGATGTGATGATGCAGCTCTTCATAAACAGGCTGAACATTGTCGTCTGTTTGTCTGGGTTCCCTCATTCAGCCACACATCTGGACTTCATCATCTGATCCATATTGTTGCTTTACAGTCAAGCAAGATCCTGAATTTTGTTTCTGGTGAGAAATTTGAATCTGAAGGTCCCACCAGGCAGGAGCAATGTGACTGTAAAAGCTCAGGGAGGAGAGGAGGGGCTTTCAAACATGTAAATACAAACTAAAGAATGTTACAATGAACCCTAAAAAATGCAAAAGCACTGCCATTTTATAACCATAAAGACATTTGTTATGAAACACCAGCTCAGATTTCACATACAACACACAGACCAACACTTAAAATATCCATGGAAAATGAAGAATGGGCATTTCTAGAGGATACCCTCAAAAAGGGCAGAAACACAACAAGAAAAGAAAAAGCTAACTAAAGTTAAGCTGTACAGCAGAAGAGAAAGAGTAATCAAAAGGGAAGAAATACTGTACTATTGTTGATAGATAATAAGGCATAATGAGATAAAAAGAAACTGTTCAGGTTTAATGCACCAAACAACACGGTCTGAGAAGCTAAAAAGTGTGCAAATTGCCTTAGCATCTGATAAACTTAAATGTTTAAGTCAAAAAGACTAAAAGCAGTCAGTTTACAGAATGATGTGAATTGCCCGGATGTACCAGACAAACACTGAGAAGTGTGCAACTAGACATCTGCAAAAATTGAAAGGTTCAAGTTAAAAATGTGCAATTCAGCGCTCCCAGTTTTTAAACGCACTTGAGAACAACATGCAACAACACAACATCTGAGCGGGCGTAGGGAGGATCGGATGTTTGTACGTCGAAGCGGTTCCGCTCGTCTATTTCTGAGCAAATTCAGAGTAACATACGTTTGAACTGAGGCCATGAATTAAACCCAGAATCCGGTCGTTTCACCTGAATACAGAACCAAAGACCAAGAACCGAGTCAGAACCAGGAGATCAAAACGCTCTCAAGTTCTGGTCAGGTTTGAAAACATGTTCATTGATGGAACGCGGTCGTCAGTCCAGATGTCCGGTATTCGGCTTCCAGAGGGTCCGTTTTGCTGAACGGGTTTCTCAGAACCATCACCAGGATGTTCCTGAGCTCTTCTCTAATCTGCGGTCCTCTCACGTGTTTAACGTTCCTCGATGACTTCATGGATTCATGTGTGAAATATGAAGCCATTAAACGAGGTTCAGAGGTTTGAGGCTTGAAAGAAAGAAAGATTTCAAAGCCCCGAATTCTCTGGAGTCTGGAGACGTAGAGGGGAATAAATCCAGCTGATGGGAATCAAACTGACGCTCAGTTCAGGACAAGCAGAGAGAAAAAAAGTGATCCAGGTTGGCGGGAAACAGAAGAGCTAAATTAAATTTAACTCAGTTTTATTTCTATAGCACCAATTCACATCACATCATCTCAAGTCTCTTTCCAAAGTCAGCTTCCATCAGATCCTCCAGGTTGGTGAGAAAGTTTCCTCTCTAAGGAAACCCAGCAGGTTGCATCAAGTCTCTCCAAGCAGCATTCACTCCTCCTGAAAGAGCGTAGAGCCACAGTGGACAGTCGTCTGCATTGTTGATGGCTTTGCAGCAATCCCTCATACTGAGCATGCATGAAGCGACAGTGGAGAGGAAAACTCTCCTTTAACAGGGAGGAGAACCTCCAGCAGAACCAGAACCAGGCTCAGTGTGAACGTTCATCTGCCTCCACCCACTGGGGCTTAGAGAAGACAGAGCAGAGACACAGAAAGCTCAGAAGCTCACATTGACCCAGGAGTACTTTCTATGTTAGAGAAGACAGAGCAGAGACACAGAAAGCTCAGAAGCTCACATTGATCCAGGAGTACTTTCTATGGTAGATGGTAATAGAGGATGATCTGCCTCCCCTGATGATGTCACAGCTAACAGAACGCCAGACCAGATGTACCTTCTACGAAGAGAAAAATGACAGAGAACAAAAAGTTTAAAGCTGGAATGACAGCAAACAATGCAGATTGGAGAGCAGTAGGAGAACTCAGCAGAGTTGGAGAAATAGACCCTGGAATCTTTAGAACCTGCGCAGTGTCTGAACTGTTTAAAAGCAGTAGAGCTTTCTGAGCTGTCTGAAATTTTAGCTTCATCTAAACCTTCTACCTGTATGTTAGACCCAATCCCAACCAAGTTGTTTGAGGTATTCCCTTTGATCAGTGGTCCTATTTTAGACATGATTAATCTATCCTGGATATGTACCACAGGCTTTTAAAGTAGCTGTTATTAAACCTTTACTAAAGAAACCATCTCTTGATCAAGATCAGTTAGTAAACTACAGACCTATATCTAATCTTCTTTTCATATCTAAAATTCTTGAGAAAGTAGTAGCTAATCAACTATGTGAACATTTACAAAGTAATGACCTACTTGAGGAGTTTCAGTCAGGCTTCAGAGCTCATCATAGCACTGAAACAGCTCTGGTGAAGGTCACTAATGATATTCTCATGGCCTCAGATAATGGACTTGTGTCTGTATTGGTTCTATTGGATCTGTCTTCAGCTTCTGACATGGTCTGTTAGGATTTTCCGGTGCTATTCTTAAGTGCTTTTCTTCCTATCTGATTAACAGAACATTTTCCATGTTTCTGAATAATATTATGTCTGAAGTTACACCTCTGTTGCATGGTGTTCCTCGGGGCTCGCTCCTAGGCCCACTTTTGTTTCTTGTGTACATCAGCTACCCTGGGAAGAATTTTAGCAGCTTTAAAAATGTGTCTTATCTTCCATTTATATGCTGATGATTATAACACTGAGCACCTGTAAGGGCAATATTACAAAACACAAAGGGGGTCTTTTTTGCGTTTTACTATTTTTGTGTCAGCTGATGCAGCCTGAAAGCTGCATTCTGAGCATTTCCAGCCTCCTCCCTTCCCAGCGCAGCCTGATTGGGTTCACCTGTCAGGCTGCAATTAACCATGGACTCACGACACCTGCTCACCCTGCTTTATATACTCACCTCAGTCTGTTCCTGGTTGCCGGCTCGTAAGCTCAGTTACTCCAACATCATGCCTGTCTGCTCCTGTCCTCCCGTCTTGGTTCCCGTCTCGTCAGTTAAGTTTCTGTTTGCTGCTGGTTTCTGTTCCTACGTCTTCATCTTCTGGTCTCCGGTTGTACTCCTGGTTCTGCAGCAGCCCAGCTCCACCGTGTCTCGACAATCAGCTTCGCTTTGTACCTGCCGGCCAGCTTCTGCACCCTACCACTTCGCTTGGTAACTGACTGTGGTTCTTCATGTCATCCATCATCCACCGTGTGCAATAAACTCTCTTAAACCAGCTCTGTGTGCGCGTGCTGTGTCCGGGTTCATCCTAAGACAAATCATGACAATTACTGTAAAGTATTTATTTTGAACAGTGTTTAACCGAGTACAAAGTTTGCATTTTAGTTGCACAATGGACAGTTCCAGCTGCCTTTGTTTGCATTTTCATGTTCTGTGCTCTTTATGTCAAGGCACAGGGCATGGAACCGTCTGTCACAGTTGTCACACTGGATCTGTTAAAATACAACAGAAAAGATACCAGGGGTCCGTTCTTCGTACGTTGCTTAAAACATCCGAGATCAAATGAGACATCCAAGATGATTTCATCCGGCTAATCATGATCCGGCTAATTGGGTTCTTTGAACACACCTGTTGTTTATGATTAGTATGGCTGGATTGAGTTATCTGAGACAACTGCGCGTTCATGAGTTTGTTTAAAAGGGGAAATGTATCGATAGTAGAAACAATGATCAGCAGCGCTGCTATTGGCTGTTCAGCATGGCCAAAGAACGCGCACAGTTTTTCTCCCAGCAGAACAAGAGCTTTTAATGGAGGTTATGCTGAATTTGAGTCTTTAATTAAAACGACAGGGAACACCTCAAAGTCTGCTTAAGCCAGGAGAGAGGGCTAAAAAAGTAGCAGACAAATTAATGCGTAAATACTGTCCATGGTAGATGTTTCTATCACATTCTACAGCATGAATTTTTGCTTTTTAATAATTTCATATTTACTTTGTTTTTTTATATCAGAGCCTCCACGGGACCCACTAGAACATGGGGACAAGTAAAAATGAAATACAAGAATATTCTACAAAATGGTAGCCTTTAATTATTATACTTTTTACTTTAAAAAGCCACTTGTTATGTCAAGAGATCCAAATATCAGTGTCCTTCGTTAGACACTGCAAGTAAAGGACGTGTGCAAACTGGGAATTTTAACAAACAAAAAAATCTTTATCCATAAAAAATGAAGTTCTTCCTTTTCCAAGTCCTGTTTACATGAAATAAGCCTGTTAGCGAGCAGGCTTAAGCTGCCGCACATGTTGCTATGACAACAAGTCCAGGATGAGTTTCTAAGAACCAAACGATCCAAGATCATGCCAAATCATCAACAATCAAATCACGCTAACTGAGTTAATGACGTACGAAGAACGGACCCCTGGTCTCCAATCTGCATTGTTTGTCGTTATCTCAGCTTTTAACTTTTAGTTCTCTGTCATTTCTCTCTTCATAGAAGGTACACCTGGTCTGGCGTTCTGTTAGCTGTGACATCATCAGGGGAGGCAGATCATCCTCTATTACCATCTAACATAGAAGGTACTCCTGGGTCAATGTGAGCTTCTGTGCTTTCTGTGTCTCTGCTCTGTCTTCTCTAACATAGAAAGTACTCCTGGGTCAATGTGAGCTTCTGTGCTTTCTGTGTCTCTGCTCTGTCTTCTCTAAGCCCCAGTGGGTCGAGGCAGATGAGCGTTCACACTGAGCCTGGTTCTGGTTCTGCTGGAGGTTTTTCCTTCCCGTTGATGGGGAGTTTTTCCAACACTGTTCAAAATAAATACTTTACAGTTATATGTTGTCAATAAAACTACTTTGTTTCAACAACATCAAGGCTGTGCCTCTTCTAGCTAAAGTAGTAGAACAATTTGACACAGATTTGGAGTCAGTGGGTCGCATGACCTGGAAGCTATTGAAGAAATATCGCATTTTTTTAATAATAAAAATTCTTTAAAAATATATAAAAAGGCTTAAAATGGAATAGAAATGAGTTTGCCTTACAGATGTTATTTATTGGTATGATTTATTAGTTTTGTCTTAACTGGTCACTAGATCAAATTAACAAAGCATAGGTCTCTCCTCCTCCTGGCTTTGCCTGCATGCCGCCCATCCGTCGTCACCAGCCGCAGATCCTCCAGGAATCCTCCCGATCACTCCGGTCAACCAAACCTAAACTCCTTTTCTGAGAATGCCGGGGATGAGACGATCTGGCCGTTTTTTCGTTTTGCGCTGAATTGTCTCTCATCTGGAGGAGCGCCGTTCACCACCTGGCCTGACGCGCGCTGCCAGCATTACCTTATGCCACACCCTGTCAACAACCAACGCATAAATACCCCCAGGTTCCGTATACCAGATGTTATTGATAGTGGACAATTAAGTAGATTTTTATACCTAAACAAGACATCCTTGTTTTAATTATTCATCATATTAGAGATCAATATTCAGATAGTGCTCTTTTAATAAAAAAATTAACTTTATTGATCTCACAATGGAGAAATTCACTTCTGCATCTTAACCCATCCCCTTGGGGAGCAGTGGTCTGCCACTGTGCGGTGCCTGGGGAGCAATTGGGGGTTAAGGGTCTTGCTCAGGGACCCAGAATGGCAGCTTGTGGGAGTTGAACTCAGAACCTCTGGGACTGAAGCTCTGCGCTCTAACCACTAGGACACCACTCCCCTCAAGACTCAGAGTTTAACATGTTAGATGACTTATTAAATTTTGTTGCCTGTATTAACGACTGGCTTACCAATAACTGTCTTCAGGTGAACTCTATTAAAGCTGAAACTCTGATAATTGCCCCAGAACAGAAAGTTTCTGTCATCAAACACCTCGGTTCCCTGGGCTCTTCATCCCGGCCCAGTCTAAGAAACCTTGGTGTTCTTCTTGACCAGTCCATGTCCCTGGATTCCCATTCTAAACTTTTAGTTAAAAATGACTTTTATCATTTGATAAATATTTCTAAATTAAGGGGCAATAATTTCCATATCGTACCTGGAGGTGATTATTCATGCTTTTATTTCCTCTTGTTTAGATTATAGTAACTCTTATTTTTTTTAACAAATCAGCAGTCACTCGTCTCCAGTCGGTCCAGAACGCTGCAGCGAGGCTTTTAACAGCAACAAACAGAAGGACCCACATCACACCACTTTTATTCTCTTTACATGGGCTACCTGTCAAATTCAAAATTTATTTCAATCTGAAAAACTCACACAGAAAGAAAAGGCAATTAGAAGAATTTTATTGATACAATATTTTAAGAGTTTGGTGCTCAGACCTCGGCAGGAAAAAATTCACGCTGAATTATACTTCAATATGCATAAGCAGGCGTATGAGAATAGGGATATTTCCCCCCAGGTCTTACACTGGTGGTGGAGTGGAGATAAATAAAGTTTGTTCAGTCCATATGATCAACTGTTAGATGTCCAACTTGATAAACACAGGTTTGCATGAACTGTCCATGATGAGCAAGCATGAAGCGACTGTGGAGAGGAAAAACTCCCCTTTGGGAAGAAACCTCTGGCAGAACCAGGCTCAGCATGGTGGTCTTCTGCCGGACCGTTTTAAGGAGTGACTGGGAATTCCATAAGAGTCCAGGAGGAATTACACTCTGATAGGGACGAGGTTGAAGGAGCACCGTAGGAAAGCCAGACGGAGTGTAGCTACGATGGTGGAGAAGGGGATGGAGGTGGGTTGAAACCGGTCATCAGAGTCCAAACCGGACACGCCCAGCCACTGCTTGCTCGCTGAGGAGAAGGCCGAGACGAGGATGTGGAGTTCTTTTAAGATGAACCCAGGATGCTGATTGGCTTCAAGGAGGAGCAGCTCAAAGCTGATTGGCTTGCGTCGGAGGCGGATGAGTCTCTGATTGATGGAGGTAGGCAATAGAATTTCTTCAGTCTGAATTTTCGCTTAAGCTCCATTTTAAAATTTTATTTTTGACTTTTAGAGCATTTAATGGACATGCCTCCCAATGCAGCTTAGACCTTTTAATCCCTGACTCTCCGGTCCTCGGACCAAAACCTTCTGAAGGTCCATAAGACCCGGAATAAAACTCGAGGGGACATGTCCTTACAAGCTGTGGAACGCCTTGCCCCAGTCTCTCCGTGTGGCCGACTCTGTTGAATCCTTTAAAAAGCAGCTGAAGACACTTTTATTTAGACAAGCGTTTACTTAAATGTATGTATTTTTTAAATTGTTAGAGATTATTAGATTACAGAGACTGGACTGCAAAGTTGGTTGCCATGGAAATCACAGATAAACGGACTCAGGAGGCAGAGAGTCTGACACACTTTGGTTAGAAAGAATGACTGTTTGGGGGCAAATGTGTCAGCAAGGACACGTCTGCATTATAGCATGATCTTCTCCACCAATGTGATGAACAGAACCCTGATGCACTGTTACAGGCCCCTGAATGGGTGGACACAATGGGTCCTATTTAATGTCTGTGTGAGAGAATAAACAGGGCGCTCTGGTACCTGTTGTGTTGTTGTTGTGAGAACCCAGAACTGAAGCTGTAAACATCCCTCTGACTATTAGATAAAATCTGGTCAAATTTAGTTACGGTTTGAAGAGTATTTTTATTACTACAGAAGTCTACAGTCGATCTATGATGCATATTCTGAGTTTGCAAAATAAGTAATCCGTGTGTTGGACCCCATATTGTCCAGCAGAGAGCCGTCAGACAGAGGCAGAGCTTTCACAACCCACACCATCGATTTCCACAGCAACAGGAACGAAGAGGCTTTAATGGATGGATTCATGCAAGGACTAAACAAGAGAATTAAAGATAAGATAGCTACAAATGACCTGCCTGTAACTCTAAAGGAGCTGGTAAGGATGGAAAGAAGGAGAGAGAGAGGTTTCAGGTCAGAGAGAGGTCTCTTAACCCCAAACAGCGTTTAATCCAAAAGTCTGAACATTAATCTGGTTCCTGCTTCTACTAACCGCCGTATTCTGGCTTTGGATGGACTCAGTGGCGTAGCCAGAAGTTGCTTTTCGGCCGGGCCAAGTAAAAAATGTGTGGGCTGAATAATTGTGGTTGAAAGTCAGTTTATTTGTGTGTTGCACATTTGTAAGTTCAGTATGGAGGAGATCCAGGCTGAGGAGAAGGAGAAAATACCTTCTCTGTTCCAGTGAATCCTTGAATCTACAGCAGAAAAAAAACAATCAGGACCATCATCACCTGTAAGATGATTTAGAGCCACAAACACAGCGGAGGAGCATCTGGATCATTTAAACTACGGCAGCCTGTCAGCGTCATTATTTCTGCCGTCGCTTCATCGATCCATACGCCCAGGAAACAGCAATAAGTTTTTTAATGAATGGAAAACTGTTATTTCCTCTTATTAAACGAAATGTTACAGTTAACAATTGAAAAATAAGGTAATTCAGTTGGCCGCCTGCTTCGAGTGCTTATTGGTTGTTACGCTGGGTCTTTACTCAGGATCCTGCTGCTTTCCTTTGATCTACTGCTGCTCTTCTAGATTGTTACATTTCATAACTTTTGTCGTCACCTTTCACAGCGACAGGTTTGTAATCAGCCTCCACCCTGACCAGGGGCGGTTCTAGACAGGGGCCAACAGGGGCCCATGCCCCTGTAGAAATGGTTCTGGCCCCTGTTATGGCCCCTGTACTAAAGACATGATAATAAATGCACTTCTCATAATTATTTGCAATGGCAAAGAAACCATAACTGATTGGTCACTTTGACCAATATTATTTTTTACCTATACATTTTTACTCTAAAAATAATTTAAAACTTAAGATGTTTCACGTTTAGCTTATGAGATGGGGGCAAAGTTTTAACTGCTAGATCAGGGGTCTTAAACCTGCAGTTCCAGAGCCACACATAGCTCACTTAATATTATTACATTATATTAATATATTATATTATTATTATATTTATTGTTTTTTAAAGTTTTTTGTTCTGTGCCCCTGTGAAAAAACACTGGCCCCACCTTGGCCTCTCTGGTAAATTTGGTCTAGAACCGCCACTGACCCTGACCAGACATTATTTCTCCCGTATTTACAGTTTCTCAACAAATGCAATGTTTTATGAAGCTGCTGTTTTCATGTTTGGGACAAGCATATTTAATTTTTTATCCTTTTTATTTCAGTTTATGATGATTTTAATTATCACTTGATTGGGTGGGCCCTGATGCAAAGTAGGAGGGCGTAGACCTCCCACTCTGGATGGTCCTCACAAGACAATCACCAAACTATTATGTTCACCGTTATCAACTCAGCACAGCGGGCAACCACTCTCACAGTTAAAGAAGCTCAATCCACATGTTAACTGCCGCATAGGGGATAAATGATGGCTGCGTATCCTCCTGCTTACATGAAGCTGCAACATATTCTTTGTCTGGACACGTTGTTGAAGAGAACTTTCCTGACCACCTGGGTTACAGGAATGTATCATGGCCTCAAGGAGGTATTCAACCACCGTAAATCCACGTCTCTACCCCCCCCACTGTGTCCAAACGACGGCTCCACCGATCTTCTTCCAGGAACAGCCCCAAGGCTAGACTTTATTCTCTCTGATGCAGAAGGAAGTATGTTGAGCATTTGTTAAAGGCTGCCATCATTCGTCCCTCATCTCACTCCCTGGAGCTGGGTTCTTCTTCGTTGGTAAGAAGGATGGATCACTGCGATCACTGTTTACAGAGGCTTAAAAACAAAATCACTTTTAAAAAATCATTCCCCGATTCCCCTGATGACGGGGACCATCCCAGTGTGTGTGTGTGTGTGTGTGTGTGTGTGGGGGGGGGGGGGGTGCTTGCTAGTTTATTGCTTGGGTGTGCGTTAGATTGTTGCAGCTCAGTTTCCATTGCCTGAGGGAACGCAATCCTTCTAAGGACGACTTCCTGCTAAGCCTCTGATTCGTTGCCTGCAGCTACAGATTTTCTGACTCTTGATGTGGGTAGGTGGGGGGGGGGGGGTTATCAAATAGACTTTATTTAAAGGTGGGTCAGCAGTTAACATCATCACATCAAGATCTCCTGCTCCCATAAGCCTCCAAGATGGGCTTCTGTTGCGGCTCCAGTGAGTAAATCTCTTCATCTTTTGTATAATTTATGCTTGATGTTATTTCTCAAAGAGCTCCATCAGTTTACACCCTGTTAGTGTGCAGACTTTTTTTATTTCACTGTGTTTTATTCTGGTATAAAATGTGTAGAATGTGTGTTTAGACTGCAGATAAAGTTTTATAATCTGATTTCTAAATTTAGCATATGTTTTTGTCTCTTAATGAATAAATTAAAGGGATGGTTGCATCTTGCAGCATTAGAAGCACTCTGATCAAACGATAAAAAACAATAAAATGATCTGCATCTTCATAACCGAAGAGAATAAACTCAAAAATAGGTGCAAATTATTTTCATCTGATGGACAGGGTGGGGTTCTTGTATTAACTGCACTCTAGATTAATGTAAAGCAGAAATAAAGCTAACGGTGTGTGTTGATCAGCAGTAATAATAGTTTGAGACGGAACCGCATTGATATTTGTCCAGAAGACGCAGATTAATGGCAAACGTAGCGCCATTAGCGGCTCTAAACAGGAGAGATACGATCAAACAGAGAAGCAGGGAGGGCATCTGTGGGATGGTGAGGAAGAAGAGGACACGTCAGATATTTTCCTTTTTGAGATCTGAAAGCAACAATTGCTCTTTGGAAGATTTGTGAGGCTCTACAGGCTTTTATTTATTACTAGCGGGACAGGAAGAAGGGCAGGCGTGCAGTTAATATCTCAGGCTGGGAATGGAACCGGGAACAACCATGATGAAGACTATAGCCTCTGCTGTTGCACCAGGTCCAACACTGAGCCATGTGCTGGTGAAGATTCTCAGTCATCCAGGTCATCATCATTCCAAAAAAGTAAAAAACAACAAACTTAAGAAAAAGGTCCAGTTGCTTTGTGTTTTATTTTGTTGGACTGAACCATGTGGCTCCCATGTCCAGAGACGCTCTCCATCCAATTTGACTAATTTTGAGGTATTTGCAGGAAAAGAAACATCAAAATAATTGAGTCTCTGTATGTGTGAAGCTGATACCACTGAAGACCTGCAGCTGTGACTGCAGTGACCGGTTTTAACGGTAGTTGGAGGCAGGAGCCGCTCCTCCAGCAGCTTAAACACAGATGCACCAGACCAGGGGTACCTTCTAGAGGAAGAAGTGGCGATAATTGCAAATAATACAGAGAGAAAACACACTGGACACCTACTGGCTTTAAGCTATCAGTGATCTGGGCAATGTTGTATAAAGTACTGAAATCTCGGAGTCAGGTAAAAGTATACCTCTCCAAAATATGACTTTGGTAAAAGTCGAAGTCACTGACTAAAATGTTACTTGAGTAAAAGTCTTAAAGTATCTGAAATGTCTTGTACTTAAGTATGAAAATTACTGTAAAAATAGATGTACTCAAGTAATGTAATAAAAAGTATAAGTAAAAAGTAAAACAAAGCAAATGCAGTTTGAATGACATTTTTTAGATGTTGGTAAACCTTGAAGTCAAATTTCCTTAAAATAATATAAACAACCAAGTGGAGGAGAAATTTAGACCAAGTTTAGACTGAAAAAACAACCTTTTTCTAAGCTTCCAGTTTTCCTTCTTCAAGTAAGGTCAATGCTATACACTTTAAAATTGTACACAACCGAGTGCAGGCAAAGGGGGTGTATACTAAGAACATGGCTAAGTGATAAAGTGATAGTTAACCTACAGGAAGTAGTAAACTTGCTAATAGATACACCTGTGGTTGCAGATATCATTTAGTTAAGAAAATTAGGACTCCCGGTTCTACTATTAGATGCTCTACCTATACCACAAGGTTAATTTAACCTGCTTTACTACTGAACCAGCTTCTTATCCTGTTGGTGGTGATCAGGGGCGATTCTAGGATCTGACCTGTAGGGGTGCTCAGCCCCAGTGTTGACTGTGATTCCTGGCATGAACAACAGGCTTTCCATTTTTAGTCCAGATGTAAGATTCTTAGAGTTGACAAATTTTTGAGCTAAAACTTGTCAAACAAGCTACAATATAGGCCCATCCAAAAGCATTGACAAACAGATTGAAATGTTTTCACTCGATAAAACCTTCTGCATTTGTAAAACCTGCATGATGGCAATAGTTAGACTAGCTATATTGATAAAAGTGAGGAATCATTTCCCTAAAGACACAAAAGTAGGGTTAGTGCACTGATGCACAAGGGTTGCTATTACTACATTTAGAGTAATTGTCTAATAGAAATTACACCTGCTATTTATGCCTGAACTGCCTCAAATGGTCGACAAAAATTGAAAGCAATAATAACAATGAAATATTGGTACAAGGGAAACCCTCACCTTTTCTTTTTCAGATGGCTGTGGCTAAGAATCTGAATTTTTAATAACCTGCAGTCTTTGCTTTTCCATCTTTCCAGCAGTCTTGAGAACTCCTGCCTGGCACAGAATATTTAGTTTTATAAAAGAGATTAGGTTTTTGTTGATAAAATGTGTTATACTTCTGAAATAACCGCTATTTTGAGATATTAACGTTGGTTACTTACATTTCTCAAGTTCAACAAATCAAAACTCTATCTCCTGCTTCTGTTCAGAACTGCCTTGCAGATAATATTTAGTTTCTTAACTGGGACTAGTTTCGTAGGCTAGCAGTGTCCCAGTATGATTCAAAACTGAACTCTCTCGCGCTCCAAGCACGCATGCACATACACGCACACACCTGCAATAGAAAACAGCCAATCAGGAAGAGGGAAGGCGGGATTTAAGGCAGCACAACCAATGAGAGTGGAATTAAAGGTTTGTGTCTAACTTGTCAATCAAAGAGCAGGCGCGTTAGTGATTGGCTGCATGGAGCACCAGGCCCCGCCTCCGCTGGCCCACAGCAGCGCTCCGGGCGAATCTGTGCATGTACGCACGTCTCTCTCTCTCTCTCTCTCTCTCTCTCTCTCTCTCTCTCTCTCTCTCTCTCTCTCGTAAAGAGTAACTAAACCCAACATTGAAAATGTATCGGAGTAAAAGTATGCAATTAAGTTCAGGAATATAGTGTAGTAAAATTAAAAGTTATCAAAAAAATGTATACTACATGAAAGTATAAAGTACTCCAAAATATACTTAAGTACAGTAGTGAAGTATTTTTACATTGTTACTATACAACACTGGATCTGGGCCTGTGTGTGAGCAGAAGGTATTAACAGGTGGAGGTGGTGAGCGATGCAGAGAGGTGGAGAAGCAGGTTTGCAGGTGTAGTCCACCATGCTTCACTAACAGACGGCTGAGGAGTTTCAGGATGACGTCACCAGACAGGCCGGGTCATGATAGTTTGTGATTTAGTGCTTTTGCCTGAAGCTAGCGGGGGTCTGGACGCCGTTACATCACCGCTGACTGATAACCTAACCTCTCATGTTTCTACAGAGGTTCCAGAGCTGCGGGTGGTGGTGATTGGAAGCATCGCAGCGAATAAGAGCGAAGTCATCCAACAGATCGTTGAGTCCCAGACGCCTGACGATCCCCATGAGACCAAGGTCAGCGTTGGCTGCTGTACGGCCAAAGCCAGCGGTTGCCCTGTGAACATTGAAGGATGTGACATGGTTCTGTTCGACCCGCCGGGTCTGTGTGACCCAAACTGCACTGAAGATGTGATGAAACAGATCCAGAGGTGCGTCACCAAATCCGCTCGCCACGTGTTCCTGTTCGTGCTGGAGATCGGCCGGTACACCAGGGGACAGAGAAAGATGGTGGAGAGCATCAAGTCCACCTTTGGCGAGGGCGTGACGGAGAACATGATCATCGTGTTCAAGGGGACGGTTCCGAAGCACGAGAGGCGGGACATAAGGGAGGCCGTCGCCGAGGAGAAAGACCTCCTCTCCTTTTTCGTGGACTGCAACGAGAGGTTCCTGGAGTTCTACGAAGACGAACCCAAACAGTTTGCAGTCAGGAAAATCAAGCTCCACATCGACGACATCATCAAGGAGAGTCAGGGAACGTGTTACAGCCATAAGATGATGATGACGGCCCAGAGCCCAGCGGAGGGGAACGAGAAGCTTTCACTGCCGGTAAAGATCTGTCTGCTGATGGGAATCTGGCTCGGAGCCGGAATCGGCTTCTTTCTGTTTGGGAAAGACTTCCTTGAAGCAGGAGGCGTGTTTGGAGGAGGACTGGGAGGCATAGCGGGAATGGTCAGCTCTGCCATGAGTAAACGCATAAAGGATCGTATATAACCATCTGCACCAACATGGCGCCCACCACACGGTCCTGGAAGAGACCTGCTGAGTCAGCGTTTGTAATAAGTTAAACCTGTTTCTGCAGCAGCATCCAGTTTGCTGTTATAATCCATGTTTATTATTTTATATTATCCATGTAACTTCCATATGCTGTAAATTCGCTTACGCGAACGCGTTTATATTTAGTAGAACTGATCACTGCAACGGTGTTTTCACAGGTCTGCCTAAAAAGTGGACCAGACATCTGCAGCTGATCCAGAACGCTGCTGCCTGCGTCCTCACTAAGACTAAGAACGTAGAGAACATGGACCCGGTTCTGAAGTCCTTCCACTAAGACTAAGAACGTAGAGAACATGGACCCGGTTCTGAAGTCCTTCCACTAAGACTAAGAACGTAGAGAACATGGACCCGGTTCTAAAGTCCTTCCACTAAGACTAAGAACGTAGAGAACATGGACCCGGTTCTGAAGTCCTCACTAAGACTAAGAACATAGAGAACATGGACCCGGTTCTGAAGTCCTTACTAAGACTAAGAACGTAGAGAACATGGACCCGGTTCTGAAGTCCTTCCACTAAGACTAAGAACGTAGAGAACATGGACCCGGTTCTAAAGTCCTTCCATGGCTCCCTGGATCTCAGAGAATAGACTTTAAAATACTTCTGTTAGTTTATAAATCCCTGAATGGCTTAGCACCTAAATAAATCACAGACTTGTTGCATCAACCCTCCACACCACTCAGGTCTTCTGGCTCCAGCCTGCTCTGCAGAACCAGAACCAGAACCACAACTAAACAAGGAGAAGCAGCATTTAGTTCCTGCTCCACTTATCTGGAACAAACTTCCAGAAAATTGTGAAGGTGCGGAAAGCCTGAGTTCCTTTAAATCAAGATTAAAAACACATTTGTTTAGGATTGCCTTCAACTGTTCTAGTTAACTGAATCACCACTTTTTTGTTCTAATTTCTATCTACATTTTATTCCTACTTGCTTTATTCTGTTTTAATTTGCTATATTTTAGTCATGTAAAGCACTTTGCATTGTCCCTGTACTGAATTATGCTATATAAATAAATTTGCCTTTGCCTTTAAGCTTCATGCTTTTCTTTTCTTTCTAAATCAGAAGAGTCGATTTATTTAGAGCATGTCAGCAGCAAACAATGAACATTTAATAATTTTACTTAAATGTGATGTAAAACTTTACCAAATGTGTTTTAAAAGGTACTTCTCCATATCAGAGCATGATATTTATTGCATGGACACACCTGTAAGGTTCCTTCTGTGCCTTTCTAACGAGGACCAGAGGCAGCAGAGGTTCTGTTGGGTTCTCCTGACATGATCTCAGATCTTCTCTGGAACTCTGGACCTGACAGGACTCCACCCAGCAGAGTCTTACCTGGACGCCTCCACCCAGGCAGCGCTGTTAAAACCTCGGTTTGAGTCGTGGTTCTGTTGGGAGCATTTGGATCAGTGGGTCAGCAGAACCCTGGACGGTTCTGTCTGCTTTGTGAAACAGTCAGAACCACATTAAAGGAATTTCAGCTTTACATCATTGTCGTTTTTCATCTTCATTTACTTAGAGCGTCACTAAAATCCTCATATTAATAATTGCTTAATAAAATCACCCATAAAGCTTCCCGTAGGATTAATGTAACTGAAGCACTTTTAGATTTTACTGTTTTGAGCTGATATTTTAATGAAATGTCGTATTGTGCAACGTGCTGATAAACACCTCCCTTTCATCCTGATGAGACACGTTTCCACATCATGACTGTCTGTTATTCCAGATAGAGACGCCGATCAGACAGTTTTTCCTCACCGTCACACATTTCTGACATGAGTGGACACGTCTGACATGGCGACTCCAATTTTGACCAATTTTCCAAGGCATAAAACAAAAATGTTGACAGAGCAGTAAATTCAGCATGCCATGATTTTTAGGTGTTTGGCCCACATGCAGAAGACAGTCGGGAGACAATAAGCAGTTAAAGATGTTTATTAGGCTAAATAAATGCTCACAAAGTCAAAGTTGGAAGCACTGCGGGAGGAAAAAAGGAGACAGATTAACTCGGGTTTATGCTACTGTAGCCTAGCTTACCGCCAAATTTGGAGAACTTATCCAGGGAGGATGAGTGGAAGTACGGACTCTGCGGTTCTCTACCTCTGATGGAATAAGGTGACTGAGCGACAGGTGAGCTGGCAGGTGGAACACAGGCGGGGAGCAGCTGAAGGAACCAGCGTGAATCCAGGGAAGGAACTCTTGTTCGGCTTGGTAATGCCAAGTGGGCTTGAGGGGAACGTCAGAGCAGAATCTGAGCGGCAGGGATTTAGGAACCAGTCTTCAGCGCACGGAGACACGACGGGTGAGTAATCCAAAGCACGAATGAACTATGAGAAACGGGAGGACATAGTTGGGACAGTGGCCACTAAGTGTACCACAACGGTTTAACACTCCGGCGTCCTTCAGCTGACTGAGCGCTCCTTTTAAAGCTCCACCAGAGCTGCCAAGACAAGCTGCAGGTGCGGGCCACGCCCACCTGTCGACTACAGTCACCTGTGGAGGAGAGTTAGTAGAGAACAGGCCGTGCCGAATCCTCACACAGCAGAAACTAAGGGAAATTACAAAACTTTCCATATTTTGTATTAAGGCATGAGACCATAACAGTTATCTTTATCCTAGATTTTACGCATTTAATCAACAAAAGAAAAGCTGAATCTTGTGTAATTGACCGGCCAATCGCCAATCAGAGCCAACCAAGAGAAAATTGGCCGATTCCAAACACTTGCTTTTGGATTGGTGCATCTAAGATCAAATCAGTTGGGTCAAAATTAAATGGACAGTGAAATTAGCACCAAACAGCCAGAGAAATCCTGACAGCACGTTGTATGACTGAAATGAGTGGAACCTTTATCAAGAATCTTTGCTGTCAGGTTACATATAAGACGCAGAAACAACAAGACAATGCTTCCAGACTTTTGTCATGAAATCGGTTGATTACTCTAACCAACAACACTTTCTGAGAAGCTTACAGCGTACAAATAGTCCTTAGCGTCTAAACGCCTCGTCTCCGAGTCAAAAGGTCAGATAGCAGTCCCTTTACGGATCAGCGATTGTTGTGCATTTGTATTCTTGACCCTTTAAAGTCAGTAATGTCCCAAAGACAACCCAGGTAGGAGCAGCAGAGGAGGAGGTGAGGATCCTGGGATCTGCAAAAGCCAACAAGTAGGACTAGAATCAGAGTCAGCATAAATCACTAAGTTTGTGACAGATACAAGCAATGTGGCTTTGGTCATCTATTTTCTGTAGAAATATATTTACACACGTTTTTACAAGGAGGAACACAATGTTGCATCGTCACAACAGACATGATTGCAATGCTTTGGATTCCTGGAAACAAGCTGACAACTAACAGCCTAATGCTAAGATGCTGTAGAGAAAGCAGAAAGTCCTGCGGTGGAGGCTGTTAGCAGCGATCGATCTGTCAGCCTGAGAGTAGGAGCCTCCTCTGGGGCCTGCAGAGAGCTTTCAGAGGCAGGAAACCTGAGCCTCACTGTGCTGGATGAGGTCCAACCTCCCCGGAAGTCAGCAAAACCTCCTTTGGTCATCGGTCAGAGCACGCAGACTGTGGCTTGAGTAGTTATCTGGCAATCAGTAGGCTGTGGGTTTGATTCCAGCTTCTCCTTGCCACATGTTGATGTGCCCCTGGGCAAGGCTCAACCCCAAGTTGCCTACCGAGCAGCAAGAAGGTTCTGGGTTCGAGTCCAACTCTGGGTCTTTCTGCATGAAGTTTACATGTTCTACCTGTGGATGCGTGGGTTCTCTCCGGGTACTCCGGCTTCCTCCAACAGTCCAAAAACATGAATGTTAGGTTAATTGGCCTCTCTAAATTCTCCTTAGGTGTGAGAATGGTTGTTTGTCTCTGTGTTGCCCTGCGATAAACAGGCGACCCCATGAGGGATTAAGCGAGTAAGCGGATGGATGGATGGATGGATGGGTGCGTGGGTGGGTGAGTGTGTCAGTGAGAGCGATTGGGTGAATTTGGCTGCAGTGTACAGTGCTTTGGTATCCAGTCAGTATGACTGGAAAGTATGTAAGTTCATTCCATTTACCAGATGACGCCCCTCTGGTTAATTTATGTTTCTGTTGGGCTCTGGCTAATGATGACTGTGATGCATTATTGAGCTTTGATTTCCTGCGGAGCAGATTCAGATGGTCCGGCCTCCATACGAGCCTCTCTGTGGTCTTCAGGTGCCGCTGTCTTTTCCTCTTGTTTTTAGTCTTGTGCTGCTTTGCTTTAGTTCATGTTTTTTGGGTTCCTTACCTGATCTCCTTGAATGGCGTACCGCGAGCGAGCTACTTTTAGAAACATAACGTCACGATGACGTCACATCACGTGGTACGCAGTAGGGCAAGCTTGCATAGTCCGCCGCTGTTTCGCTGTAAAAGAGACGTGCGTTAGCCTAGGTTTTACTCGGTAAACGACTGCTTTTTCCAAATCTAAGACCATGGTTTTTAAACATTGTTGCTATGGAACTTGCAACAGCGACTCGAGGTACGCTGATCGGCCGCATATGAAGGATGTTTTCTTCAAGACTGCCAAGGAGAAATGTGTGCGCTGGGACCGGGGCGGTCGGCCTACACAACAGTTCAACCCGGAAAAAGTTACCAAATTCAAGTACATATGTAGCAAGCATTTTGTCGGAGGAAAGGGCACAACCGAAGAACATCCTGACCCAATTCCAGCGACATCAAGTCAAGGTAAGAGTATTTTGGTGGCCGACATGTTAATAAAGTAGCGCCTGCTACCATGACAGCATATAGGCTATCATGGTAGCAGGCGCTAACATGATAGCCTGCTACCAGGATAGCTTACTCAAAAACATTTCAAATAAGACAAACATTAAACATATACCCATTCCTGGACGGTGATTGCAAACAAAAAAACGGCCGGCGCTGCCATGATCGCCGCGCAGGAAAAAAACAAAGCTTACCGTTCGATCAACTCGACTCGTTTTCCTTTTTTTTTTTAAGCCCTCGACACTCAAGCCATCGTTTGAGCTGAAGGTTGGTGTGTTCTTCGACAGTGCGACCAGTAATCCGTGCGCCTGGAACATCGTCTTGGGAAAGTTTAACGGCTGTAAAGTCGGTCATATCGCTGGTTCTGTTGCGCGTGTAATAGCTGGTTGCTACGGGCGTTCTCTACCTGTATGTCCTACCTAAGCGGCAAAAGGGGCGTTGCCTCTCTAAATTCTCCTTAGGTGTGAGAATGGTTGTCTGCTTTGTTTTGAGTTTTATTCAGCAGCATGTTGGGTTTTGTGCTAAGTGAGTTTTTAGCTAAACAATGCTGGGTGCTTGGTCTTTAATAGGTTTGCTTTCAACGAGTCGTGGAGTACCACCAGGCTGAGTGTTTGAGCCACATCTCTTTACTTTGTTAGCGACCATTTAACTTTCAGACATTGTTGTTCTGGTGGCGCTGCTTTCATCCTCCCTTTGTTCCCTTCAGTCAGTCTTGACACAAACGCAGGGCTCAAACTGAGCCAAAATGTGGCCAAAATCCAAACAGAAATACAAATAAAAGATTTTATCTGTAGAAAAAAAATCATTTGTTCTTCTGGAATTGGGACTGATTTGTTCTTTCCAGGAAAGGTTTAATTGATACAGGCGTGAAAAATTACTGATCAGAACCTGTTTATAATATTACAGGAAAGTCTGATCACAGCGAGAAAAAGAGAAAAAATTTGATGCATCAGACATTTTAACAGGTCACATAACTCACATGAGGTTTCTTAGAAAAACTGTTATATAGATACAACACACAGAGGCACCAATTCAAGCCACTTCCCAAAAATTATGCTTAAAATGACCCATCAGGCCTCTTCCAGTTGCATCATAGCCTTAAAAAATACATTCTGAATAAATTATTTAAAACTTAAATGTTACCTCTTCATTTCCCTGCACGGCAGTCTGGCTTTAGTCTGAATTAGAGGACAGTGGAAAGGTCGATCCATCACACTAAAACAAAACTTTTAACCAAAAGCTTCTCTTTATCCAAATGATTAATTGCACCTTAAAAACTACAATAATAGTACAATATTGTAGTTTTTGTACTTTAGTTTATTCGATCTTGAACAACAAAAAATAAGCATCAGCTTCAAAGTTCAGTTCATTAAATTTAAATCATAAATGTTACAAAAATTTAAAAGGTTGGGCCAATAAAAGGATTTAAGGTTTCAGTGTAGCAGATACAGAATATATAGAATCTATAATAACCATTATTATCACTATGGTCACTCCACTTTACTAATATATATCTCTGACAGAGCGAAATAGTTCACTAAAATCACTGCAGGATGGTCGGATGGAGGACTTTGTGGATACTGTGCATCAGATAGGAAGAATTAAAGAAGGTGGAAACCATCAGGAGATCCTTCAGTTCACAAAGCATCTTCATTAGGCTGTGACGAGGCGGCCTCTTCCTGTCTCATTCACTACGGCGCGCCTCAACCTGTTCGTAGATCTGGCAACAGAGGAAGAAAACAACTAGAGACAAAACACTTGAAATACACATATATTTATTACAATTTGAATTCCAAGGGGAGACTAACACAACGTCATCATAAAACGTCCGCTCGTCCCTGCTGATCGTGCACAGGGGCGTATCTGTTGATATCCTGGCTAAATCCGCATTCCAGTGTCAACTCAGGAACTAACTTTTAATTCATTGACCAGGTGTTTTTAGGATTCTACCAAGAAAAATATTAAGAATAATAAAAAAAAGCTTTCGACCCATAAACCATATTGAACTAGAAACCACTTTCCTAGTATCCCACAAGACAGTTAAATAAATGTATTGCTTGTCAGTGAGTCTGGACACTCCGTCCTCTTTTCTCTCCATGCCACAGAGTTTAACCATATAATTTAAAACGTAGGTACTTCTTCATTGCTTTAAGAAAAATACATGATTAACACAAAAACTGATTATATATTTCCATAACAGACGGAATCTGGAAGAGATCCAATGGCCAGATCTGTGAGTCTGGAAAAATCCTCTTAGCTGAGGGAGACGGTTTGGTCAAAAATCCTACAAGCAATGAATGCAGGTGAAAAGATAAGGCAAATTTATTTGTACAGCACATTTCAGTACAAAGACAATGCAAAGTGCTTTACAAAAGGTTTTCTACTGAGGAGCATTCGGTTAAATCAACAGCCGAAGAATCTTTGCAGACGCCTGAAGAAACTTCGATGCAAACTCTATTGTTTGAACTTTATTAATAGTTACTGAATGGGTTAAGAGGAACCAGCAGAAACTTTTTCTTCTCCAACTCTCTTCTAGAGAGAAAAGTAATATATTTTTTTATATAAGTTCTGTATTTTTCCTTTTTGTTTAATAATTTTAAATATACTTTACCCACAACGTTATCCTTTCTATCATTGACTGTAAAAGGTGTGAGGTATAATGTTAAAACAAAAGCAAAGTTTTTGTTTTGTAAAGGGCTAAAAACTCATTGCGCTTTATTACCAGAAACTCCTTCCTGTGACGCTGGCGCCACCTTCTGGTCAGACCAGAGGGCAGAAAGAAATAATATTTAGTCTTGGTTCCTCTCACTCTGCTGGAGCAGCTTCTGCTTTAATGAATGTATTTCAGTCAGATGATTCAGGACAGCTGGGTTAGGAATAAATCAGTAATTTCTAAGACTGGTGACTGGTCTGTGCCTCTGCGATGTTTTATCAGACTATAAACAGCTGTATCACACAGGTTACGTTCGTTTAGGCGATGATTTTAATCTTGTTCCAAATGAACAACAGGACAGAGACAAATTCAACCAATGGACCCAAATTTTACTGACTTTGTTGATTTAAATAATTTAAATGACGGAAAAACATTCACCCTTTGAGTTGGATGGGAACAAACGTCGATTAGTGAACAACTTTGTTTTAGAGAACATTTCACAGGTTCCTGTAGCGCTTTCTAAAATTTCAGTTTTCCAAAGCTTCTGGTATAAATCTGAACATTACAAAATGTGAATTATTGACAATGCATGATAGTCCACTTGGAAATGTGTTTAACATTCCTGTAAAAAACATTCTGTAAATACGTAGGAATCATGACTTTGAAGGATATAAACTAAAATCGTCTCTAACGTTAAAGTCGCTGTGACCTGGAGGACACGGGGTGTACGCAGAATATGAGGACATGTCCTCACCGTGGCTTCATGGAAAATACCTGAGACTGAAACTGGACCTTTGAGCCTGGAATAACTTGGAGTAAGGAAGCCTGTGACTGTACCTCACAACTGCTGCACAGCTTTTAATTTTAATCTAATAAAGAGTGGATTTGATGGAGGAAAATATTCTACATGGTTGATCACTCAGAAAGCTTTCTTTCATAAAACAGGTTGAATGTTTAATAATTATTTCCCCACAGTTACACAATAATTGACATTACATTATATGCCAATAGGTTTGTATATGTTTTAGTTTTTAAAGTACTTACGAGCAATTTCCAATTGATCTTATCGTCAATATTGGTTCATAAACATTTAGTAGCAAATAGCCTTTGAATTATACCCGACTGATTGTGAGTCGATTTTGATTAACTTTTCTATTACCAAAGATAATGTTTGCCTTTTTTCTGACAGACACAAAAACGTGGTGACCTGTAAAGAAGTTTAGTGAAAACACGTGACGCCAGAGATCTGCTTCACAATGGAGGACATGTTTATTTCCCAGAAATCAAACTACAGGTGTGTTTGTCTCTGCTAACAGGTGAGTGAAGTGGTTATCAGAGGAACAGCGCCCCCTGCTGCTGACAGGCTGAAACACAGCCGGCACACTTCTGACCACAGCAGAGAAAACCTGCAGATAACCGGTTTATTTAATAAAACATTTTAATATTTTAATAATATTCTGATTAAAAAGGCTTTTAGTTTAATAACTAAGCAGATAGTCTTTTCTGGGAGTGAGAGGAGACCTGAAAGCCTGCGTGGTCTCCTGCAGGTCAGTCAGCCGTCCTCCTGGAGACGATCATCATCTGGATGCTGTGGCTGCCCGGCAGCGTGGATCCCGCCAGCTCCGACTGATCCGCATCAAAGTCAGCCAGCGGGACCGGGACACAGCTCAGCCCCCACCGGTGGAGCAGAGCCTCCATGGACCAGTCTGCGCTGCACACACGGTTAGCCAGAGAGAAAGTCGTTGTATTACTGCTTTTTAATCACAGACAACGTCTTTCTCACTGACGTGTAAAGAATCGTTTGGCCCGCTGGTAAAGATGTGTGAAAAACTCTAAATCATCTATTAATGCAGCAGCATCATCTCCTACTGAACAATTTAGGCCACGTTTTAATGTGAGAATGTTTCCCACAGATGGAAATGAGACGGTTCCCAAGGCTGGAGCTCACAGAGTCGGATCTGGATGACTGTTCTTCTCTAGATGACCCGGTTCCTCTCTGCAGCTCAGCCACCAGCTTTTCTCCAGCATTTAGCTCTGAGAACATTGATTTATTGTCTGCTGATGACGCATTTCTCATCATTACTCCACTAAAATGACCCATTTTTAGTCTTTTTGTGTTTCGCCCACAGAACCACCGATCCTTAAAGAAGGCAGGAGGATCTCGCCTTTCACAAATAAAAGATCCACTTGATTTGAACATTTTGCACATCTTTACCAGAGGGACCTAGACACTCGTCCACGTCCGCCAACAGCAGCTCTACCTTCTCACTTGGTACGTAGTCCAGAACTGGGCCTCTGGGTTCTTCCTCAGCAGGCAAACAAACGTCACGAGAACATCTTCAAAATCTGAAAGCAGGAACAGCCGCTCAGCCCGACGGCCGGCCTGAGGAGGAGCTTAACGTGCCGCTAACCTTCCGGGTCGTAGAAGACGTCCGAGCCGAGGACGACGTCCCGCCTGGGGAGCAGCAGGAGGTCCGGGGACACCTCCCCCCAGCTGAGGCCCCGCACGCTGACGTCCTGCAGGCCGTTGGCGGCGCAGCTCCGCCTGCAGTTCTCCAGACACGCCGGCTTGTTGGCGTCGTCGGACAGGATCACGTCGGCGCCGCAGCGGGCGGCCACCACGCCGGGCAGACTCACACCGGCCCCAAGCTGAGCACAGGCAGAAAGGTTCTGGTCAGCACCGGGTCAAAGCGCCTTTTTCCTTAAGCTGGCTCACCATGAGGCACCGAGGCAGAAAGAAATGCAACAATTTAAAAACACAAGTCTGAACAAAGTGCTAAAAGCAAAACAAAAAGCTGCCTTTCTGTCATTAAAGCAGATTAAACCCAACCGTTAAAGATTAAAACAACAGAAAAGGTAATTTAGTGCAACTCTTCCACAGAAAATTAGCCTCTACTGGAGTTCTTGCATGTTTAGACCACTGAGCTATATAATACACTGGAGTGCTGATTTTGCCGAAAAACTGAAGTCACTGGCCGCCATCTTGCTACTCCCTACTCTCCCAGAATCCCACAGGATTTGGTTGCAACAACAAGCAGTTTTCTGGCTGTGTGAAAACATTTCACAGGTAATTCTACAGTCAGTGGATGTACTAACACTATCAACTACTAGGAAATTAGGTGCTGAAATATTTGACATGTTATTCATATTATATATATATATATATATATATATATATATATATATATATATATATATATATATATATATATATATATATATATGTTTTTGTATATTGTTATTTATATATTTATAAATGTTAAACATATATATTTAAATGAATAAAAAGCAAAATATTTTAGCACATGACTTTCTCAGTACTTGATATTTTTAGAACATAACATAAAACTATATAGCATTTGACATTTTAAAAGTCTTAAGCCCCCCCTGAACATGAGAAAATCCTCGTTATTCGATGCTGTAGCGCACATATTCCCTAGTTACTGGAGGGAAATAGGGAGTACCAATATGGCGGCTGGTGGCTTCACAGCGACTCGTTCTAACAGACGGTGATTAGCACTCCAGTGTATAATATAGCTCAGTGGTTTAGACTCAATCAGGATCTTTAGTCCCTCAACGTCTTCATTAAATCCGTTTTATTAGATGTTAAGATGCCGTCTACAGAGAAATAAAGATATTTTATTTTATTAAGCCCAGAAACAAGCTGCTGAGTCCAGGATGACACCCTGAGGAAGTCCACATGCATTAGAGACGTTCCTTTATCTGGACCGCCACAGAGCAGAACCATCAGGCCCGGCACACGGTCCAAGACGTGAGAAATTCAGCCAGAAGGTCTCTTTAAAGCAGGGGGTCCAACGTGTGGCCCGGGGGCCGTTTGTGGCCCCTGGGCTGATTTTGTGCGGCCCTTCATCTGCATTTCTAGAAAGATTTGGTCGACCAGCGCTGGTGGCTGATGCTGACGGAAACTTTTTATTTTTAATTAGGGCAAAATTATTACAGACATGTTACAACTGAATGTTAGGTAAAACATCTGCCTTTTAATAATTACACATTTTACATGTAAATAGGGCTACATCTATCCAGTGACTTTAACTTAAATGCAGATTTTGGTGCATTAAAAAAATCTGATTGGATTTAATTTATTAAAAAAGTACAGATAGTCTAACTTGTTTATTTAAATTTATCTTTTTTTGTAGAGCAGGTAAAAAAAATAAAAATAAAAAATAAATCACAGCAATTTTTTGCATTTATTTTTTAAATTCATATTTTGGCCCTCGAGTGTTTTTGATTTTAACATTTCAGCCCACGAGCCAAAAGCCTCAGAACAGGAGCAGAAAAGAGGAACAAGGAGGTAAAATAACAAAGAATTCAGACGAATCGCTGCTGTTCCACTTCCAGACCAGAACTGGATGATTTCTACGTGACCAGGATTTAAAAACATGATCTGTGCCTTTAACTAAGAACTGGCCTAAAACTCCCAGAGTTTCTTCCTTCGTGTTGTGAGTTTAAATCACGTGTGAAAGGTGTCGGGATGGAGAAAACGGCGCCTCACCTCCAGCACCGCCCGGCCTCTCAGCTGCTCTCTGTGGAACCACACATACTGGGCCAGAACCACGGCACTGGGCCACACGTACATCCCGTACTGAGGGTCCAGAACCTGAGGGAGGATCACAGTCAGAACCGCGCTCAGCATCAGGAGATTTTACACATATGGGAAGATTTCACACGCTGAAAATGTTTAAATTAACTAATAACGACAGATCAGCCCTTATTTATATGAATGTGGGAACTTATTTTACTAAATAATCATACATAAATGTTTTTACCAAAGGCACCAGAGACATACGTCCACCACACGCCCTGCTGCTCATAACTCCTTTTTGTCAATAAAGGTTTAAACACATTTTCATGTTAATGAAGTGTATGTACTGCTCTGACACGCTGCTGCCAACAGAATTTCATTTTACCGCCAACGTTTATCCATCCAACTATCTTTAAAAATCAGAAATTAGAAACGTTTCAGTTATAAATATTTTACAGGAATAATTGGGTCACTAGTTATTTAGTAAAAAAAAATAATCACTTCCTTAACATGAGCTTTTTTTCCCCCAGTTGAAAAAATGTTCTTAAACTTTTTCTGATTATTTCACCGTAATAACAGGAAACGTTATCGGTTTATAAGCATCTGCTCTGAGGGGTTGGTGGTAGTCATTGGGTATGGGGGGGGTTACCTGGACAGTTAACCTCAGCCAGGTGTTTGGACTGGCTGGGATAAACGTGGAAACTCCACGGAGAAAGATCCCAGACCGGGACTTGAAGCCACAGGTCTTGGTGCAGGTGCGCTGTCGCCATCCAGAGGCATAATTGGTTAATTGGTTAATTGGTTAACTCTTTAAACTGCCCTCAGGTAAGAACGTGTCCCAGTGACAAACTGGCAACCTGTACAGGTGGACCCCGTTTCTCCCTCTCCTCCTCCCCGATCCCCCAGCGGGATGATGGGTGAACGGCAGAGGGGGTAAATCCGGCTTCAAACTACAAACCCCGCTTATTTTCCTTCAATCAAAGCTACGTTATTGGTTTCTCAGCCAGGTGACTTTGGTCCTCTGCTGTGGAAAGTGTTGCAACGTGTTTTCTGACCTCTGCTGGCTGCATTTAACACATAAGTTCCGCAGTGACAGACCTCAGGGATGCAGACACTCAGACTCTCCTGCGGGCTTCTCGGGTCTTTAAACGTGAACACCCTGCAGTCTGCGCCCTCCGTCTCCGTCTCACGCCGCTCCATCATGGCCGCTGATCAACCGAGGACTGCATGGCCGCAGAGCCGGCTAACAGCACCACTGGTCGGCTTCGCTGAGCTGGAGCTGGTCCTGACTCCGCTACTTCAACGAGAATCGTGGCGGCAGACGCGCTCGCCTTCTTCCGGGATGTAGTGAGCGGGTCCGCTCCTTACCAGTTAGCCGGTGTGCGGGCTGGCTGGCGCGGGAGAGTGGGGGTGTTGACCAGCGGTGAACGAGGAATTTTCCTTAACACGCGACTGCTCATCATGCATGACACAAATAAAATAAAATAATTGCACTAAATCCAGTTCGCCTGGTTCTTAAATAATGCCCAGTAATGACATAGCAGGTCCACGACATCCAGTCACTTTATTTATTAATTTAAAATAACGTTGGTTTAGGCAACAAAACATCCATTCAGATAATTCAGCCATTTAAAGAAAAATGTCTCAACACTAACGCATCGTTAATAAAGCAGGCGGAGAGCTAAGGTGAAATAAAGTAGAATAAAGCCGGTACCACGCGCTCCACTCCGGCTGGAAAATAGAGCGGAGTAAATGTTTCATGAGGCGTTCTGGTTCCCTCGGCTGTCATGGTACTGATCGTAAACGTCGTTCACTGTGTTTCAGTTAGAGTTGAAAAAAACAAATGTATTTGATAATTATTGTACTTTTGATTTATTTTAACTACTATATTATTATTATTGTTAAATGCCAATAACAGGTCTAGGGTTTTTATCATCATTTCGTTAAACACAAGTAAATATTCTGACTACCGCGTATAACCTGAAGGTAGCAGCCAATAACATCAATGGGCGGAAATGATGTTAACCAATCAGCGTACCGTAACGTCAGTGCCCTGGCAGCCAATCAGCAGCCTTCCAGCTCAGTTAGGGCGGGTGTAAATTGCGTAATCAGTTTCACAAGCATTGTGTGTTCCGCTGGTAGCTTTTATCAAACTTTAACGGCGTTTCTGCGGTTTTAAAGCTCACATTTGTAGCTTTGCATCACAGAAGGTTGAAAGCAGCGTCCGTTTATGGTGTTGTTTGGTGTTATTAAAGCGACGCTGTGAGCAGGTTGGTGAATGTAGCCCTCAGTTAGCTCCAGCAGAGGCTAATCGGAGACTGCTAACCGGAGGAAAATGAACCATAAAAGTAAGAAGAGAATAAAAGAGGCGAAGCGAAGCGCCAGGCCCGAGCTGAAGGACTCCCTAGACTGGATGAAACACGGTTATTATGAGAACTTCGACGTGTCGCACCGAACCGTAAAGGTAACAGTTTATCTGCCCCAGCTGAGCTAGCATCAGCTAGCCGCGGCTCACAGTGCTCCTTGTCACGTAGTCCATGGAGGAGCCGCCGCCAGAGCTCCCTCTGCTGGACGACTAGCGCTATGCAACGCGTCTGTGTAAACATGTTTCACAAGCAAAGCGGGTAAAGTCAAAATAAATCTAGTCCAGAACATTAAATGTGATTTACTTTGAGAAGACCAGCTGAAGGGAATATAGCAATGGCAGAATTTTATAGAAATTATGTTATTATAATATTAGGTCCTTTTACTTTTTTTTTTTTTTTAACATTCTGGAAATAGTTCATTGGAAAAACAGACTTTTTGTATTTGTTAAGAAATTATAAATGCTGAAGGTTTCATTCATGGATTAGATATCTACAAATATCTCTTTGTGGTATTTCTATTAAATACTTTTTCCAACTATATTAGTATATTATTAGTATATTAGTTTGTGTTTCAAGTGAAACAATGCCTAAAAATGACTAATTTGCTGTGTCTGCATGGTGTTGTGTCGATGTTTGTTAAAGGTGCTGTAACTTTATTACCTAAACAGATGATCTTTGTCAGTGGAAATCTTCTAGGCTCCTCTGATGGGATTATTTGTGCTGACACGTGCCGACTTTAGCTAGTCGTAACGATGATTTGGTCTTAAAGCGTCAGCAGTGACACTCTTAGAGCAAAGATGTTGAGAGGATCTTAGTTCAGACATAAAATCTGTGAGAACACTGAACCGTTTGCAGCGTTGCTCACACTCTGTAGCACTTTGGGGCACTTTTACAAATAAAATGTTTTATTATTAAGTTCTATACAGAGGGTTAAACAGGCTGACGGGCGTAAAATACACTGGAAATGATCAAAGTAAGCAAGCAAGGCTTTATGGGTCCACTGAGGCCAGTCAACGACCCGTTGGCAGATGGGCCTCCATTAGGGCTGGACGATATAGAAAATCAAGTGTATCCATAAAATAGAAATCATGTGGATCGATATCGATAATCAGGGTGCTTGCGCAGATCTTGAAAGTCTTAATAAGTATGGAATTTTGAAACACTGTTTTCCAGACCTTGAAAAGTCTTGAATTTTGTGTGAAAGTCTTAATAAAGTATGGGGAAAAAAATGTATGGTAGAATTTTACAATATGCTCAAAGGCATTGTGAAATGAGAAATAGGAAGGTAGGCTATAAAACTATAATTTTACTAACTGGTCACGTACTGTATTAGCCTAATGGAATCAAACACTTGTTTGATGTGAAATTCATGTACTTTCATGTGATTTTCATGTTTTGAAACGTTTTCATCAGTAAAAGCATAATTTACTGTGAATAATGCATTTGTTCATTGAATACTAGCCTATAAAAATTAACATTTCTAATAAACAGTTTGTACAATCTCAACCAATGAAGTAGGCAGTAGGCACACAAGTATACAAGTACATAAAGTTAAGGTCTTGGGGGGGAAAAAATATCAGTTTAAAAAAAGTCTGGAATTTCAATTTGGAAAAAGAGCAAGCACCCTGATAATTAACAAATTCAAAAACATATATTTTATGTGCAGCTCTGGACATTTTATGCTGTTGCTTAGCGACCTGTTTTTAGATAAAGACACAAACGCTGAATTTAAACTCAATCCTTTATTCTAACAGCCGGTCTCTGAAGGGGCGGAGCATAAAGGAAAACGTTGATTCTATTGAACTTTTTATCTACCCTTTTATTTTTAATATCGATCGATATAAATGATTGAATTATCTTCCAGCCGTAGCCGCCGTGTGCTTAAAAGCAGCAGCGCTCCGGCTGCAGGCGGCTCAGAGCCTGGATCGGGTCAGAACTGAGCGAGAGTCCGTCTGGTTTCAGCCGGTTTGACCCGGTTTGACCCGGTTAGTCGGTGTTTCTGCCTCCTAAAGCTGTGCTGCCGTTTCAGGACAACGTGGAGCGCGTGGACGCCCTGCGCCTCTCTCCAGAGGAGTTCATCGCGCGCTTCGAGCGGCCCTACAAGCCCGTGGTGCTGCTCAGCTGCCAGGAGAGCTGGCCGGCCCGCGACAAGTGGACGCTGGAGCGCCTCAAACGCAAATACCGCAACCAGAAGTTCAAGTGCGGCGAGGACAACGACGGCTACTCGGTGAAGATGAAGATGAAGTACTACGTGGAGTACCTGGAGTCCACCAAGGACGACAGCCCGCTCTACATCTTCGACAGCAGCTACGGCGAGCACGCCAAGCGCCGCAAGCTGCTGGAGGACTACGAGGTGCCGCTCTTCTTCAGGGACGACCTCTTCCAGTTCGCCGGCGAGAAGCGCCGCCCTCCCTACAGGTGGGCTCCTCGGCGCCGCTCCGTCTCCCCTGACTCCCCACAGACGCCTCACTGGGCCGGCTTCTCCCCCGCAGGTGGTTCGTGATGGGTCCGGCCCGCTCCGGCACCGGCATCCACATCGACCCGCTGGGCACCAGCGCCTGGAACGCCCTGGTCCAGGGCCACAAGCGCTGGTGCCTGTTCCCCACCAACACGCCGCGGGAGCTGATCAAGGTGACCCGGGAGGAGGGGGGGAACCAGCAGGACGAGGCCGTCACCTGGTTCAGCCGCATCTACCCCAGAACCCAGCAGCCCACCTGGCCGGCCGAGTTCCGACCGCTGGAGATCCTGCAGCGGCCCGGAGAGACCGTGTTTGTGCCGGGTCAGTAGAACCGAGCCCTCGGTCCGCGTTCACGGACCTCTGCTCTGAAAACCAGAACCGGGTCCGGTTTCCGTCTGCAGCAAAGGTTCTGGTTCGGGGGGGGGGGGGTACTGGACCAGTAGCCTCCAGAACCCCTTTAGAACCTCCCAGATGTTGGATTTGAATCTGTGTTGTGTGCCGACCCGGTAAGGCGCGACGATATGGGAAAAAAAGCGTATTTATAAATAAAAATCATATTGATTGATATCTATAATTAACAGCAAATTCAAAACATTTATTCTAAGTGCAGCTCTGGTAATTTTATGCTGTTGCTTAGCAACCTGTTTTTAGATAAAGACACAAACGCTGAATTCAAACTCAACCCTTTATTCAACTTTTCACCAAAGCTACAAGTTTTTAAAAGAATTAAAAAGAACGGGGGGCGGAGCTTCCTGTCTCTGCGTTGTGATTGGCTGGGAGGATGTGATGATGTAATGATAGGCTAGAATGCAGCAGGAAAGAAAACTTTTATTCTATTTAACTTTTACTGACCCAGTTTTCTATCATCAATATATTTTATCGTTGAATTATGGTCCGGCGCTGAGACCCGGCAGAGACCCGCCGGTTCTGACCCACATTCAGCTGCTGCCATCTGGGCCGGTGAGCTCAGATTAAACCTTGAGCTGCTGCTGTCACCCAGAGATTTGGACCCGGGCAGATCTTAAGGAACAACCTGTTGGGCCCACAGGGGGAGGTTCTGGTCCTGGTTCTGGTCCTGGTTCTGGTTCCAGGCGAGCTCGGTTCCTCCAACAATCCCCAGACAGATTCCGGAACCGGTTCTGGGATCCAGACCTTCCTGTAATCATGAGGCTGTTTCTGACTAGATCGTGTTCTGGGCTTTTGGTTCCGGTCCAGCTTGGTGTTGTCATTTGTAGCAGGTTCTGATCAGGGGACACTTCAGTCTGTCCCCTGATCAGAACCTGCTCTGGTTTAAATAGAGGAGCGGACCCGCTGCCGGTTCTGAAACGTCTGATACCTTCAGTCATCTGGGTCAGACGTGAGCCCGGCTGCTCCAGAACCGGCGGCGCCGTACCGGGTCCGTTGCGGTTCCTGACTGTCCTTCCTGTCGGCAGGCGGCTGGTGGCACGTCGTCCTCAACCTGGACACGACCATCGCCGTCACTCAGAACTTCGCCAGCACCACCAACTTCCCCATCGTCTGGCACAAGACGGTCCGGGGCCGACCCAAACTCTCCAGGAAGTGGTACCGGTAAGAGAGTGCTGGAGACTGGCCTTATTTCTCATTTTTCATGGAAAATATTATTTGATTTTAATTATTAGTTTTTAATGGAGTTAAAAAATTTTTACCTTCACTAATTTTTAAAGCAATTTTTTTTTATTCTGCTGTACTTAAAATTTTATTTTAAAACTATTTTTGCTTTTATTTTGGTTTATCTTCCCAATTTTTATTATACTTTTTATTTTATCATAAATTAAGTTTTTGTATGGCATTTAAACCCTAATTTAATGTGAAATTTTTTTATTTTGTTTGTTTTTATTCAATGATGTTTGTTGCTAATATTTATTAGTGATGAAGATCATATCTGTTATTTATTGTTATTTATTGTCAGTATTTTATTAACGGGCCTAAAACCCGTAGAGCGGTTCTAGTGGCGCCGGCCCGGCTCAATAACTCGGCGTGTCGCTGCGTCTGTTCAGGATTTTGAAGCAGGAGCGGCCGGACCTGGCGGCGCTGGCGGACGAAGTGGACCTGCAGGAATCGACGGGCATCGCCTCGGACAGCTCCAGCGACTCTTCATCCTCGTCATCGTCGAGCTCGTCCGACTCCGATTCTGACGTAAGACCCGAAACTGGCGAGTGGTGCTGGGTTCTGTGGTTCTGTGTGGTTCTGTGTGGTTCTGTGGCGGCGCTCTGAGCATCCGGGTCTGTCCTGCAGGGGGAGTCGGGCTCTGAGGGCGACGCCTCGTCTCACCGCAGGAAGAAGAGGCGGACCTGCGGCACGGCGGCCAACGGAGACACCAGCAGCCAGGACGACTGCGTGAGCAAGGAGCGCTGCTCGTCACGGTGACCCGCGGCGAGGCTCCGCCCCCTGAGCGGCGGGGGCTCCGCCTCCTGAGCGGCGGGGGCTCCGCCTCCTGAGCGGCGGGGGGGCGCCGGCCAGCTGTGGAGATAAGATGGCTGCTGCAGAGAGGCGGGGCGCAGATAAGGGGGGTCCTGAGGGGCCCACGGTGCTTTTAACTGGGATTCATGTGTTTGTGTCCTCTGAGAAGACATGGAGGACGTCAGCCGGACTGGTCCTGGGGGGGGGGGGGGGGTAAATCACCTGTACTGACCCATTCAGGCGATCCAGCTGCGGTTCTGGTCTCACTTGGGTCAAATGTGGAGGAAAGCGACGACACTCTGACTCTTCCTCCTCGCCGTCATCAGCGCCGCCTCCCGCTCAGAAACATGAACGTTGCCGTGGGAAACGTTGCCGTGGGAAACGTTGCCGTGGGAAACGAGCAGCGGCGGGTTTTTCCTGAACGCGGCAGCAGAACTTCCGGTTCTGGGGAAATGGTTTTTAAAGTTGTGCCAAAAAACAGAAACTGATTTTAAATCGTCTCGCTCCTGAAGAGACTCGCTGTCTGACTGTTGGGTTTATTTTCTGGGCAAAGTGCCACAATAAAAAGCCTTAAAATAAAGAGTTTCAGATTAAATGTTCTGTTTGGGTCTGTAGAGTTTCTGATAGATTTAGTGGAGTTTGGACCGGCGCTCTGCTGCCTTTATGTTGTTTTATGTTTAGAACTCTGTTTAAACGTCAGTTTATTTATATTGTAGGTTTTAAATTAAAGGCTTGAGCATACTATAGGGATTAAGGGGAAAGCATTAGGCTGGTTTAAATCTTATCTGTCAGACAGATTCCAGTTTGTTCATGTTAATAATAAATCTTCCTCAAACTCTAGGGTCACCTGTGGAGTACCACAGGGTTCAGTCCTTGGACCAATTCTATTTACTATATATATGCTTCCGATAGGCAAAATTATCAGACAGCATGGGATTAATTTCCACTGTTATGCTGATGACACTCAGCTATATTTATCCATAAATCCTGATGAATCCAATCAGTTACTTCGACTGCAGTCATGTCTTGATGACATCAAAAGCTGGATGACTTTAAATTTCCTGCATCTAAATTCTGACAAGACAGAAGTTGTAATCTTTGGGCCAGAGTCCTCAAAAAATAAAGTTCTTAATCAATCCCTTAATCTGGATGGCATTAACTTGGCCTCTGGTAATAAAGTTAAAATTCTTGGTGTTATTTTTGACCAAGACATGTCATTTAAATCCCATATTAAACAGGTTTCCAGAGTTTCCTTTTATCATGTCAGGAATATCGCCAAAATTAGAAACATTCTGTCCAGGAGTGATGCTGAAAAACTGGTCCATGCATTTGTTACTTCAAGGCTGGACTATTGTAATTCTTTACTATCAGGAAGTCCACAAAATGCAGTTCAAAGCCTTCAGCTGATCCAAAATGCTGCGGCAAGAGTTCTGATGAAAATCAACAAGAGGGATCATATTTCTCCAATTTTAGCTTCCCTTCATTGGCTTCCTGTTAAATCAAGAATATAATTTAAAATTCTTCCTTCTAACGTATAAAGCCCTTAATAATCAAGCTCCATCATATATCAGAGCTCTGATTACCCCGTATGTTCCTAACAGAGCACTTCGCTCTCAGACTGCAGGTCTGCTGGTGGTTCCTAGAGTCTCTAAAAGTAGAATGGGAGGCAGATCCTTTAGCTATCAGGCTCCTCTCCTGTGGAACCAGCTCCCAGTTTTGGTCCGTGAGGCAGACACCCTGTCTACTTTTAAGACTAGGCTTAAAACTTTTCTTTGTGACAAAGCTTATAGTCAGAGTGGCTCATGTTACCCTGAGCTATCTCTATAGTTATGCTGCTTGGTCACCCCTGAGCCTGGTTCTGGTTCTGCTGGAGGTTCTCCTCCCTGTTAAAGGGGAGTTTTCCTCTCCACTGTTGCTTCATGCATGCTCAGTATGAGGGATTGCTGCAAAGTTAACGACTCAATGCCAGCAACTGTCCACTGTTCCTCCAGGAGGATTTAAAGCTGCAGGTCGGTGAATGGATGCAACCTGCTGGGTTTCCTTAGAGAGGAAACTCTGAACCAACCTTCTGGAGGATTTAGTTTAACTTTGTAAAGAGCTTTTATGACGTGTTGTGAGCTGGAGCTATAGAAATAAAATGAAATTGAAAGCTCTTGCAACAAGAGAAAGACTATTTTCCTCTACTCCGTCTTGTTTATGGAAGATTATGTAGGAAAAAAATACTAATTTGATCTAAAGCAACATTCTGCTACTTTTACGTCATTCATGGTGGAAATTATTCCCTAAAACCTGCATTTGTTCATCTCCTCTCATGTTGTAACTTTAATTAGTTGATTCTTTATCATTCTGACCCAGTTCTTAAGCAACATTGTGGTCTGGTTCTCCGTCTCTGCTCTAAACCGTCCCAAAGGTGTTCTGTTGGGATGAAGACCAGTCGGGCCACAGCTGGATCATCTGAAGAGGTTTCACAGCAGCAGCAGGCTGTGGGGGGTGACCAGAGACTGGACCGGTACCAGGGCGGTGGCTCAGCTACGGCCCGATCTTTAGGGACCCAGCAGGTCATCCAGAATCTGGTGCCTCCTGCAGGATCTTCTGTCAGAAAGAACCAGAGTTCACTTTGGTCTCAGCCGACTCATCGTGTCCTTTTAGTTCCAGTTGAGTGAAATAAAGTCTCAGGTTTTATTAGAGGAATGAGTTTCCTACAGATTTGTGTTATCTGAAACGTGGTTTTAGTTTTAAAGCTAAAAAATTCTAACAATTTTTGTTTAAAACAAGAGGAAGTGATCTGAAGTTTCCTGTCTGTGTTCATAATGGTTTCCAGAAGGAAAGCTGTCGTCTGATTGGTGGACGTGCTGCATCTCAGCAATAGATGGGAATAATAAATATGTCCTGAAAAAGCTGACGTTTCCAACATGAAACAGAGGCGTAACCTGGAGTTATGCGGTCCGGTCCGGTTTGGACCCACAGGAGCCTCCCGCTGTGGCGGTGCTGCTGTGGCGTGGGCCCCCAGCCTCAGGCGGGAGCAGACAGTGGTGGTTCTAGACCAAATTTAGCAGGGGGGCCAAGGTGGGACCAGTGTTTTTTCATAGGGGCACAGCATAAACAATAAAACAGGTCAATAATTAATGGTTTAATAATATTAAGTGAGCCACTTGTGGATCTGGAACTGCAGGTTTCAGAGCCCTGATCTAGCTGATTAAAACTGTGATCCCAGCTCAATACAGCTGAAGCTAAACATGAAGCACCTTTATTTTTAAATCCTTGTTAGAGTAAAACTGTAAAAAAAATTCTAAAAAATTAAAGTGGTCAAAGTGATCAATCAGTTATGTGCATATAATAGTAAGAAGTGTATTTAATGTCAGGTTTTTAGTCCAGGGGCCCTGGGAACAGATTCCACCTTCTCAGACATTTTGAAACACTTTCTGCTATTTAAAACCTTTAAAATTAGTTCTGGAGTAAAGAAAATATGTTGTTTTGAAACTCCAGGTCCTTAGTTCGGGCTTTTATTTTGAAGAGATTCCCTGAAGGTCTGGTCTGTTTATTTGAGGCTCTTATTTTGAAGGCCTCCGTCAGCTGTTGAGGTCGGAGCTTCTCCAGGAGGGAGGCTCTTCAGAGGCGCTCACAGCCGGCTCCGCACGCACCGACCTGCCCCTCCACGCACACCTGAGCTCACCTGAGCGCACCTGAGAGCGGAACCATGGAGCTGGACCCCACCGTCATCATCCCCGCCGTCCTCTTCACGGTGGTCGCCGTTTATTTGGCTTCATCGCTGCTCAGCAGGAAGCCCGACAGACCCTCCTCCTCCTCAGCCGGGACCAGCAAGCCCAAAGCCGGACCCGGAGACGAGGTTCCTGCGTCCAGAGTGCTGGGAGAACCGCTGCCGGTACCAGAACCGCGGGAGAAGCCGAGAGTGAAGGTCAGACTGCTGGATAAATAATTCACTGATCTGCTTTTAACGGCGGTGATCTCTGCAGGAGTTATAAAAAGCGCTTAAAGCTCATTTAAAGGCACGCAGGACATTAAACGCCACAGCTGATAATTTATTCACCAGTAAAACGGAACGAACGAGAAGTTGGAATAAAGTATTAAAAACAAAAATAAATTTTAAAAAAACCGGACATTGTTTCCAGGTTTGCCCTTAAATGGCAGCATTTCCGGTGATTAATCCGCAGGTTTTTATTCACTCTAAACGTATTTCAGCACTTTTTAATCCTCCGTGTTAAACCATCAGGGATGATCTCATCTCTGAACTTCACAATAAGAGCCTCACCAGAATGTAGGAGCAACCTTTCAAAATAAAAGCCTTTGATTCACAGCCTGATTAATTGGTGGAGCTGCTCACAGAGAAACATCGCTCCCAGTTCTGCGGTTCTAAAAGATCCCAGAACTGACCCAGATTACCTGGATCTGCTCGGCAGAGAGGTGGATCACCTCCTGACCTGCAGCGTCTCAGCAGAACCTCCACCCTGGACCTCATGTGTCCAAACATGGCTGCATGTGAAGGTGGAGCCTGGGCATGGATATTTTCAGCCATGTTGGTGAAGGCACGACCCAAACGGACCCTGGTGCCACAGAAAGAGGAGACGTCAGGAGAAGATCCGCTTGCTTTGGTTTCCTCCTGCAGATTCAGGGTCCAATTACCTCCTCCATCGCCCCGCTGGGAGCCTGACGAGAAAATGGTGGAAAACCTGGAAGATTCTCCAGAGAAAAGCTTTCCCAGATTCAATAAATCAGTCAGCCTATTTTATGCCTACAGAGGCAATTTATCCCCATGTGTTAATTACATAATTAAATGTAATATAATTATAAAGATCTGTAAAAAAAAAAAAAAAAAAACATTTTTTTAAAAATCATTAAATTTTTTTAAATATTTTTATTTTGCTAACATTAAGCCCAATCTAACTTTGCAAGATTCTAACCAATGAAATATGATGCTTTTATTTTGAAGGGTATATCTAGGCTTTTTTTAAATTTTTTTTTGGAATCTATTTTTCTTCTCTGGTTTAAATCTGTCTGGTTTATTTAATCCTTGCTCTGTTATGATGTCACCAATAAAACGGCGAGGCTCTTATTTTGAAAGTCCACGTGTAAACATTTTTACCGTATCATAAAGGACATAATAATAATCATAATAATAATTGTTGTTAATTGAATAATTTCTAAGCATCCGTTTTATTCAGTTATTTATATTAATAATTTAGTTTATACATTTTACTTTTTTTTATTATTATTATTAAATGAGGCATAATAGAATATAGAGAACAGATGTGATTATATGAAACAAATTAATAAAAAATAATTTGGTTGAAAATAATATTGTTTAACTTTATGCAAACATTTTCATGGTTAATAAAATACAACAAAATGAACAGAATCATATCAGAAAACAGAAAATTAATTTAGTTTCTAAGAACATTTTATAATATTGTTCCTTCTTTGAAATTAATGATATATTCAGACATATTTTATCTAAAATCATAAATACTTGGTAGTTTGTTTTAAGGATCTCAGAGGTGACGTTAACACAGATTTAAATTGCTGCCTGTGGAGGAGCTGCAGGTGTGGACTGCTCAGGTTGGGCTCAGGACGGAACCGCTGCTGATCTGAGGAGGCGTCTCAGATGTGACTGAAGCAGCTGCAGCACCCCCCCCCCCCCCCCCCCCCCCCCCCCCCCCCGTTCAGCTGCAGATATGCTTACAGTGGACTCATAAAGCCCGTTTGTTCTGCAGGAACAGACCAGGCCTGTTCTCCGGGTCGACAGAATGGGGCTGAGGATCCGGGCCCAGTAACAGGGAGCAGATGTAATCGGGTCGGCAGCTCGGTGAGGAATCTGCTGCAGGCTCCCCGCGGCGTCTGGGCCGGGCGGTACCGGATTCCTGAGCAGATTTACGAGGCGGCCGTCAGAGCTGCAGGTCAGCGGGTCTCTGCTGCGTGTTGTTGTGAGCCGGTTGCCACGGTAACAGACTCCACCTCAGGCCTCTGCAGCCTAAATAAGGCAGAGGCCCACATCAGGAACATGGTTCTACCCTGACGGAACCACAATCCGCTTCATCCTCATTCTTTGGCAATTACAGGCCGCCCTGCCGCAGCGCTCCATTTATGGAGATGTGAGCGCGCTCAGAACCGGCTGGTCTGACGGAGCGGACCGAGCCAGAACATGTTTCTGTGGTAACGGTGTTGTCTTCACACTCTGAGCCGGTTCTGACATCAGCTCAGCGGGTTCTGAGCGGGTTCAGGTGTTCTGTTGGGCTGGCGGAGCGCAGCAGGTTTTCATCTGGGGAGTTTGGAGGTTAATTAACTCCTCTGACCCGTTTCTGTGTTCTGGTTCCAGAACCAGTTGGTCCGCATGTGGACCAGAGGTGGAGAAGCACCGCTCCATCGTGGACCTGTCGGGTTCATGTGGCTCTTTTAGTGATGGATGTGTTTCCAGACTGGAAGGAATATTGAATTATAAAAGATTTCTTCTGATCAACCAAATGTTTCAAATAAAAAGGCTCAAATATATACATACACCCAGCTCTATTCAACGCCTCTTAGTGAACATTAATTACACCTGAATCATAAAAGGACTGTTTGGGCCAGTGGATGCTCGACTGGATTTACCCTGAGGTCCAGATCTGTCCACAGCGTCATTTACAGATACGCCCGTCAGACCTGCTACCTCTGCCTCGCCCAGGTGGGCAGGTCAGTTTTTATTGATCGTTTATCGGGTCATTGATGTGATTTATCGTTTATCGTGTCGTTTCTCATTAATGTTGTTTATCGTCCATCGTATCATTTCTCGTAAAGAGGCCGCAAAGACGCGACCGCTCTCTCTCCATCATCATCAGACCAATTCTTTTTCTCTTGTTATCTTCAGGCCGGCTGCTTTACTTCCTGTTTTTAAATCCTCTCCTGAAATGGATTAATTTTGTCTTTGAACCCAGACACAGATGTTGGCTTTAGTGGGTTCTATTCTTAGTTTTCATGGATCTACTCTATTTTACTTGATTTACTGTGTTTTTGTAGCCTCGTGAGACCATCCTGATCTCGCGAGCTTTCAAGGTTTCACTCGCAGATCAGTCTGGCTACTCTCCGTTAAAGAAAATTTGGAGCCGTTCACCAAACGAACGTCCAATCAGCGTTGGCTTTGAGGCGGGCTGAGGTGTGACGCAACGGGAAGATCGACAGTTCAGTCTAAAGAACATGGCGGCTTCAGCCGATGAAACTAGCGTTAGCGTGGCTATCGAGCAAGTTTTATCGGAATTACAGAGTATTTCTCTGCTGAGCTAACGAGCCTTTACCTGCAGCAGCAAGAGTAGCTTGGCTTGTGGTTGTGTTTTCGTCGTCGCTCGTAACAGAGTGACGACGAAAGCATGTTGACGAGTACGTCATATGCTTCGTTGATCTGATTGGTTTATTTGGCCCGTCTATCACCAACATAGGCCAATCAGCTAACCAGTATTTTCGCCCCTTCCCAAAATTACTTCAACGGAAGGTTTCCAGATGGATATGCGGAGCAAATCTATCTGGCGGCGTCAGGTTAGTGTTTTTGCTCTTATTGCTTTGATTCTGTTATATTTTGAATCATTAGCTTCTTGGGGGCCCTGAAGTCCCGCAGCATGATGCTGCCGCCCGGGGCAGCTCAGAAAGTCTCTCTCCTCAAACTTCCTTTGGGTCCCGGAGTCCAAACAGCTCAGTCTCGTCCTCATTGGCAGACCGGCAGCTTCAGAGTCCTGATCTCTAAGCAGACGGTACCAGGGCTCGGTCTCATCGGGTTACCAGGTTCTGGTTCCTTTCTGATGGCTTTACGTGAATGCGATGTTTGAAGTTTCTGCTGTTTGTGTTTTATTGCTTCCCGGTTAAGAAGTTCTGAGGTCCACTGCTGGTTGTGCTGTTAGCCAGAAGCTCACTTTGCTCCGCTGCTCTCAGAGACCGTTAAATCCACTCTGACTCCACTCTGATGGTATTTCCTCTGAGCTGGTTCCGGTTCTGGCTCCTCTGCTGCTGGACCGGCTCCCAACGATGACTTCACCTCTGATCGGCCACCGGGGAGAAAGCCGTGCGTCTGCAGGTTCTGCTGCGACGTTCCTGCTGCTGTCGGAGGAAACGTGGAGACGCGTGATCATGAACGGCATCAGGCTGACGCTGCTGGAACAAAGACGCTGTGTTCAACCTGCAGATCTGCAGCTTTTACAGCCAAAGAGGCTTTTATGCTGCAGCAGAGTCCCTGTTCTCAGATCTGAACATCTAGACGTTAAACTAATCAACTCTCCACCTTTCAGTGTTTCTGAGCAAGAACACAAGAAAAGGTTCTACTTTTACTGACTTATATGATAATTATTATGATTCTGGGCTTCCTTTATATTCTTGAGAGCCTTTACTACATCATTTCCTATTATTAAGCTTCCCCAAGAGATCTGCAGAGAAGTTCTGTACTGTCCGTCACACAGCCAGCCAATAACTGCATTTATTCTAGAGCAGTGGCTCTTAATAACTTTGGCTACAAATTGTATTTTTATTATGGTATTTAAATGTAATAATGATAATAAATGCAGGTTTTAGCAGTTTTTTCTTGGAATAATTGCTTTAATTTTCACAACAGAATGGTGCTAAAAGTGCATCATTCATTATGTTGGAAACTATGATTGTTTTTACATCATTATCCACAAATATCAAAATCCTGTCCATCCTGTTTTTTTTAAACCTCAAAATAGACATAAAAGGGCGTTTCTTTAACGATGAAAATATGTTTCCTAAAGTAGATCTTGAAATTATAACTTTTTTCAAAAGTCCAGGCAACATTTACGGCTCTGAACGAGTTTAATTCAAGTGGACTGCAGGCAAAATGGCTCTTTAGATTGTGAACGTTGCAGACCCCTGTTCTAGACAAACATCCGTTTTATTACCTTTTTATATATATAAATGTGAGGAAAGAACAGTTTTCTGCACACGTTGTCATTTTTCTAAATCTCTCAAATGTCTCCGTTAGAAATCATTCCTTAATTTTTCAGCATGTTTTTACTGTTTGATTTTTCAGAATCAGACATACTTTAATAATCTCAGAGGGAAATTACTTTTGTTACACGCTCCAGATATGCACACATTTTTATATAAATATTTACAACATTTGTACAACATTTTACTATTTAGTTCTGTTGTCAAGAGACTTTGTTCTGAATAAAGTCTCTTCTATTTTATTCTATTCTAGTTCAGATTATCTGTTGTTGTTCCTGCGGCGTCACAGACCCAGTTTCAGAGGAAGAGGAGGAGGAGGAGGAGGAGGAGGAGGAAGAAGAGGAAGGCCTGGGCAGGAGGCTGCTGTGGATTATGCAGCGCCGTCAGTCAGAGACGCTTTAGTGAGAAACCGGATCAGCGGGTCAGATTCCAGGGCGCAGCGACTCAGCACTTCCTGAGGGCCTCAGCAGCTGCACGGGTCCATGTGAGCCGGGTCGGGTTGGGTTCTGGAACAGAACGTGTGTTCTGTCAGAGGGAGGAAGAGGGCCTCAGCAACACGATCCTCGCTAATCCTCGCTAATGTTCTGGAGACGACGTGTCTTAATCCACAATAAGAATTCTGGTCCTGACCCGGTGTGGTCCACTTTGTTTATACTAATAGGAGTCCGGTTCTGATCCGAATCGTATTTGAGGACGTGCTCTGGGGTCCTGGGACATTTAGAACGAGAGGTTCTGCCTTTTCCCCAGTTTTAACGAAGCAGCGGTTCTTAATCCGACCCGGTTAGGGAAAACGGTCCAACATGGGATTCTGGAGTCTAAGGTCCGAATGTTCTGTGGTTCTGGGAACCGCTTACAACTGGCCCAATGTCCGCCGAGGCTTTTCCCTTCTGGTTCCACTTAGGTTCTGTTACTCAGCTGTGGTGCTGAGATCCGGGTCCAGACTAAAAGAACCACATGACATGAGTGGGGAGGCCTGGTTCTGGACGGACAGAACCTCCATCGTCCAGGTGGGGCTTGGAGCAGAACCTCAGCTCATCCACGTTAAACGGAACCAGCTGAGGGAGTGGTTCTGATCCGGACGCCTGCTTTTAAAGCACCTAGAACAGGCAGCGTGGGGGCGAGAGGTGTCTGAGTTCTGGTTCTGTTGTTCCGGCAGCGGGTTTCTGGTTCCGCTGGATCGGGTTTCCCTGATTTAAAGCTGAGACCCGGTTTGTTCCTGCCGGGCCTCCGTGTGTGTTGACGTACCGGACCGCCCTGAATACCCGGTCCAGATCCGGTGTTTCCCGGCAGCTTTGGTGCGTTTGGGTTCTGTAAGCGACTGGTACCAAACGTGATCCAAACCCGGCGGTTCTGTTGGACTCGGCCTGGTTTCTATTTCAGGGAGCGGCTCTCGGTTCCAACGAGGCGATAAATCAAAGCAGCTGCTGCTGTCCAACGCTGACGGTTCTGTTTCTCTCTCTCCAGGCGGTCCCTGAACCCGCTCCAGAACCAGTGACGGTACCAGAGAGGGTCGCCAATCGAGCACCAGCCCAAGAACCTGTTCCAGAACCAGTCCAAACACAGGAATCTTCTCCAGAGCCAGTAGAACCTGCAGCACCCGCAGCAGAACCCAAACTTGTTGCAGAACCAGTTGAAGAACCAGAACCTGTTCAGGAGACAGTAAAGGTACAGAACCTTTTCCCAGAACCGATCGCAGCTGCAGAACCTGTGGCTGAACTCGCCCAAGAACCCGTTCCAGAACCGGTAGCAGTCACAGAGACTCCATTAGAACCAACTGTCGTATCAGAACCTGTGGTAGAATCTGTCAAAGACCCAGAGGAAGTACCAGAACCAGCTACAGCCCCAGAACCAGCTGCAGCCCCAGAACCAGAACCACCTGCAGCCCCAGAACCAGAACCACTTGCAGCCCTAGAAGACAATCCTCTTCCAGAACCAGTCAAGGTTGCTGATCCAGGACCAGTGGAACCAACACCTGAACGGGTCCAACAGCCAGAGAAGGTGGAGGAGTCTGGACCAGAACCAGCACCTGAAACGGTCTCTGGACCCACTGAGCCTGTTGAGGCGGTACCGAAAGAACCAGAACCAGAACCGGAGCCGTCTGTGAACGGTAAGCGGCTTCGTTAGACGGCGTCCCTCAGGGTCCGATCCTCGGCTCTCATGTTTAGAACTTTATCAAAACCACGTCCTGGTTCTGAGACACTGGCCCAAATGACACGGGTCAGAACTTTATGGAGATATTCAGCTGTTCTGAAGGTCTAGGAAAAGTTTATTATGAAATTTGACATTTTTGTTTTAAATCAAGATTCATTTTTAACAATTTATTTATAACACAGAATAAACAAATTCATTGAGAAATTTCCAAATGCAAATCTTATTAAAAATATTTTAATAAGATTCAAATTTAAACTTTTAGAAACGTTCCTTTTCTTGCTGTTCTCCATATTTATAACCGTCTCCTAAATATAAATCAGTTTCACACATTTACTTTAGATAAAGGAGTTCAGCATCCTCTCAAAATAAATCTATTAAAAATGCTTTTAATGTTTTAAAGAGGAGAAAGTCACATGATCTCTGTGGGCGGAGTTATCAGCCGTCCTTCATCGTTCTTCTTCGCCCTCTGACCTCGGCGCTGACAGCGGAGCCTCAGATGAGGTTCTGCTGTCAGGAACACGCAGAGAACACGCGTGATCAATGACTTCTGAAGACAAGAGAACCTAAACATGTCCAGAAATCCTGATGAAGGCAGAACGTCTCCAAGCATTTTTCTCCTCAGCTTCGCTTGTTGAGGCCAGTTTTCTTCTCTGGAGGTGGTTCCAGATGTTCTTTGGTACCAGGAGACCCATTTCTAGCTCCTGACGGGTCAGAACATCTGGCAGGTCCAGCCGGACCCTCCTCTTCCTCAGCCAGGTCTTTGGAATGAGGTCCATCATCCTGGAGAAGATGTGGTCCTGAAGGCAGCAGCTGTTGCTCTGGAACCTCTGCTGGACGTTCCTTCATCAGATGAGATGATCCAGACCATCATCCAGCCTCCTACCATCTCAGAACCTGGCTGCAGGGACTGGAGGCTCCTTCTCCACCAAACATCTGGAGAACTGGACCATCTGGTCCATGGTGGTCCATCCCAGAAGCCTCTGAGCTCAGAGAATCTGAACCTCCTCTGAGGAGAACATCAGGTTCTTCTCTGCTCAGTGAAGGCTGAGAACTCTGGATGTAGAGCTGGATCAAGGTTCTGCAGAACAATCCCTGTTCCCTGAGGTTCTGTCTGAGGGATCATTGGTCACTGCTCTCCAGCTGAAGCTTCTCCCTGATGTTCCTCCAGCTTCCCTGGATGGTTTCAGGATGTTCTGCTCTGCAGAAGGAGGAACCTTTCAGTCTTTCTGGGAGGGAGGTTCAGATCTGACTGGACTTTGTCTGGAAGACGTTTGCGTCTGAAACGCAGGAACCGATGGACGTTAACGAGGAACCCGGCGCTCTGCTCGGTTAAAATGAAACATCTAAAGGGCTTCAGTCCTGGAATTCATTCAGGTTCCAGGTTGATCAAACAAAGGAGAACCGCTAGGGTGACCTCTGACCTTCTGCTCCTGTCCCAGATGTTGCTGCAGCTGCAGAAGAGCTGAAGACTGAACCTGGAGCCGTCCAGCCGGAGAGGCCGATGAGGAAGGAGGAGCAGCAGGAGGAGGTCCAGCAGCAGGAGGTCCAGCAGGAGGTCCAGCAGGAGGTCCAGCAGGAGGTCCAGCAGGAGGAGCAGCAGCAGCAGAGGTGAGCTCAACACCTCCCCACCAGGTCCAGCATGCAGACCCGCCTCCTCCGGTCTCGGTCCGGATCGCCGTGTGTTCGGTTCCCCTGCATGACCACAGCTGCTTCTCTCTGTCTGGGGAACGTTCAGGCCGCTGAGGTTCTGTAGGAGAACGATCAGAATCTGTTCCGGGCCCAGATGGAGGTCCGCTTTCTCTACAGAATCTCAGCGAAGCCGAGTCCAGACCCGATGGAACCCAGGTTCTCCGTCCCGCTTCAGTCGACGGCTGCAGCTTTTATTTCACGCTCTGGAACCTGGAGGCCTCATCAGGTGTTCTCCTCAGGATTAGATCGTTCCTCCGTCCATAACCGGTCCTCTCAGCAGAACCGTCTCCTCCCGGTTCTGCTCAGACCGGCAGTCAGATTTATCTGCTAAAGTCAAACACCTGACGGATCGGAGGTCTGAGCGCCGGTCCAAACCCGGCTGAGTTCTGACGGGCCGAACCTTTGTCTCTGTAGGATAGAGCTCACCTCTGACGTGACGAGTCTGTAGAGCGGCTCCGAGGTAAGACCACCGCCACCTTTGACCCCGTGACCCGGCCCGCCCGCAGCGAGGACCCACAGAGGTTCTGGTTCCCCGGAACCGAGACGCGTCCTGCAGAAAGGAGCTTTGAGCCGGGAAACAAACGTCTTTGGTTTATTTCAGTGACTCAGGTCACCGAGGGGAATGCTTTATTTAGATTAACAGACTGATTAGGATTTTATTTCTGGTAATTCTGAGTTTTTTTCTTCCTCCAGCAAATAAAAACATTTATATTAGAATAAAACATCAGAGCAATAAAAAAGCAGCATTTTCAGCCAGAAATGGGGACTAAATAAAAAGTATGTTTAATACCAGCTTAAAGTTTTTTTTTTTTTTTTCAATAATTAATTTTATTCTAACAAGCCTCATAGAAATGCATATTTGAATTTATTGAATATGTAGTTTGTAAAGCCAGAAATAAATCAGTTTCTTCTTGACGGTAATCCAGACGTAGCGCTTTTTATTTAACTTTTAGTTTACTCTTTGGTTCTGGATTGTTAATGTTCCTATGTTTTATTCTTTTTCTTTATTGTGTAATTTATATGTATATTTTGAGACATAGTTTATTTAATATTATTTTTGACTGTTTTTGATTTTTAAATGGATTTTATTGTAAAATGTATTTTTAATGATGAAATAATATTATTGCAATATATTTAATTAAATATTGGTGAAAGTTTTCAAAAAGAAGTTATTTAAACAAAACTCTATGAAAACAATTGAAGCATCTTGATCCAAATTTGTTGTTGGTAAATAAAGGTCCAGGTTCAGCCAATCAGAACCTGCCATTAAGACTTGATGGAGGAACCGAAGATTCGGACCTTCTGCTCTAGGAACCCTAAAACGGTTTGAGTAAAGACACAAGAACTGGACCAGAACATTAGAGAGGATTCGGGTCAAACATCTGTCTGTCCTCGCTGCTGAAGCTCCTCCTCTTCCTCACTAACCCCGGCTCTTCTCCTGCTGGACCTCCAATCAGAACCCAGAACCCAGAACCGGGTCATCTACTGGAGTCTGAAGCTCCAGACGGTTTCTCCTCTTATTCCTCCTGAAAGAGCGTAGAGCCACAGTGGACAGTCGTCTGCATTGTTGATGGTTTTGCAGCAATCCCTCATACTGAGCATGCATGAAGCGACAGTGGAGAGGAAAACTCCCCTTTAACAGGGAGGAGAACCTCCAGCAGAACCAGAACCAGGCTCAGTGTGAACGCTCATCTGCCTCCACCCACTGGGGCTTAGAGAAGACAGAGCAGAGACACAGAAAGTTCAGAAGCTCACATTGACCCAGGAGTACTTTCTATGTTAGAGAAGACAGAGCAGAGACACAGAAAGCTCAGAAGCTCACATTGACCCAGGAGTACTTTCTATGTTAGAGAAGACAGAGCAGAGACACAGAAAGCTCAGAAGCTCACATTGACCCAGGAGTACTTTCTATGTTAGAGAAGACAGAGCAGAGACACAGAAAGCACAGAAGCTCACATTGACCCAGGAGTACTTTCTATGTGAGAGAAGACAGAGCAGAGACACAGAAAGCTCAGAAGCTCACATTGACCCAGGAGTACTTTCTATGTTAGAGAAGACAGAGCAGAGACAGAGAAAGCTCAGAAGCTCTCATTGACCCAGGAGTACTTTCTATAGTAGATGGTAATGACAGGCTGCTCCCTGAGGGATGGGGTCAGTGCACAAGGCGCGTTTTGTTGGCGTGTACAAATGCAATAATAAACAAAGATTTATTTTTATATGTGGTTAGAGTTTTACTGCTGTTAATTTTAGTTTTACTGCTGGTGCAGGCTGCCCTCTAGTGGCCCATTTCAGTTACTACGTTCATAAACTCAAAGTGCAGCAAATAAATATTAATAAACATATGCATAACATACTCATCTTTGGTGATTTAAGGTGGTTTTAACGAGTAGTTTCAGTCAATAAATGTAGATTTCCTCTCAGATTCAAAGATTCTTTTTACTGGAAGAAGTGAGCCTGCAGGAAATTATGTCACCACCCCCTAACCCATGATCAGTGCAGTCTGTGGATTAAAATATTAAAATATCGATAGACTGCAGAGTAAATGTCAGTAGATGTCTATTTACCCACACCATATTGTTATTATTATTATTAGGGTTAGTTTTGTCGTTGTTTTGTGTTTCAAATCCCTTTATTAGATTATTACTTGTGTTTATTGCAGCTTCATTAATTTTAATAACCATGTGTGGTTCTGTCTGAAAAGAAAAGAGGATTTAGTCACCTGAAACCAGCACTACTGCCCCCTGGTGGCCGTGCTGCACCTGCAGTTTCCCTCTAAATCAAAGCGTTCTGGTCTGACTGAGAACCAAATGACATCTGCGGTCAGTGCTGGTTCTGGGAGCTGAACTGGTTCCTCTGGTTCCTCTGGTTCCGGTGTCGGTCCATGTGTGTGCTGCTGTCTCAGCCTCTAACCTGCATGCTTCCTGCTGCCTGCACAGCTAACGGTGAGTCTGTTAAGACTGGCAGCTCTGGATGTAAAACGGCTGAATCTCTGCTGCAGAATCTGATCCAGCTCTAAAACCTCTGAGGAATAAAAACTGAACAGTTTAACCACAGAGGAGCGACAGGAGAGCTTTTATTTCCTCCTGGTGTGTCTGTGATCATTTTACTGGTTAATCTTCAGGAAACAGGCCAGTTTTTAGAGTTTAGAACCACATGAAACAGTTCAGGTGTTTAAACCAGGGGGTCCAAACTGCCCCCCCCCCCCCCCTCCCCTCCCCACTGTATTTCAAGAAAGATCTGGTCCACCAGCACAGGAGGCTGATGGAAGACTTTAGTTTTTAATCAGGGCAAAATTATTACAGGAAAGTTAAAATCCTACAATTGAAAATGTTAAGTTGAACACAAAGTATTCATCTTTTAATAAAAGCACTTTTGACATTTGCTTTAATTTCATAGAAACGTCTGTCCAGTAATATTTAATTACTCAAATGCAGACTTCAAATTGCAATTTTTGAAATTGCAACTGACCCAAAAAGTGTTTTGATACTGCTGTACCAAAAATAATTCAGTTTATTATTGTTAAAGAGTGAAATTAAATTATTTTTTTTTAAAATGTGCTAATTGGATGACCATCTTTTAAGCAAAACCCTTTACACATTAATTATCCTACAGAAAATCTGACTATTTATTTAAAATGATCATATTTTGTAGAGCAGGTAAAAAATGTTAAATTTTTGGCCCTCAAGTTCTTTTGACTTGACAATTTTGGCCCATGGCCGAAAAGTTTGGACACCCCTGGTTTAAATAGTTTATCAGCAGCTAAAGCTCCAGCGGCACATTTAGCAGTTTGGAGCTAAATCAACCATCAGAAGGTTTGAAAGGTTCAGCAGAAAGAAAGGAGGACTGGCTCAGAGGTTTTAGCAGGACTGGTGTATTTATGAAGCAAACCCAGAATAAAAAAGGTTCCTGGTCCTTAACGAGCTATTCCCTGTTAATTAACTCTTCTTCTCTTTCTTCCAGCTGATTCCAGAAGAAGCTCTGAGAAGAAGACCAGATGCTTTCCGTGTTTCAGCTTCAGCTTCCTCCATGTTTTTGTGGCTTTAACAGCTCTGAGGTGGAGCAGACTTTTGGCAGCAGACGTATTTCCCACCAGTGTGCCTTCAGGAATCTGAGTTTTTCTTCAGGTGTTGAACCTTTGTGCAGAAATCGAGGAGCGCTGCGTGTTTTCGCCCAGTTTTAATCCTTTCCATGAACTGTTTATGTCGATGCTGCAGCTCTTCTCAGTTTGTTTTAAGTTAAAGCAGGAAATAAAAGTCTGAAACAAGTTGTGTTCGTGTCGTTACCTGAAGGATTTTTAAAAGTCTGCAGCAGTTTAGCTCACCTCCGGTCAAATCTTTGAGCAGTTTTAGCTTCTCCAGGCGGGATTCATCAAGTAAAACGGATCAGGATGGAAATTTATGAAAATTCAGCTCAGACTCAGCAGGTGTCAGAAAAACCTGAGAGAGGAATTTGATATGAAACCAGGAGAAAAACTACGGATCTGTTTCTCTGTCTGTCAGGATCATAACTCCAGATCTGAGATTTAATCGTTATTTTTTATTTCATTTAATTAATCTCTCAGATTTCCTCACATTTCTATTTAAAATCAAACAAACTGAATCACCTTAGAACCAAGCAGAGCTGAGGTTCTTCTGAGCAGGAAACAACCAACTGCACATCAAATGCTTGATGTGGCAGGAGGGGAACGACCAGCAGGGGGCAGAAGCGGTGGCATCATGATCAATAAGCAGGCAGTAACCAGAGCAGCCGACAACCAGTCAGAGCAGCGAGTGAAGCTCACAGACCCACCAGAACCAGCCCTGATTGGCTCACATGGAGCAGAAGTAAGTACGCCCACAGAGAGGGAGTCTGCCGCCGCCTCAGGCCAACGCAGAAAGAAACGGACAAGAAAAATGTCCTGAGCAGAAAACTCGTAGTAAGGAGGTGAAGATCTGCAGGAGTTTCCTCCCGCTCTGCAGCGACGTCACAAAGGTATCAGTCAGGAGAGGGCAGCCAAAGCTCCGCAGCATTAAAGGTACATCAGGTCCAACATTGTTCTCCGAAGGAACCGGAGTCACCTGGAGAACCTCAGCCAGAGGGAAGCACGGCGGTGGCAGCACCATGATGAGGGGTCGTCTCCTCAGGGAGCAGCAGGAGCAGCAGGAGGCCATATTGCTGCTGCTCCAACAGAACCGGGACCTTCTGGGCTTAGATGGCGTCCGTCCGCGACGAAAACAAAGAAAAGTTTTCATGGACTGAACTGAAGGTGTTTAGATGTTTAAAGCTCAAACGTCCGTGTTGAATGTTTTCTAAAATCCTCCTCTGTCCCGTGGAAAAGTGTTTGTCCCGTTGGTTTAAATTAAAGGCCTGTTGAATGAAGAACCTACAGCAGAACCCGATCTGGAGATTTATTTGCTTCAGTAAATGAAATAATTTACTCAGGTTTAGGCTGTGAATACTTTTCACAGCCGGGGAGGAACGACTGTTTCATGAGTTTTTTCCTTTAGACAAACAAAGTTTACGGGTTTTTTCTGCAAATTTCCACATTTTATCAGCAGTAGATTAAGTTTAAAAGTTTCTAACTTATTGCAACATGTAGAGAGTTCTCTCCCACTGCAGACGCGTTAAAAGTTGATTTCTGATTATTAATTTTAATCACTGCTCCTCTGTTAGGACCTTTTTTGATCCTGAAGGTTTTATTTAGAACGAACGAACGCAGAGCGCCGCTCAGCTTTAACACATTTATTCCACGCTAATTCTGCAGAATGTTTGTGGGAAACATGATAATTGATATTTTTAGTGTTGGTGGATCTGAATGATCTGCATGACACAGATGTTCCAGTTTTATTCCTCTTTTGGTTTCATCCATGGTTCCTCTTGTGGTTCTGCTGCAACTCGTCTGGGTCCGACCTTAGAGACAGGAACTTTGTTTTGCTGCTACATTCCTGATGAATTACCAACGCTTAGTTCTGATATTTATGTTTCTCTTTCGTTTCCTGTTTTTGCAACATTTCCCTCAGATGAACGCTCTGAATGTGCAGCTGAATAAAAATAAAGTCTGAGTTTCATAAATCATTTAAAAACCTGGTAAAGACCATCCATCCGTCCTCTGCATTGTCCTAAAGTCCATCTGAACCGCAGACAAACCTCATTTTACTCATTGTGAACCGCTCCAGAACAGTTCTGCTTCTAATCTTTCTCTTCTATATACGATTATTTGGGTTTTGGATCTTTTTATCGGGTCGTTAAAGCTTGTAGCTAATTGATCAGCTCGTTAAAGCTCTCCTCAGCTGGTTCTGGACTCAGGAACCTTGAAGCTGCAGGTTCTGCTCTGAGAGAACCTTCAGCGTTCCAGGTTGACCCGTTAGAACTAAGTTAAAAAAAAAAAGAACTAAGTTAAACACCTGAAGGTGTTTGGACCCTTAAAAGCAGAACCAGTTCCTCTGGGCTCAGTTTTTCTGGTAGAAACCAGAAGCAGAACCAACCGTTTACTCAGAAAACCGCCCGATTTAAAATGACTTTAAACTTTTCCCAAAAGCTCTAAGCTGGTTTCTTTAAAGCTGCTTTAATGAACATGAAATATTTTAACCAGACCAAGTAAAAAGATGATTGCAGGTCCAAAAACGGTTTTGGGTCAAATGTCTTTTTTTTTTTTTTGGTCTTGAAAAGGATTTAATTTTATTTCCAGCAACAAAAGCGAGAACTTTTCCCTGCTGGATTTAAACTAGTTTAATGAAGCGGGTCGGTCTCTGGTACCGACCCGAAACACGACAGCTAAAACTTAAATACTTTGTTGCTCCAAATGTTTTGCAGTTAAGAAGAAATAAATGTGTCTGAAGAGGAAATCTCCTCCGTCTGCTGGAGGAACCGAAGCGGCTGCGGCCACACAGAGCCGTCCCCCGGGCCACTAACGGCCCGCGGGCCGCGGGTTGGACCCGAGTGATCGCTGAGCTGAAGCCTTCCTGCTCTGCTGGACATCAGCGTAGCTTCAACTCCACATTCTGTCCACACATTCATTATTTTACAGAAAGGAACTGAAGACATTTTTCTAACTTAACTGAAGCTTAAAGCCTTTTTAACGTTTTAACGCCTAATTTATCGTCATTTTTGCTGTTTATTCCACCAAGTTGTACTTTAATAATCTTCTTGTAGCAGCAGCTGCAGAGCTCCGTCCACCTAGAGGAAGATCTCAGCGGTTCCGGTTCTGATCCAGGAGCACCAGAACCGAGCCGTTACGGAGCAGGAGCTGCAGGAGGCAGACTGGAGTCCCACCGTGTTTTATTAACAGGCGACTGCACAACAACGACACATTACTGCTCCTCACCAACAACAACATGTCCTCCAGAGAACATTTACAGCGCTTTGACATCATGGACCCGTCCCCCAGAACCCACCGGTCCTGGTTCCGTCCTCCCCAACGGGTCGGTCCAGCGGCACGTCAGGAAGCCGACGTGGTTGTAGCTCAGTAGTCGTCACGGTAACCCTGCTCTGGGCTTCTGGGTAATGTCGGCGCCTCCAGGATCCACAGGTCCGAATCCCAGAGAAAAACCCAGATGGAAAAGTTCTGAAGAACTGTGCTTCGCTCCTCAGAACCGTTTCTTTTTTTTTTTACAAGTCCAGGCCATCTGGATTCTTCCAGAACAACCTGGAGAATCCGGGCAGCATCCATGTTCACGACCGGTCCTCCATGGGGGAACCGAGTCCAAACGCAGAACCGGGTCGGTTCTGCTCAGCAAAAACTCTTCATCAACAATGTTTTTACAGAAACCCGATAAAATCCAATCAGATGGAAAACAGAATATTTTCTAAAAGTAAATATTCGACCCGGATGTGAAGAACCGCCGACCCGAAAAAATACATTCCTCTAGAACTTCTCTAGAATGGATCTCAGCGCAGCTCCTCGTCACGTCAGCAGAACATTTAAACCTTAGAACGGGCCGTCAGAACCAAAAGTGCTGAAAAACGGGTCGGGTCAGCTGCAGCTTGAAGACAACTACATAAAAGTTCTGAAAACTTCTGGAAACAAGACGGAACCGGGCCGATGCTCAGGAGGTTCTCCTTCAGGGAACCTGTGGGTCCAGGTCCAGGTTCTGGTACCAAATGCTGAGGCTCCAGAGATCATCACACCTGAACAGAGGCTCCGCCCCCTTCAGTCGTACCTGAACCGGACTCTGCAGCAGGACAGGTTCAAACCAGAATCATCGGATCAGAACCCGGTCCCAGAAGTTCCTCAACATTAATCCAGTGTGGAGACGTACAGCAGCGTGAACACACCAATCAGAACCGGGTCGGACAAAAGCTGCAGCTTTTAAACCCAAACGTTCTTTCCTGATCTTGGAAACAGCAGCAGAGGTTCTGGTTCCTCTGACCCGGTTATCAGCCCAGAATCAAACCGCATCTCTGCTGTTTCCAAAGGAGGGAAGAACAGAACCAGCTGAGCGGGTTTCCCTGATCAGGTGGGATTCTCCGGACCTTCTTCGGATTCTAATTTCAGAACCTCTCCGAGTCTCAGCACCATCAGAGAGCTGCAGACATGCACACAGAAACAAGGTTCTGGTTGTGTTCCGTCACCAGATCCGGTCCAATTCCCAAATCCGTTTCTTCAGAACATCAGAAAATCATGAATTCCTTCATCGGACCTTAAAGGCCGACCATGTTCTGCTGGTTCTGAAGGCTCAGCTTAGGGACGGACCGGGTCAAGAGAACAAACCCAGATGGGTCGGGTCGGTCAGGGTGGTTCTGGCCTGCTGGGTCGGGTCAGGATGAGCTACGTACCGCATGTAAACGCCTGGTTATTATTACTGTGTGCAAGACACCAGGCAGAGGTTCTGACCTTCCAGAACCAGGAGGAGACACCGACCCAACAGCGCCTGGTCCCTGCAGCGCTACAGCCGCTCAGGTCAGAGGTCAGAGGTCAAAGCTGCAGCGTTGCAGGGAGAACCTTTTCCTCTCCGTTTACGACCCAGATGTCAGACGATTCTGAAGCCAAACGGGCCCATCTGTTGCTCCCGGACCCGATCCAGAACCGGTCCGGCCGAGTCAGAACCAGCGTGGTGCCGATGAACCGGTGGAAGGTTTGACCCAGAATCATGTTTTAGAGTTTAAAGCTGCAGCTGATAAAAAAAAAAAAAAAAACATCAGAACATCTGGAAAATTTCAGAGAAGTTTGAAAGTGAAAGCAGAACTGAAGGTTCTGAACATGTGATCATGGGAGCGGCCGGTTCCGCTGATCCAGGCCCATCCCACAGAACGGCGCCGCCGCGTTCTTCCGGCTCCTGGAAGTTTCCGGATCCTGGAGGCGACCGACGGCGGAGCGTTCAGCGCCTCAGTCCAGCTGATGGTGATGACATCAGAAAGGAGGCGGAGTCTCCTCATCCCCTGTCCCTCCGCTGGCCAATCAGAGGAGGGAGGATCATCTGAAACCCGCCCGGATACGAGACTGAGCGGAGGGAGCCGATTGGCTGCAGTCAGAGTCCAGTTTGAATGTTTGAACGTCCGTCGCTGATCGAGTCCAGAAAGAGAAGACCTGCAGGGAGAGAAGCCCAGTTAAAGGGGCAGTCCGCCTTTTTTACCCACCAGAACCAGGACGTTCTGCTGCCCGGCCCGCTTCACATCACCAGAAATACACTGCGGGTCCATGGACGCCTTCTCAGAACATCACCACGATGAGAACCGGGAGGGTTCTGCAGCCAGCGGTCAGGTCTGCTATGACATCATTAACCGCTTTAGACCCGATAAATAAAACGAGACATCTTTGTTCACGGGACGATTCTGTCCTGCAGGTTCAGTTCTGACTCCTGTGAATCCTCTGAAGGTGCAGAGCAGCTCCGACCCAAACGTATTATGGCAGGCCAGTTTATCATAAAATCAGCTTCTTCTGACTATCCTTAAATACAATTAAGATACCAAAAAACAAGTTTTGACTGGTAAAAACTACATTCTGACTATCCTGATTGGTGCTTTAAGAAATCTGCATTTATATTCTGACTAGTAAGACGAACGATTCAAGATATCTTTAATCACATTTTGGAGAATCAAAATGCCCTTAGAGATCTCACATGATTTTACCATTTATTGTTTTTACATGTACAGTGACCTTGAGTGTTTTGAAAGGCGCTTGAAATAAAATTTATTATTATTATTATTATTATTATTATTATTATTATTATTATTATTATTATGACGTCACCTGATTGGTCATTTGAAGGGTCACACATACGGAATTATAATTAAGATATCTTAAACTTAATTATGACGAGTCAAAATGACATTTTTAGATATCTGGATTCATTCTTGTTTCTTAATTCATGTTGAGCACGAGCTGCAGCATTAAACATGGTTAAAACAGGAGAATTAGCGCTTGACATTCCTGACATTGATGACCACTGAATAGCAAACGCCAGTAAAGATGCTTTAAACTTTCCACCTAAAATGCTACATAAATGGCGTGTTTTGACTAGTCAGAATGATAATTCAAGATATCTGAACTACAAAGGCTCTCTAGATTAAAAATAGTCAAAATATCTCTGATTCTTTTTAGATATCTTCAAAAGAATTTTGACTAGACAAAAAGACATTTCTAGATCTAAAACATAGTTTTGCCTAGTCATTATTTGCTTTCAACATATCTGTAATTAAATCTTAAAATACATTAAAGATATCTTGAATAAAAAGGTAATTTGAGATACCTTTAATTGGAATTATGATTAGTCAGATCAAAAACCGAGAAATCTCAAATTTACCTTATGACTAGTCATAATTTAATTGTTAATATCTGAAATATACCTTTAAGATTGTAAGTAATGTGTTGAAGATATCTTAAATTAGAGCCTCCATACAAACTAATGGTAGCCTACATCTGACGTCATTAGGACTAGTCAGAATGTAATTAGAGATATCTGTATTTATATTTTGCCTAGTCAAAATATAAATACAGATATCTTAATTATTTCTTATGTCTAGTCAAAAATCTATTTAAGATATCTGGACCGTAAGTGAGGTGAAGCCGATTTTATGTTAAATCGACCTGCCATAAAGTCACATCTGAGGCTGTGTGACATCACACAGGAAGCCGTCTTGTGATTGGCTGACTGTAGACTCCTGGCATCAACATTCAGTCTGTTTCAGGGACTAAACATCAGAAGTTTATTTAGTTTTATTCCAAACCTGTCAGACCGGCTCTTATGCTGCGTATCTAAATATGGAGAATAATGTGAGGGAATAAAGCGGATTTAATGGAACACGCTGTTTTTGTTTATACTACAGGATCAACTCTCAGTAACACATGAGCGCCACCAAGTGGTCAGAAACTATTCGGGTTATCAGAAAGTAGGTCATGCAGTCAGATCCTCTGAGTTTCAAGCATCTGGCATCCTGAGGTGAGCACGGCGCCCCACAGCGTAGCCTCTGATTGGCTAAAGGCTCGCCGTCACAGTGGAGCTGATTCTGTGGCAGCGCTGCTCACCTGGGGCATACGTTTAAAAACTCATTAGAAACAACATAAACTGGGAGTGGAGGTGTAGGGCTGGAGCCTAAAGCAGAGGTTAAAGGTCACATCTGTTACCATTCAGGTTGACAGAAAAACTGAGCTGTGGAGGAGTTTGGTCTGAAATGACCACCCAAACCTTCCCACCCCAGAGGTTGGGGGCATCAGGGAGGTTCTCCACCCTGGTGGTCTGCTCTTACCCCGGGGGCCGCAGTAAAAACTTTAGGGCCAGGGCCTCCTGGTTCCTGCAGCAGGAACCGGTGTAGGTACCAGATTGACTCGGGTCCTTCGCCTTCTGATGACGTCACTATACATGGTTGGTTTAACGTTTGCTCAATTGCGCAAAATATTGTCATTGGTCTGGACAACTTACTAAAGTAATTATAGCGGGGTGTAGGTTTTATTCTAGAGCGGGATTGCGTTTGTAAACGGACAATTTTACGAAGAAATTCTCCATGGTCCCTGCGCCTCCTGATGACGTCACCTTATGGCAACGCCACTCAAACAAACTACATAGAGCCCGCGGTCTGCATTTGTAATGAATCAATTTTATTAAGTTAATTTAGCGGTTTCTTTTTTCTCAAAAGCTTAAACAAATATTCAAGCCATTTTACAAAATAAATAAATAAATAAATAAAAATCAACAAATATTTGACAGTTGGCTCAATGTTTGGAAGAATATTGTTAACAAAAATGGAAGAGCTAGCCAGACTAGTTTATCCAGCATATATCTTAAATGTACCAAATACCACAATAAAAAAAATAATCAAATTCATCACAATTTCATCTGGAATAATTAAAAAAAACATGTGATCAGAAAGAACAACATCAGTACAAAAAGGAGGAATGAACGGTATTGATTTTAAAGTGATGAATGCCGTGATAAAATTAAATTTGGCTGCTGACTTTTATTAAAAATGAAATGAGTTTATGGTTTAGTTTCCCTTCACAACTTAAAAAAAAAATTGGAGGAATTAAATTTCTCTAAGGTTGTAACTTTGATCCTGCAAAATTACCAATTAAATTGTCAGACTACCACACAAGTATTCCAAAATGATGTTAAAAGTTTTCATGCCTCGACTAATTTACAGGAAAATAACCGTAAATTAACAAAATAAAATTGATTTGTAACAAATGGAGACTGAATGTAGTTTGTTTGAGTTGAGTTGATTTGCCGTATATAGACGTCATCAGGTAGCGAGACGATCTGGTACCGACACCGGCGCCGTCGCGATTCAGATGACGTCAGCAGAAGCATAAAAAGGAGGAGAAGCAGGAGTTCTCCCAGCGACACGTAATCAGCAGAAAGAAACCAGAGGCAGCTTTCTCAATAGAAACCTCAGGCGGGTTCTACAGCCGGGTTCTGCAGGCGGGTTCTGCAGGCGGTTCTACCTGTGGATGGACTCGGCGTGCCCGGCTCCAGTGCTACGTTTGGGACTCCACCCCCGGCTGGCTGCTGGGCTCTGCTCGGCGCTCCGTGGCCTCCTTGGCGTCCTGCAGCATGGGGCTGATCTCCTCCTCGGGGTCGTAGTAATAAAACTTCCTCAGGTAGGCGATCAGAGGCCTGCAGGGCAGAGAGGAGGTGGAGGTTCAGCTGCGACCCGCGGCCGGTTCTGTCCTAAATAACCAGAACCATCTCAACACAATCCACCCTGAAACCTCATCTGACAGGCCCCGCCTTTAGCGGTGGGGGGCGGGGCTTGTCCCAGGTGCGGCAGCAGCGGCAGGTACGTACGTGGGCAGCGGCAGCTCCTGGATGTGGTCGATCCGGACCAGCTGTCTGATGCAGAACCGGCACAGATGCTGCAGAGACTTGACGCTGCTGAACCTGGAGACCGGATACAGGAGCTGGACCGGCGTGGGCGGCAGACCTGGAAGCACAGGTGGAACACCAGGTGACCGAGCAGAACCCGGGAGGAACACCGGCGGCTCGATGTGGGCCGGAACCACCCCCATGGTTCTGACTGCAGGAGTCACCGACCATTCAACAGCGACCCAAACCCGGTTTCACCCGTTTCTGCCGGGTGGAACTCAGACAAGTTCTGGTACTGGACGGAAAATCACCTTTAAACAAGTCCTGTGTCGATCTGGACCAGTTCTGCAGATTTCACAGAAGTCTGGATTACAGCAAGGAAGAAATGGATCAGAAGGTTCTGGACAGGATTATGTCTGCGTTCATCAGAACCTAAAACTTTCTTAGAATAATCCTACAGCCAATGTTTCCATCCAGAACTTTGATCAGAGCTCTGCTACGGACCCGAATGATTTTGTTATTATTTCACCGGGAGGTTCTGAAGCAAATTTTCCTGCTGGGTTCCTTCCTATGAGGAACATCTGGGAGGAGAACATCTCCAAGAACCAGCGGAGAACCCGGGATTCTGGCTCCTTTGTTTTGATTATTGACCCGATGTGACAAGTGATCAATAAAGCCTAGCTTATCTTATCTCTTATCTTATCTGGGTACATGGCTCTAAGTTCTATGCAGAACTTTTTAAAGCGCTCGTGGTTCCGGACTAGGGCTGAACGATTTTGGAAAATAATCTAATTGTGATTTTTTTCTTAATATTGCGATTTAATGTGATTTGTTTTTCCAGTTTAATTTATTATGTGTTTTAAAACATATACAAACAACAAATCATTTTGTTTCCTCGCTGTGCGGGTTAGTTGCTAAAAGACCCACAGCATCTAAACTCAGAGCAGTAATGATTGCGTTCTGCCTACAATATATTTCAACCAAAATTGCAATTTTGACTTTTCTCTGCATTAACCACAAGCAACAAAAATGGCCTCTAAATAAAGATGTTTGTAAACAAGGACTATTTTAAATATGAACTTTTAATATTTCTATTAATCAGAATATTATTCAAGAGAACAGCTTTTAATTTAATTGGACATCAATCCTTGTTCAACATAAAGTTCAACCAACAAACAAGTCTATGTATTAAACTGATTGACCTGTACTTAATGCTTTGTATGATTATATAAACTCTAAAACAAGTAATAAAACTAGATTATCTCACTGCTGCAACTGTCTTCCCTTCCATGTGGAGGCAAACCCACTTTAAACATTTTACCAACACCTAATGGACGCGTCTAATTCCCTAATTGTTACATAGCCAAAAATTGCAGACTCTGCGATTTGGAAATTGCGTTTTTTTTAAATCACGATTATATTGAAAATGCGATTAATTGTTCAGCCCTATAAATCCGGACACGTTGGGCTAACCCCCGACGTTCTCCAGGTTCTGCTGGCCGGTTCCTACCTGGGACCCGGGAGCGCAGGAAGTAGAGGAACTTCCCGTTCTTGGAGTGCATGATGGCTCTCTCGATGAACTCCACCACCGAGTGGCAGCGGTCCTCAAACTTAGGGTGGCACCACAGACTGAAGGTTCCTGTGGGAGACAGAGAGGCGTGAGGCGGGCCGGGCCGGACCGGGCCGGGCGGGGCGGGCCGGTTCCGGTACCTCTGTAGTGCTCCATGCGCGTGTGGTGCGTGACGCCCTGCGAGCGGAAGCTGAGGCTCAGGATGTAGCGAGGGTCCGAGCTGTCCCGCACCAGGAAGGAGCCGTCCGGTTTGCCCTTCAGCTTCATCTCAGCGTCCTCCCAGTTCATCGGACCCCAGTACCAGCCGCACTGCAACCAAACCCAGACCGTTAAGCCCCGCCCCCTTTCCCCCGCCGCCCAATCAGAGCGCGGCCGGCGACCCCACCTTCTCCAGCTCCCGCAGGCTGGTGGCGAAGCAGCCGGCCTCGGGTCGGCTCAGCGGGCAGCGGGGGACGAGCCGGGGCGGGGGGTTCTGACCGTTGGGCCGCAGCGGCACCGGGCGGGGTAACCCTCGCAGGAAGGTGTCTGGAGGGGAGGAGAACCCAGAGAGGAGTTAGAACCGGACCCGACAACACCATCACACCCTGACTGCTCTAGACTTTCACCGTTTTAAAAGGAGAAACCCAAAACTTCCCTGATTTCTGCCAGAACTCTGGTTCTGTAGGAGGTTCTGAGGAGGGAACGAGTCGGTTCCACCCACTGAGCTATATAATACACTGGAGTGCTAATCACCGTCTGTTAGAACGAGTCGCTGTGAAGCCACAAGCCGCCATATTGGTACTCCCTATTTTCCTCCAGTAACTAGGGAATATGTTACCTGACTCCGCCAGATAGATTTGCTCCGCATATCCATCTGGAAACCTTCCGTTGAAGTAATTTTGGGAAGGGGCGAAAATACTGGTTAGCTGATTGGCCTATGTTGGTGATAGACGGGCCAAATGAACCAATCAGATTCGTCGTCGCTCGTAACAGAGCGACGACGAAAACACAACCACAAGCCAAGCTACTCTTGCTGCTGCAGGTAAAGGCTCGTTAGCTCAGCAGAGAAATACTCTGTAATTCCGATAAAACTTGCTCGATAGCCACGCTAACGCTAGTTTTATCGGCTGAAGCCGCCATGTTCTTTAGACTGAACTGACGCGCTTCCCGTTGCGTCACACCTCAACCCGCCTCATAGCCAACGCTGATTGGACGTTCGTTTGGTGAACGGCTCCAAATTTTCTTTAACGGAGAGTAGCCCATAGACATAATATAAGAGTAGACCCCGCATTGACTGTCGCTGCGCAGGAATTACGGGCGCCACCTTGGGGCGGTCGACTTGATACCTAATCCTGCTGATTCAAGCTGACACACTAATGATGCCTCAGCACTGTGCGGCTCATTTTTGTTTAAATCGAGGGACTATTTATGTCAGGGCTCGAGGGATAACTTTCACAAGCAAGATGAAAAGACATTGTTTATATTTTTGATCAGAATGTAAGTTTTCTATAGGGGATACAAAGTTGTTGTTAGACATTAGTGAATAAACAGCATATATATATATATATATATATATATATATATATATATATATATATATATATATATATATATATATATATATATATATATATATAGTGAACCCTCGCTATATTGCGGTTCACCTTTCACGTCTCGCTGCTTCACGGATTTGCATTGATGAGCCGTTCATTACAGTTCTCATCAGGTGGCGTGTCGGTTTATAAGAATCTTTTTGCCCAGAAGAAAAAATAGTGACAACTACCAATAAAAATGTGTTCTTCTCCCGAAAAAAAACCTCACCTGCACCGCGGGCTTTAGAAGAAAAAAAACGCTACAGAGCGGAGTCACGGATGCAGCGCCTCAGTCAAAAGAGCAGTGAAATACACACGAGTCACTATTTGTCCTACTGTACTTTGTATTTTTTTATATTAATTTTTCATTTTCTCCCGTTCTAATCCAATGACTCGGGTCGCGGTGGGCCGCGCTGATCTCCGCAATTTGAAGCCTTCAGTTCGTATTGATTAAAATTATTATTTTACAGCTTATTTGTAAATAATAATAAAAAAACGTTTATATAGTACTTTCATTTGTTAAACAAATGCTTGGGCCGGTAAAAAGGTTTTGTTCTATGGTTTCAATATACTATAGTGTATTTCATTGTATATAATAATTGTAAAAAAATAAATAAAGGTTACTACTTTACAGATTTCGCCCATCACGGGTTCTTTTTGGGAAGTATATGTACATGTACAAATGTGTTTGTTTATATAGCAATACAAAAATTATAAAAAATGTGTGCGTGGCTGTGTTTTGAAACATACATACATCATGTCAGAATATTCTATTACTTTTAACCCCACTAAGATTATTTAAACGCATTGGACCATTTGTTATAATAGCTATAGTTTTAAAGTTTTAAGCAAAACAAATGTGAAAATTAGTTCAACATTAAACGAGTTATAGTTGATTAAAATTGATTCTGCACCTGGTTAACACATTAGACTTAGCGGAGTTGTCGACCGCCCCAAGATGGCGCCCCTAAATCTCGTCAGCGCCTATAGGCGAGAGCGGTCGATGCGGGGTCTACTCTTTATATATGTCTATGGAGTAGCCAGACTGATCTGCGAGTGAAACCTTGAAAGCTCGCGCGATCAGGATGGTCTCACGAGGCTAGGGAATATGTGCGCTACAGCATCGAATAACGAGGATTTTCTCATGTTCAGGGGGGGCTTAAGACTTTTAAAATGTCAAATGCCATATAGTTTTATGTTATGTTCTAAAAATATCTAGTACTGAGAAAGTCGTGTGCTGAAATATTTTGCATTTTATTCATTTAAATATATATGTTTAACATTTATAAATATATAAATAACAATATACAAAAACATATATTTACATATGTGTATACATATATATACATACACACACACATACATATATATATATATATATATATATATAGATATATATATACACACACACACCACACACAGATGAGACACAAGAGAGACAGAGAGAGAGGAGACAGATGAGAGAGAGAGAGACAGAGAGTAGAGAGAGAGAGTAGATATATATATAGACAGAGACAGAGACAGAGAGAGAGAGAGAGACAGAGACAGATACATATATATACAGATACATATATAGATAGAGATAGACATAGACAGAGAGAGATACAGAGACACAGAGAGATACAGATAGAGATACATAGAGATACATATAGAGAGATAGAGAGACAGATAGAGATATAGACAGAGATAGAGACATAGATAGACATAGAGAGAGATAGAGAGACATAGAGAGACAGAGACAGAGAGATATAGAGATAGATAGAGAGACATATGTATATAGAGAGAGATACAGATACAGATATATATATATATATATATACAGATGTAGAGATAGAGATACATAGACATAGAGATAGAGAGAGATAGAGAGAGATATAGATATAGATATATATATATATAGATACATATACATTATATATAGATATAACAGATATATATACTATATATATATATATATATATATATATATATATATATATATATATATATATATATATATATATAATATGAATAACAAGTAAAATATTTCAGCACCTAATTTCCTAGTAGTTGATAGTGTTAGTACATCTACTGACTGTAGAATTACCTGTGAAACGTTTTCACTCAGCCAGAAAACTGCTTGTTGTTGCAACCAAATCCTGTGGGATTCTGTGAGAGTAGGGAGGAGCAAGATGGCGGCCAGTGACTTCAGTTTTTCAGCAAAATCAGCACTCCAGTGTATTATATAGCTCAGTGGTTCCGCCCGTGCACCTGAGAGAGACGAGCCTCAGGCTGCAGCAGAAGGAACCGAATTGGGTCAGAAAAGGTTAAAGGCTGCAGATGATCCGCTAAAGTTCTGATTTTCTGCAGACGTGTTTGGACCGGCGTTCTGATCCGGTGGCGCTGAGACCACGGCAGCCCGTTAGAAGAGGCGGCCCAGGTGACCCGGACGTTAACGGCAGACTGAGACAACGAGCACAAAGCTAACGGACCCGGGTCCAGAACCGTTCTGGACCCGGGTCGGCAGCGGGTCGGCGTCTTACCGTTGAGGCTCAGGCTGTGCTGGATGGTGCTCAGCGTGGGGTTGGGGGCCACGGGCCGGGGGGGCAGGGACTGCATGGAGGCGCCGGCGGTCCGGTCCATGAAGGGTCCCTGAGGCTGAGGAGGACCCCCGAAATCATCTGCGGGTCGGCAGAGACACAAAGAGCTGGGTTCAGCGTCCGGACCTCCTGCCGGGTCCGGTTCTGCCTTCACGTACAGCTTCAGGAACACACACGGGCCCGCGGACACGTTCTACCTGCTCGCCTGGTTCTGACGGTACCGCCCCGCCCAGCTTCACCCGTTAACGACACCGACCACAGCAGAACCCGGTTCTGCTGGTTCCTGCCTCAGCAGAACCTCCTGAACCATCCAAAGAACCCGAGGAACATGCAGCAGAGCTTCTGGAGCGTTCCTGGTCCAGAACCTGCCGGGTTCTCCAGAGTCCAGCCGGTCGGCCTCGTTACTGGACCCGGGTGTTCTGGACCAGGAACCGACAGAAGTTTCAGAACACGGACCCGAATGGATGAGGAAGAGGAGGGTCCAGCTGCCGGACCTGCCTGAGGTTCTGACCCGTCCTAACAGAGACTGCTGGAGACGACCCAGTTCTGATGGATGCTTTCAGACCGCGTTCTGTACGGGGAACAACTGAAGCGGAACCGAAAGAACCGCCAGACGCACTAAACCGTACGCAGACGGCTCGCCGGTTCACCAGAACCTCGGCCCGGCCCATCACTAATTAAATATGCAAATCAGCACAATCACCAGGGAGGCCCCGCCCCCGTGTCCGGTAACCATGGGAACGGGGCCAAACGAGGAGAACGGCAGCTTCCTGACGTCCTTAAAGGACCCGGCTGGGAAGATAAAGCTGGTTTCCCCGGATCAGAACCAAAGCTGAGGTCCATCTCCAGTTTTTTTGTTGTTCTGAAGGTGATTTTACTTCCTGGAATTTATCTAAAACGCTAAAAAAACGCCGCTTTCTCTTTAAAACGAGCAGATCTGACTTTAAGTCAGACTAAAGTCTCTGACAACGTCGGCGCCGCTGCGTTTGGCTTCCAGCCCGGTTCTGCTCATCGCCCGGTTCTGCTCACCGACCCGTCAGGAGGCTGGTCTGCTGAGCGGGGAACAAAGGAGCCGACCGTACACCTGAACGGACCCAGGACCGCTGATCAGAACCGGACCCGGGCTGAAAGAAACACAGAATCCTACCTGAGAGCGAAGACCCGGCGGCGGCACAGCGAGCAGAAAGCAGAAGAGGAAGCGAGAGAGGAAGCGAGAGAGGAAGGAGAGGAGGAGGAGGAGGAGGAGAGGAAGTACCGAGCAGGCTGAGGCTCCGTCTGGGAGGCGGAGGAGGGGTGGGGGGGTGGTGAGAGCTCCCCCCCCTGCGAGAAATGTCCACATCGACCAGAGAGACCGTCTCACCTGGACAGAGGCAGAGGGGTTAGAGGAAGGAGGAGGAGTTAGTGAGCGGAGGGGCGGGGCTTCATGATGAAGGTGATGGTGATGAGGTCACACCTGACAGGTCACCACCTGCCTGCTCTAGACGCTCCGGCCGGTCCGTCAGAACTTTCTGGGTCACCTGAACACGTTCTGGGTCTGAACCGATCCAGTACCGATGAAGACATGAATCCAGAACTTCAGACTGGACCAGCGCCCCGATGAGAGCGGCTGAAAACCCGACCCATAACTCCAGCTGCCTTCACTGAGGAACCGCACAGGAACCAGGGACCCAGGTTCTCCTGAGGAGGCTCTCCTCCTTCAGCTGATTCCTGGCGGCTCAGTCACAAAAACCCAACCGGCTTTGTTTCTTTAGCTGCTCAGATCAGTTTCAGAACCACCAGAACCATCTGAAAGGATCAGCACCTGTGAGGTTCCTCAGGGTTCTCACCTTCATAGTGTCCTTCACGGTCACTGAAGACCCAAGGAAGAACCGTAAAGGAACCTCCAGGGAATAAAGACTGGCCTAAAAGGACACAGCGTCACATTTTAGCTTTATTTTATTTTTATTTTAGCTTTCTCTGAACTTTATTTTAATTTTATTTTAGCTTTCTCTGAACTTTATTTTTACATTATTTTAGCGTTCTCTGAACTTTATTTTTATTTTATTTTAGCGTTCTCTGAACTTTATTTTTATTTTATTTTAGCGTTCTCTGAACTTTATTTTATTTTAGCTTTCTCTGAACTTTATTTTTATTTTAGCTTTCTCTGAACTTTATTTTTATTTTAGCTTTCTCTGAACTTTATTTTAATTTTATTTTAGCTTTCTCTGAGCTGCTCCTGGCTTCAGGTTCCAGATCCTTCCAGCCGGCAGCAGCAGCAGAGATGAGGGCAGAACATCTTTCACATTTTAAAAGGTTTCTGTGAGATCAGCTGAGTCAGCGACTTTCCTGGAAACGTTTACTAACCGTCTGACCAGGACACAGAAGCAAAGACAGGTTCTATCATTAAATTTACGTTTTACTCGGCCTGAGCTGACCCAGTTAGTGGAGGAACACTTTGTTCTGGTGGAGGTTGCTCTTCCTCTCTCACAGGCGGACGATAAACGTCCCGCAGAACGACTCCTGTTACCGATGGCGTTCCCGATAACCAACAGGGACTGAGAACGCAGCCCTGGGGAACGCCAGGGGAGGACACGCTGGGATCAGGACCGTCTAGAACCCCCCCCCCCCAACACCTGGACTCAGGTTAAAACTATGAGCTGAAAGCTGAAGCTGGTCTAATTTGTCCTCAGTGACTTCCTCTTCATCAGTGATGATGACTAATGAGGGTCCAGATCAGACGTTCCTTCAGACAGACTTTGCTTGTGAGGAGAGTTAGAAAGCAGCGGTAGACAGGAAGGAGCAGACGGAGAACACCAGAGAGCCGGTTCTGTTTATTAATATAAAGTCTATAATTAAACCTTCAGTGAGAACGTTAGTGTGAAACTAAAGTGGTCACAGATGCTCCTCATCAATCAGCGGCAGCAGCTCGTTAACTTCCTGCTGGGCTTCAACCAAACACACAAACACACGACGGCAAGACGGCAGAATTCAGACACACCTGGACAGGTGGACTCACCGGTGAAAGCAGGAGTGAACGGCACCGGGGAGAAGGCACTGTGAGGTCTGGATACCTGCAGCCTGCGGGAGTCAAACAGAACCGACCCACAGATTCAGTCACAGCAGCATCCATTTCAGTTCAGACAACAAGTACATATTTCTCCTGTTTTAGCTTCCCTTCATTGGCTTCCTGTTAAATCAAGAATAGAATTTAAAATTCTTCTTCTAACGTATAAAGCCCTTAATAATCAAGCTCCATCATATATCAGAGCTCTGATTACCCCGTATGTTCCTAACAGAGCACTTCGCTCTCAGACTGCAGGTCTGCTGGTGGTTCCTAGAGTCTCTAAAAGTAGAATGGGAGGCAGATCCTTTAGCTATCAGGCTCCTCTTCTGTGGAACCAACTCCCAGTTTTGGTCCATGAGGCAGACACCCCGTCTACTTTTAAGACTAATCTTAAAACTTTCCTTTGTGACAAAGCTTATAGTCAGAGTGGCTCATGTTACCCTGAGCTACCTCTATAGTTATGCTGCTATAGGCTTAGGCTGCTGGAGGACATCAGGGTCTATCTCTCTCTCTGCTGAGTTCTCCTACTGCTCTCCAATCTGCATTGTTTGTTGTTATTTCAGCTTTTAACTTTTAGTTCTCTGTCCTTTTTCTCTTCATAGAAGGTACACCTGGTCTGGCGTTCTGTTAGCTGTGACATAATCAGGGGAGGCAGATCATCCTCTATTACCATCTAACATAGAAAGTACTCCTGGGTCAATGTGAGCTTCTGAGCTTTCTGTGTCTCTGCTCTGTCTTCTCTAACATAGAAAGTACTCCTGGGTCAATGTGAGCTTCTGAGCTTTCTGTGTCTCTGCTCTGTCTTCTCTAAGCCCCAGTGGGTGGAGGCAGATGAGCGTTCACACTGAGCCTGGTTCTGGTTCTGCTGGAGGTTCTCCTCCCTGTTAAAGGGGAGTTTTCCTCTCCACTGTCGCTTCATGCATGCTCAGTATGAGGGATTGCTGCAAAGCCATCAACAATGCAGACGACTGTCCACTGTGGCTCTACGCTCTTTCAGGAGGAGTGAATGCTGCTTGGAGAGACTTGATGCAACCTGCTGGGTTTCCTTAGAGAGGAAACTTTCTCACCAACCTGGAGGATCTGATGGAATCTGACTTTATAAAGAGCCTTGAGATGATGTGTGTTAATTGGAGCTAAATAAATAAAGCTGAACTAAAGTACAGCTGGTCTGTACAGGAGGCAGCATGGCGGTTATTTCCAGGTGAGTCTGACTACAGATCAGAGGTCTGAGGTCCGTCAGCGACCCAAATGTCTCCAGGTTCTTCTGACCAGAACAGGCGGCAGCAACAGCTCGTTACACTCAGAGGAAACCAAAAGAAGCAAAGATGGCCACCATCGTTCAGTTTCCATGGCAACCAGGGTGTGACATCACTGCCGTACCTGGCACACACCTGAGCGTAACCCCCCGCCCCCCACAAACTGCTGCCATGGAGACAAGTTTTATCTGGATGCTGTCGCCACGGTAACGCCCCATCTCCCTCTGCTGAGCAGCGAGGATGCTGGTCGCCATGGCAACAGCTGCAGGAAAAAGTTAGACGGCGCCGTGTGAAGTTTGGTTCTGATCGGATCAGCTGGTGATCAAACACCTGGCAGGTGACAAGGAAGCAGCAATCTGTGTCCAATCATGACGAACAGAACCTTGGAAATGGGCCCAGCACCTCAACGGGTCATCAGAACACGAGACGGAACCAGATGATCAACAACGATCGACCCAATCCAGCATTTGGTCAACAGGAAGAGGCAGAACCACCGCCTGTAGAACCTCCTGCAGGTTTCTGTCTGACTTCAGTCTCTGGTTCTGGTTCTGGTTCTGGTCCACTGTCCAACATCACTTCAGAGTATGGACGGTTCTGTTCAGCTCTCACCATCGATGGACCGGTTCTGAAACTGTTACGGTTTCAGAACCGGTCCATCGTGTGAAAGTTCTCCTTCTGAAACGGACCCAGAGCGCCTCCCCCGTCTGCTGCTGCTGCACACTGCCACCCAGCTGGCTGAAATCAGCAGGAAAACACCGGTCCAGTCATCAGAACCATGAGCACCGCGTGGTTCTGGAGTAGAAGAACCCTTTGGAGCAGCCGGACTGGTTCAGGCCCCTGACCTGATTGCTGATGTGTTTAAAGACGGAGGAGCGGCGGCCTGATGCGGTCAGGCGGGCGCTCCTCCGTCTGACCCTCAGAACGCCACCACAGGCTCACCTGCCACCCTCCTGGTCGGTGCCGCTGCAGGTGGACCCCCACACGTCCAGCAGACTCCCCCCCGACGAGGTGGAGGACGCCAGCGACGGCCTCTTGTCCAGCAGACCCCCCGACCCGCCGCTGGAGCTCTTGGTTCTGAAGAGCTTGCTGAGCCGGACTTTGAGGGAGCCTCCCTTCCTCGACTTCCCCCGCGGCGTCTTCTCCCCCTCCCCCTCCAGCACCACCAGGGGGGAGGCGGCCCGCCCGGCCCCCCCGGCCGCCACGCCCAGCTTCGGGGTGGCGGCGCGGCTCTGCGGCTGGGACCGGGATTGGTGCTGATGCAGCGGGCGAGGGCCCGGGTCGGGGGGGACGCGGGGGCCGCTCGTGGGCGCTGCGGCTGGAGGGGGCGGCGGGGTGGCGGGGGGATACGGGTGGGGGCCGCTGCCGACGGCGGGGGAGGCGGCGGAGCGGCAGGTCTGCTCGGTGCAGACCCCCGCCTCCTCAGCCAGTCTGTGGACCTGCCGCATCAGACCGCTCAGAGTCCCCGGGCAGAAGACCGGCCCCGCCCCCCCGGGCGTCCCCCCGGCACCCGCGTCCCCCGCCTCCTCGTCCCGCTTGGCGTCCTCTCCGTCTCTGCCTCCCCCCTGAGCCAGTTCTCCCACCTGGTCCGACCCCAGGCCCTCCAGAACCAGCAGGGCGTCGCTGGTGTCGCCCGGGTCCTCGCCGGGCCCGGCGTGCCCGGTGGCCAGGATGCTGTGGCAGGAGCAGCGAGGCAGCGGCAGGACCCCCTCCTCCCCGCCACCGACCCCCTCTCTGCCCTCACCCAGCTGACCCAGCTTCTGGGCCAGCACCAGGACCGGGTCCTCGCCCCCAGACGAGCAGGTCTTCCTGGGCTCCAGCAGTCCCAGGCGCAGAGCTTGCTCCAGCAGACCCGGGGGCCACTTGGCCAGCCGGTGCCGGTGGCACAGGACCGGGATGGAGCCGGGGTCCAGAGGCGAGCCCGGCGGGGGGTTCTGCGGAACCTCGGTGCCTTTGGACAGCCTGATGACCGGGTGCCACTGCAGGTTCTCCTCCGGGGACGGGGCGCAGTCGGGGTTCTGCTCCTTCCCTCCGGGTCTGAGACCGGCTGCTGTGCCGGCGGAACCCGAACCTGTGCCCGGCTCCAGCTTCTGTCGCTCGGTCTCCGCGGGCGGCTGCTCCAGTCCGGACCGCAGCAGGTTCTGTAACACCATCAGCTGAGCCCTGGACCCGTGTCCCCCCGAACCGTCCACGAACCGCTGAGCCGCTGCGGCAAAGTCCTCGGGCGGCGGCGACAGCGGCGCGTCGGAGGCCGGCGGGGCCTGCGACAGCCCCAGGCCGCCGTCCAGCTCTCCCTTCCCGGGGAGCGGCGAACTATAGTGCGGGGATGCGGATCCGAGGCCTGCCGCGGGGCCGCTGGGGTCCACGTCGAAGCCGCCGCTCCGGTGCCCCAGCGCGGCTTTGACCGGCCCGAACCCGCCGCCTCCGGGCCGGATCAGCTCGTCGGGCTCGTCCAGGCGGTCGTACTCCGCGGCGGAGACGAGCCGCATGAGGACGAAGTCCGGAGACATTTCTTGCTGCGCGTCATTCATGGCGGCGGGCTAACGTTAGCGGCTCCGCTCTTACATAACAGCTGCTGCATCTCCGCGCCGCTCCGGGCCGCGCCGGGCCGCGCGCACCTGCAGACCGGACCGGACCGGGTCGGGACGGGAAGGGCTCCGGGGGACCAGCACGAAGCGACAAGGGGCATGAGACACCGGCCCGGTTAGCCGCTAGCCTCCGAGCGAGTCATCCTCCGGTGAGACAACGGGATGTGATGAGGAGGAGGGCGGGGAGCGGAGCTGCGCAGGCGGCTTCGGTGATCGATCAGAGCCGATCGATCCGCGGGGGCTGGAGCCCGGAGAGCGATCAGCTGCTCATAACATTATATATATATATATATAAAGTATTTTATGCCTAGAATAATATTCTCTGTGTGCTACCTGTCCTTTAATGGGGAATGGGAAACCAGCTGTAATTGTTACCTTTTATTTCTAAATAAAATCATCAAATGCGTGAAATTTTGGATTTTAAATGTTCAAAAACTTCATTAGAGTTTTAAATATGAATTACCATATAGTATTATATTAAAATTTCCCAACAGAAGGACGGTGGATTTCCATTATTTTTATTCCTTTTTCCATAAGTCACTGTAGATTTTTGGGGGGCAAATATTTTTAGTTTCACTCGTCTTTACATTGGACTGGTTTCCCTGACAGAACCTGCATCTTTGTGTCTAAGCACAAGGCCTTTGTTTGCCAATTGTATAAAGCTTGTTACTGCACATTACTCCAGACTTTTTGAATTGAGAAAGCTTCCTGGAGAGGAAGCGAAACGTCTCCAACTACGGAAAACAAGTCCAGTTGCTTTGTTTTTACCTTTTTTTTGGAATCTTCTTCTGGATGGACCAGACAGCCAGATTTTTCTGCTCCATCCAGACCCAGACTGGAGCAGTGACGTGCAGTCAGGGGAGGCAAGTGGGGCCAGGTCTCACTGGTCATCATGGAAAGAAAGAAAATATATAATAATGATAACATAATATAAATTGTGATTCACTCAGTCATTTGTAATAAAATTTATTTTTTTATTTAATTTCCTTATTTTTATCACATTGTCTTTAAAAGACTTTTCGCTATTTTTCATGTAAATCCTTGGTGGAGCTTGATAGTGAAGCCGCAGCGATCTTGGCCTCCCCTGGGATTGCGCAATCCCATGTTAACTGCGCTGGCTTCCGTTCTGTGAATGCATCTTCCTGTCTCTAGATCATAAATTCAATTGTTCAAACAGTTATGAACTGATTTTCCATAATTTAATGTATGTGGATAGCTTATTGTGTTTTGGTCATCCAACTGTGTGCAGGTAACATGTTTTCGTGCTGCTGGGCGATCATAACCAGCAGAGAACTGGTTGTAGGTGAGGCCTGCAGTTCCTTGGCCTCTAGGCAGGGGGCGCTCAAGGAGCACCGCTCCTGATCCCAAAACAGTAGAGTGAAAGCAAGTTATGGATGTATTATTAGCGAGTTATGCTAAATAAGTAAAGCACTAAAAAGACTCTAAACATCCAGCCGGAACAGGACTGATGAAGGAAGGCTTTCCTCCCTGGCAGTGAGCTCCACTGAGACTGAGAGACTTTTAAAACTGAAGAAGATAAAGAGAACTTTTACCGGAAAGTGAAGATATTTTTGTTCAGAAAGAGCGCCGCATGGACTTAAATTATAAGTATAGAGGTAAGACAGCGATAATTATTCATGTTTTGTTTTTGTAATGAAATGTGCGTAAAGTATGTTATATTTTTAGAATGTGTTACAAATGCAGAAATCCATCATAACTCATAAACTGTTCCCAATCAAATGACAAATAATTTAGTTTTATTTTTTTCATCAAAGAATCAATATTTTTTCCATGTCTCTTGGTGAATTTATTTGGCTCAACCAGTCTCCTTCAGCACTTTGCAATGAGTCTACTCTGTAGAGTGTATATATTTGCGAATAAACACTAATCACGATGAACTCTTAGATGTTTTCAGCGTAAGGCTCTTTGGAAATTGATTAGCTGGAGCCAAAAAAAAAATACTTTCTGTCACACTGTGTTATCTGTGACAGGTTTGTTCATTTAAGTAAAGATACGAGATGACATTTATTTTTCGTTCTTTCATGGTTGCGGAACAAGTAATTTGTCATAACTTTTACTTTCGTTCGCTTCTTTGCTTTCTCGGTGGTGGACTAATTTTAAAATATCATAACATTATAAATGCAGTGAAATTAAACGCAGATTTGACGGAAAAATATATATAAAGACACGCTGCGAGCAGGGTTCGAACCTGCGCGGGGAGACCCCATTGGATTTCAAGTCCAACGCCTTAACCACTCGGCCATCACAGCTATATCCGCATATACCGGTCACGTGGTACAATAAGAAGCTGCAACCGCCAATAGAATGGTCAGGTTTCTAGAGTATAAATATTAGTCCAGTTGACTACTATGGAAAATGAAAGCGAAACGGTTTAAGCGGTTCTAGAAACGACTCTGGGAGCAAAGGTGGAAACAGCGCCCCCGAAAGGACGCTTGTGGCCAAAAAAGTGTAATACATCCGTAGAGGTGGAGCGGAACTGCTGCTGCAGTAAACAAAGAACGGTGATGTACTTTGAGGGCGCCGCCGCTAGAGGGAGACACATCTTGTAAATTGGGAAATTGTTCACTGTGCTGCAGCAGACCGCAGGTTCTGTCTAGGTGGGTGATCATGTGTTCTGTTTAGTATCTGAACTCAGTACTTGGTCTGGGCTCCTTTTACTTTAATTGCTCCATCAATGCGGTGTGGCATGGAGGAGATCAGCCAGTGGTTCTGCTCAGGTGTTCAGGAAGCCCGTGTTGGTTCCGAATCTGTCGTCTTTCTCTTGATGAATGTTTCTATTCAGTTTCTGCCGCCCATCAGATGAAATGCTGAAGAAAAGGAGGGAATCACCACAGCAACCGCTGACTCCATGTTTCCTGGGTCTCTGGTTCATTCATCACTCAGCAACTTGTTATGACGTCTGATTGACTCAGCTCCTAACGGGCCAATCAGGAAAAAGCACATGATGCATGCTCCACTCACAGACCCGACAGAACTTCACCTTCAGTTTAGCAGCTTTATTTGCCTCTTGCTGCAGTTATTTTTCTTAAATTGTTTCCTCTGGAGCAGCTGGGGATCGACCCACACATCACACCATGGGCCGCCATGTTATCAAAACTTCTTAGTCCTCTTTTCCAATCATGTGGCTCGTAACTCTGATTTTCTAGACCTTCTGTGCCTGAAGTAAAAAATAAAAAAGAACATACAGGATGATTTGAACCATGGCTATGTTCTGTAATGTTGGACGTAGCAGAAACCCAGATGACCTGATGGTCTCCAGAACTTCTTGTTGGAGATCAGCTGTATATTAATTTAGGATTTTCTCCATGGACTGTGGGATAAAAAGTCTTACTCTCCATCTGATGGATTTGGCCTGTACCTGATAGTCTGATAACTCTGCCTCCCAGTGGAGTCCATGGCATTTAGTTTGGCTAAATTTTACTTAAGTCATTGAAAGTCCCACTTGAATACAACCAAATGCCACGATAAATCATCTCTTAATTAGCATTATGTCACATGGATATACAGCAACGTGTCTCTCCAGTGACCCAAGTGATCAACGCAACATTGGTTCAGAGTAAAACATCCCTTTAAGCCTCTTCTAATCAAAAGGAGACCTGTGAAGGACTTTAGTGGGCAAGCCTTTCTAATGATTGCTGATACTGATCTACTACTTTCATCCATTAATCATCTTTTACTTATCAGTTTGCTGGGGCAACAGGTCCAGAGAGACCCAGACAGGATGGTCTCCTCCCAGAGGGAGCTACCTGGAACACTCAAAGATGTCCTGGTCAGACATCCAAACCACCTCAACCAGCTCCTTTTGATGCGGAGAAGCAGCGGCTCTACTCTGAACTGTTCTAAACCATGGGCCCATTTCTAAACTTTGTTCTTTAGCTAAGGTCCTGGACAGGTTAGTTAACGACCAGCTTAAAGGTAAAACATTTTCTCATATCGGTTTGGTGTTAAGAAGCAACCATCTAAAGCAGGGGCGTCAAACTGTTCGGCTCGTGGGCCAAAATTGTCTAGTCAAATGAACTCAAGGGCTAAACATAAAAAAAAAGCAACAAGAAAGACACAAAACAAGTAAGTCGTTGGGACAGATGTAATCCTATTTACTATGAAATTAAAAAGCAAGTAAAATGTGTGGTTATTAAAAGAGAAATGTCTTGTGTTCTAATATTCAAATGTCCAATCCAACATTTATAAAGCATGCAGCTCCTGGAAGCTGCTTTGACTCGTTTCCTTCGTTGCAGTGAAGGTTTGTGGGAAACCGCTAGAAATAAACGAAATCCAACATCCTGGAGATTTTTATTTAAGCACAATTTTAACTGTTTTTACACTTTGTGCTAATTGTACTCCAACCATTACGCTGAGAAGACTCCACTGCTCTCTGGCAGCTTACCTCTGCAGCTTCTCCTCCTGTGGAGGTTCCTCTCCTCCAGCGTTCCCCGACCAGAACTCAGAACAAGCAGCAGGAGGTTCAGTACAATATAGACTTTATTAGTTCACTAAAGTTTAATATGAAATAAAAAGCAGATTGGTTTGAAATCATTCACAATTCAGTAATAACTGAGTTTCCAGGTTCATCATGTCAACACAGGAAGTCCATCCTCCCTACAGCTGCTGCGTCTTTACAAAATAAAAGCCGACTTTCAGCGCTGCGGTCGGACCGCACTGAGCGCGCTCACAGCAGCAGCAAGCCCAGCACAGAGGAGCGCAAGTTAGAAAAAAAAAAAGAAAAAGAAAAAAGAACAAAAACAAGAGAGGTGGTGGTTCTTTGTGGCGCTGCGTAAACAGGCCGCCAGCAGGAGGCGCCAGAGTTCAGCTTCCAATCAGAGTCCAGAACGATTTGAGTCCAGAAGAAGAGCGAAATCACCAGAACTGCTCGGGGAATGTTTCATATCATTTTATTGTTTTTAACGTTATTTTCTCACCATAGCAATGGAAAAATAGAACCTTTTACAAACGTCTTCAATTTTCTGAAATCTTTGAAACAAGCATAAACGGTGAGTGACCCGTTCCCAACCCAAGTGCAGCGGGGAAATCAACGTGAAGCAGCTCACAGGCCTTCAGCTAAAACTATTCCCATTTGGCACTCGCTCCGCAGCGCCCAGCTTTTACTCTGAAGGGCTTCAGCGCTGCTCTCGCCGGGTAAGAGCGCCGGAGACGGAGCGGGCGGAGCCGTTTGGCCGCCGGCGTGTCTCCGTTTTAGTGCTCAGAAGAAGAAAAATAAGAGCAACAAAAATCGAAAGTTTTCCACAGAAGAAGTCCACAAAGTCGCTCGTTAATCTGATTCCACAAAAGTCTGTAAGTTTCTTCCCCTCCTCCCCCCCTCCCCGAGTGTTGGGGGCGGTGGCGGGTCTGTGACGTCATCATGATGTCATACGAGGGGCCAGCTACACGGCGAGAGGGCGAAGGAGGGGTTTGCTTCTCTAAGGGGGGAGTCAGAGTCCAGTCCACAGGCCGTCCAGGAGGAAGGAGGAGGAAGAGGAGGAGGGAGGAAGGAAGGGGGGGGGGTCGCCAGCTGGAACTGAAGGTGGTGTGATGTCATCATCTCTCGCGCTCACACAGACACTCATCTCACTTCATCTCACGTCACTTCTTCTGCTTCAGCCAACGCTGCGACAAACACAGAAGAGTTCATTCCAGACGATTCACTGATCTCACGTCGCTCCGAGTCCGGACCGCAGCAATCTGTCAACGACAGCAGAACCACCCGTCAACAGCAGCAGAACCAGAACCAGAACCAGGACCAGAACAGGGCCGTGCAGTCAGCCAATCAGAGCATCCCTTCCTGCTTCCGCACCGGTTCAGTGCTGGAAAACTTTCCTCCTCTCATGTGGATAAATTTCACCACCTACAGTTTTCTCTCGGTTCTACTGGACCAGAACCGCGTCCGGGTCGGTTCCGTCGGATTCTGACCCCCGGTTAAACCCGGTTATCTAAACGGCCTCCAGCTGGTTCACATTCATTGGAGTCAGACCAGCTGACTACAAGGAGATCAGCAACAAACCAGATTCTTCCTGGTTGGCTCCCCTAGTGGTAGCAGCAGGGTATTGCACTCAGTCGCAGTTAGATTACCGTATTATTCGGACCAAAAGGAGCATTAAATATTCTCACCAAGTGTGTAATATCTCTCCTCCACGTCCACAGCTCTCTGTCTAAGCAGGACAGAGTAGCTGGACTACACTGCCCTGTTTCTAACATAAGGCCAAAATAAACTTATATTGAATTAACTTACTAGGTTTATTGTTGCTAGCGCGTTCTCCAGGCTGCCTTACATGAATGCACTTCTAGTTTAGACATTACAGTCAGGCAGTCTGGTAGACAGCTCAGGGGTCCTCAGGTAGTGACAGTGTACCGTAATGCTCCTAATATCCATTGAGGAGCGGCTTCATTGCTAACCAAAGTCATATTTACACATTTTAACAGATTTATGAGCTCATTGTACCATAAAATCAGTCAGTAAGAACAACGGTGATCATAGATAAGGCACACCATCAATTTTTTAGAAGATTTAAGGATTTAAAGTGAGCCTTATAGTCCAGAAAATACGGTAAATAAAAGCATCTCTGCGGTTCTGGTTCTCTATTTCATTAAACGTCAGAAAACGGACTTTAATGGGGTTCTAGCAGGGAGGTCTCAGATAATCGTGGTTGGTTTTACATCACAGTCAGAGTGGTGCATGATTTATCATCACAGACCTTTTGTCCGAAAAATACTATATTACTCAAAAGTGTACCTCATTTGCTAATTAGTTGATGTCTTAAGGGAATTTGTTGACATTGTCTTTATTAAGGGGGTATCTGGGTAAACTTCCCTGAATGGAAGTCAGTAAGCACATAAATCAACATAAAAGTTAATTTTGTGTCAAAGAGTAATAATGTACAGAGCTTTAGCAACTGTAGTTTCTTTTTCTTTCAGCCATTACTGCACAGAGCTCACCAGGTAACCGGCGCTCTACTGCCCTCTGCTGCAGCCTTAGTGAACTGCGTGTGACTTAAACCGCAGCAATGTTTACCGTATTTCTCGGACTATAAGTCGCATTTGCTTAGATATTTATTTCACACAATCAAGACTTAAAACTGACATTTAATCTGATAAAACAAATTATTAAATCCCACAGCTGCATCTACAACCAGCTGAATAACTCAGAACCTTCCTGGGAGGATGATTGGAGTCAATTAGCACAACAAGCCAACAACTACAACCTGGAAGGTTCTGGTCAGAGCATTTCGGTTTAATTACGCTGAAATCAGACCGTAAGCGTAACGGTGCTACGTGCTAAGCTAACAGCATGACGCGGAGGCGTGTCCTGGTGTGGCCCAGAAAACAGAGCTGTAAGCTAGCGCTAGCTGCTATTAGCTTCCCGGCCCAGTGTCTGGTTCTGTCGCTGTCTGGGTTCTTAGAGCTGCTCTGCTGCATTAATGCAGACTGAAACAACACATGTACATGTGTTCAGTCTCTGTTGTTTATAAGTTAATGTTTTAATTAATTTTTAAGCGGTACAGGAGCAGCATTTAGTTTTCACGGGCCTAGAGCGCCCTCTTGTGGCTATAGACGGTACTGTTTACTATTTAGTTCATGCTGGTCAGCATAATTAACCATTTAAAATTTATATATAAGTCACACCTGACTACAAGTCACAGGATCGGCCAAACTGTGAAAAAAGTGCGACTTATAGTCCGTATAATACGGCGTATACCTTTAAGCGACGCGTGGACGCAGGAGTTTTTGCGTGGACTAATTTGCCATAATGGACACAGACAGCGTGGACCAATGGCTGCAGCCCTACCGCTCACCAGGCTTGGCTCTTGAGCTTGCGCAGCTCCTTGGTGGCCCAGGTGGCCAGCGTCTTGGTCTTGACGATTTTGGAGCGCCGGCCCTCCGTCAGAAGATCATTGATGAGCGGACGCATCTCCACCAGCTTCATCATGTCCTTCCCGAAGGCCGTGCACAGGTCGCTGCGGACACACGACACACACGTGAACAGGGAAGCCCCGAGCAGCGGCGCCGACCCGCGGGGGCCGCCGGTCTCAGCAACTGTGGTCAAGCTGTCCATCACAGCGTCAGCGTGGTGCATGATTTCTCCTCACGGACCGGACCGACACGCCGCCGCCGAGTCTGCTCGCCTTACCCGATGAGTCCGGCGGCGTTGGCCACCACCCCGTCAGAGTGGTCCTCGTCCTCGGCGATGTGGTGGATGAAGGAGAGGATGAACTCCACGCGCGGCTGCACCAGCATCACGTCCGCTGCAGAGGAACAGGGAGACATGAGGAGACGCGTCCCGCTCTGAAACAACGTTCGTCTGTTGGGTCCCGCAAAACCGGGAAGCCGGTGTGGTGTCGGCCGGAGCCGCGAGCTTCCCGGGTGAAAGAGAGCCGAGTTTCTCTGCGACGTCGTAAAATCCTCCTGTCAGCCTGCAGACAGGAGGAGGAACCGACGTCGCTCTGAGCACAAGAGTTAGTCTTACGGTGGACGTTCTCCTGGTCCCCCTTCAGGCCCTGGATGATGCCGGTGTAGGCCTCCAGGCAGCCCTCCCGCAGCTCGTTCAGGTAGTCCACCATGTCGTAGTCCGTCTGCAAGAGTCCACAGAACCGGGCCGCCTCAGCCTCACAGCACCAACACACTCAGGGACAGACCCCCGAAACACAGAGATACGACTAACGCTGAACGTTCACAGGAAAATAAACATGTTCAGGTGGACCTAGGGCTGGACGATATAGAAAAAAATGCATATTGATCGATATCGATAATTATTGAAAATATTTAAAACCATATTTTATGTGCAGGTCTGCCTGGAAATTTTATGATTATTAAAATTAAATAATTTAACTAAGAACACAAACACAGAATTCCAATTAAATCTTTATTAAACCAACTTTAACCATAACAGAATTTTTTTTAAGAAAAATAACTTTAGAGACCCGAGTTATGTTATTAAATAAAGACTTTATTATTAAATAAAGACCAAAATAAATATACCAAATAAATAAATAAAATAGCCTATTTAGGTGGGAATAGTACACTAATTACTTCTCAGGTGTTATAATTGAGAGGCTGACGCAGGGCTGAGGTCAGAGGTCATGGTGTGGGAACAGACTGCAGCTCATTTTGCACTGATTCTCTGCACTAGTTGCACAATTTAGGGAGCGCTGTTAGAGGAAAACTTGCATCACGGAACTTTATACCTCGCAGAGTGGCGAGTAATTGTTTGAAGCCAGGTTTTTTTAACTGCAGACAACAGCGGCTTACGTGATGAAACAAGTTGGTTGCGTTACCAGACTTTGTTTTTACCGGTTCCTTGCAAGTTTTACAAATCACTGGTTTATTTCCGTCAGACTGGCGAACTAGTAAAACCGTTTCCTCCGCCGCTCCTTGCTGCGACATATTCACGTGCTCTGTGTTGTGGTTTGAGAGGGCGGAGCTTAGTGACGGCGTGCCTGGGTCCGCGATTACGATTGGTTGAGAGAAAGTAGTGAACTAATAAGATAGGCCGAAAGGAAGGAAGGAAAACTGTTTCTATCAAACTTTTATCGACCCCATTTTTTCCTATGGCGCCACACGTCTATCGATCGATATATATTATTGAATGCGGTACCGCGCACGTGACGTCACCGTCTCAAGAGCAACGCCCCCTTTGCCGCTTAGGTAGGGCATACAGGAGAGAACGCATACAGGAGAGAACGCACGGATAACAGATATGACCGACTTTACAGCCGTTAAACTTTCCCAAGACGGTGTCCCAGGCACACGGATTACTGGTCGCACTGTCGAAGAACACACCAACCTTCAGCTCAAACGATGGCTTGAGGTTCGAGGGCTTAAAAAGACTGGAAAACTGGCCGAGTTGATGAACGGTAAGCTTTGTTTTTTTTTTTCCTGCGCGGTGATCATGGCAGCGTCGGCCGTTTTTTTTTGTTGTTGTTGTTTGCAATCACCGTCCAGGAATGGGTATATGTTTAATGTTTGTCTCATTTGAAATGTTTTTGAGTAAGCTATCCTGGTAGCAGGCTATCATGTTAGCGCCTGCTACCATGATAGCCTATATGCTGTCATGGTAGCAGGCGCTACTTTATTAACATGTCGGCCACCAAAATACTCTTACCTTGACTTGATGTCGCTGGAATTGGGTCAGGATGTTCTTCGGTTGGGCCCTTTCCTCCGACAAAATGCTTGCTACATATGTACGTGAATTTGGTAACTTTTTCCGGGTTGAACTGTTGTGTAGGCCGACCGCCCCGGTCCCAGCGTACACATTTCTCCTTGGCAGTCTTGAAGAAAACATCCTTCATATGCGGCCGATCAGCGTAACTCGAGTCGCTGTTGCACGTTCCATAGCAACAATGTTTAAAAACCATGGTCTTAGATTTGGAAAAAGCAGTCGTTTACCGAGTAAAACCAAGGGTAACGCACGTCTCTTTTACAGCGACACAGCGGCGGACTATGCAAGCATGCCCTACTGCGTACCACGTGATGTGACGTCATCGTGACGTTGTGTTTCTAAAAATAGCTCGCGCGCGGTACCGCATTATCGTCCAGCCCCAGGTGGACCTTTACCTGGACAGGAACGAGAACGTCCAGCAGCTGGACGCGCCGTTCTGGACACTTTGTCCTCCAAACCAGGAATAATTCAACCAGACATAAAACTAAACGTCATCAGCGTAACGCGAGACGCCGCGGGTCCAGTTCACCTGAACCCAGAACCGGCGGGCAGGTGGAACCTCCTGGGCTTACCTTGTCCACCTGAGCCTGGGAGGCCTGCTGCAGGGTGTCCAGCACGATGTCCAGGTACTTCTTAAACTCTCCTCCGATGGCCAGAGCGATGTCTCCGAACGCAGAGAGGATCTGAGGCTTCACCGAGCGGTGGACGTTCTCGTTCTGAAAGCAGAGGGACGATCAGAGGAACCAGAACACGGGTTCTCACTTCAGAGCCGTCAGAAAACGGACTTTAATGGGGTTCTAACAGGGAGGTCTCAGATAATCGTGGTTGTTTTTTTACATCACAGTCAGAGTGGTGCATGATTTATCATCCCAGACCAACAAAGAGCCAGGAGGCTCCTGCTGCTCCTCACCCCCAGGTTCTCCAGCAGGAGCTGCATGATCTCGTCGCAGTAAGGCAGGATGTTGGACTGGAGAGCTCTGCAGAGGTCGCACACCAGGCCCACCGCAGCAAGACACACCTGCAGCAACACAGCAGAGGACAGCGGGGGTCAGGCTGCGCTGCACCCAGAGAGAGGAGCTGCTAGCTTCACCGCTAAAGGCTGGAGACAAAAGGCCTGACGCAGAAACAATCTGATGGACCTGAACACAAACGTCATGCTCAGGTAGAACGTAGGGCTGGGCGATATGGATTAAAAAATAAATCTCCAATTTTATCATTCCAAATCCGATTAATCAATTTTTTTTCCTCGTTTTTGTTTCATAAAAAGAAATTAAAGAAATTATTTTAAAACCTTGCTTTTTATCTCAAGTATTTCATCAGGGAGTTGACATGAATTCAAAGTGCAACTATAAACAAGATGGCCGCCGTGCCATTATAAACAATTAAAATATAACAAAACATTTGCTGCTAGTGGTTTTACACATTGAGCTAAGAACAGGCTTCACTGCACTTGTGAACTTCAAACTAAGTTAAAAAAAAAGTAAATAAGTAAATTAAGTACCTCATATTATGGTAAAAAAAGTTTCCACTTAACAATATTTTAACAATAATTTTGCCTAAACATATATTCAGCATCACATGCTGTTCTCTTCATGGAAACCCAATGAGTTTATTGGCAAAATAAAATCCAGATTTTCCAAAAATGAAATCTTAAAGAATTGTAAATTCGAATTAATCGATTAAATCAATTTATCGCCCAGCCCTAGGTAGAACCTGATCATCAACATGGAAACATCTACAGATAAAACATGATTTCAGCATAAATCTGCAGGTTTCTCTCTGGATTCAGTGTAGAGGAAGCAGGAAATCAGAGCAGCAGAACCGGAACCGGCAGCAGAACCGGGTCGGTCCTACCTGGTACTCGGCGTAGTTCTTCAGTCCGATGCCCAGGAAAGGCTTGAAGGCATCCATGTATTTCTGGAAGTCGCTGCCCAGAACTGAAGGAGGAGGACACAGTGAGCTGCAGCCGTGTGAAAGCAGAGACGTGGCGCGGCGCCTGGCGGGATTCGTACCTTCGACCAGCGTGGACACGGCCATCAGCGCGTCCTCCTGGACGCCGCCGGAGCCCGCCGTGCTCTGGAACATCCTCAGCAGGGACGCCATCACCACGTCCGAGATCTGCAGGGCGTCCTGGTGCTGGACTTTCCGCAGGACGTTCTGCAGGGGCGACAGGAAGCGCTCAGCGGACCTTCACAATAAGAGCGCGACAGCAAGAGCGCAGGTGCGACGGCTCACCTGCAGCGTGGCGCAGAGCAGCGACTGCAGGTCGTTGAACTGGATCCTGTCCGAGGTGCTCTGGATGTGAGACTGCAGAGAGAGACACGTGTCACCAGGACACGCCTCCACAGCGACCTCTGACCCCGCCCACTGACCTCTGACCCCCGCCCACTCACCTCCATCTGCAGGACCTGCTGCAGCCGCTCCATGATGACCAGCGTGGTCTTCTGGACGGCGGGGTAGCAGTCCTTGGCGCTGTTCTTCACGATCTCCATCAGGGCCTCGTAGGCGGCCGAGCGCAGGTTGTTCTGGTGGCCGTCGGGCCTGAGGGAACCCAAACGGGCCAGAGGAGAGTTCTTCAGAACCTGCTGCACAACATCTCCATGGACAACTACAGGTCAGCCTTCCTGCCTTTACAGAGCCGGACCCGGACAGAGCGGAGATAGGGCTGGGCGATAAATCGATTTAATCGATTAATTCCAATTTACAATTCTTTAAGATTTCATTTTTGGAAAATCTGGATTTTATTTTGCCAATACACTCATTGGGTTTCCATGAAGAGAACAGCATGTGATGCTGAATATATGTTTAGGCAAAATTATTGTCAAAATATTGTTAAGTAGAAACTTTTTTTTACCATAATACGAGGTACTTCATTTACTTATTTACTTTTTTTTTTAACTTAGTTTGAAGTTCACAAGTGCAGTGAATCCTGTTCTTAGCTCAATGTGTAAAACCACTAGCAGCAAATGTTTTGTTATATTTTCATTGTTTATAATGGCACGGCTGCCATCTTGTTTTACAAGCATGTTTCACAGCTTGTTTTTAGTTGCACTTTGAATTCAGGTCAACTCCCTGACGAAATGCTTTAGATAAAAAGCAAGGTTTTAAAATTATTTCTTTAATTTCTTTTTATGAAACAAAAAAGGAGGAAAAAAAATAAATAAATCGATTAAAATCGGATTTATGTTTTAATCCATATCGCCCAGCCCTAGGCGGAGGCCCGGTAGAGTTCTGGACCCTCAGGCCGGGTTCTGAGAACTAAAGCCGCAGGACGGCAGTGTACAGAACCGGGCGGTTCTCCTACCTGTCTGTGGTCTCCAGGAGCTTCTGGACGATGATCTCGAAGGAGGAGGACAGGCAGTAGGTGCTGGGCTCCTCCTGGTCCTCGGCGGCGTCCGTGGCTTCGTACGCCGCCTCTGCCAGCGATGAGAAGGCCTGAGGGAGAGCAGAACACGGGTCGGACCGCCGCGGCATCAGAACTCTGTGCACTGTGGCTCGGCTGGTTCTGTTCAGGTACAACCCGACTGAAACCCTGCTAAGGTACTGGCTGCAGGCGGACCCCAGCAGACGATTAAAGATAAATTATCAGTAACATACGGCTACGTTGTTAAATTATCAGGCTAACACATGTTAGCCTGTTAGCTTATCACAACTACATCATCCATGACGCTTTACTTCTAGAAGTGATGTTTTCTCGTTTATTCCTGCCAAACAGGAACGTAGACGCGTCTGAAATTAGAACTTTAATCTAATTTAGGCGTAGCGTTATGCTGCTGGTTTATATTTACTGACTGATTAAAATGAGAAGCTAAGCGCAGGACGTGCTGCTATGCTACGTGTTGCTACGCCGCTCTCTCCTGAGAGGCAGAGTTAATCGTCTCTGTGGGAGGACAGAGTAGCTGGACTACACTGCTCTGTTTCTAACATAAAATAAACTTTTATATCTAATTAACTCACTAGGTTTATTACATGAATGCACTTCTAGTTCAGACTTTACAGTCAGGCAGTCTGTAGACAGCTCAGGGGTCCTCAGGTGGTGACAGTGTACCGTAATGCTCCTAATATCCACTGAGCGGAGCGGCTTCTTTGCTAACCAAAGTCGTATTTACACATTTTAACAGATTTCTGAGCTCATTGTACCATAAAATCAGTCAGTAAGAACAACGGTGATCATAAGGAGCAGCATCAGTTTTATAGAAGATTTAAGGATTTAAAGTGATCCTTATAGTCCAGAAAATACGGTAAATAAAAGCATCTCAGCGGTTCTGGTTCTCTATTTCATTAAACGTCAGAAAACGGACTTTAATGGGGTTCTAGCAGGGAGGTCTCAGATAATCGTGGTTGGTTTTACATCACAGTCAGAGTGGTGCATGATTTATCATCCCAGACCAACAAAGAGCCATTAGGCTCCTGCCTACATGTACCCCCCCCCCCTCCACCCAGCTTACCCAGCAGACGTTGGAGGCCACGCGGGGCTCGGCCCCCAGGCCCTCGATCAGACACTGCAGCAGGGGGGCCAGGTAGACCTCGTTGATGGCGGCCTCCGGCTGCAGCTCACAGATGCGGCCCACGGTCCAGGCGGTGGTGTCCCTCACCACCACGCTGGGGTCCTTCATCAGCTCGATCAGGGTGGGCATGGCCTGTGGGGGAGGCGGAGTCAGCCACTGGCTTCCAGGCGGTCAGGCCCGCCTCCCACGGCGCCGGCGGCTCACCTGTATGACGAGCGGCTTGAGCTGGTTGAGGTCGGGCCCTTCCAGGATGGAGCCGAACGCCATGATGGAGGCGTCCCGGTACCGCCAGTCCGGGTTCTTGATGTTCTCCTTGATGAAGGGCAGGACGTGCGGAACCACGTCGTCCTCGCAGCAGGTGGCCAGCAGCATCAGACACACGCCCGCCGCCTTGCAGGGGTTCCAGTCGTCGTCGTCGTCGTTCTCGTCCTGCGCACACGCACACACGGTCACACGCGGCACGCACTGAGCGCGTGCAGACGCAGCGGCCCGCACTGAGCGCGTGCAGACGCAGCGGCGGCAGCACTGCACTGAGCGCGTGCAGACGCAGCGGCGCCGCACTGAGCGCGTGCAGACGCAGCGGCGCCGCACTGAGCGCGTGCAGACGCAGCGGCGCCGCACTGAGCGCGTGCAGACGCAGCGGCGCCGCACTGAGCGCGTGCAGACGCAGCGGCGGCGGCACCGCACTGAGCGCGTGCAGACGGAGCAGCAGCACCGCACTGAGCGCGTGCAGACGGAGCAGCAGCACCGCACTGAGCGCGTGCAGACGCAGCGGCGCCGCACTGAGCGCGTGCAGACGCAGCGGCGGCGGCGCCGCACTGAGCGCGTGCAGACGCAGCGGCGGCACCGCACTGAGCGCGTGCAGACGGAGCAGCAGCACCGCACTGAGCGCGTGCAGACGCAGCGGCGCCGCACTGAGCGCGTGCAGACGCAGCGGCGCCGCACTGAGCGCGTGCAGACGCGGCGGCAGCATCGCACTGAGCGCGTGCAGACGCAGCGGCGGCGGCGGCGGCACCGCACCTGTTTGGCCAGCGTCTGGGTCAGGATGGGCACCAGGTACTGCAGTGCGCCCTTGGCGTAGAACTTGCTGGTGTGCTCGGGGGGGCGTCCCTGCTCCGAGGCCTGCCATTGGACGAGAAACAGGAAGAGGCGGGGGGTGAGACGGAGCTGTGAGACAGAACCGGGTCCAACGGACAGAACCACGCACCTCTGAGGCCTCGATGGCCAGGTCCATCTCCTCGTCACAGACGTTGGACCAGAACTCGATGCCCTGCAGCGCCACCTCGTCGATGTCGCTCTTCATCGCCTCGATGGTGATCTGGACCAGAACAGAACCGGGTTCAGCTCAGCCCCCAGCAGGCCCGTTTCAGCCGGATCCAGCTTCTACCTGCAGCTCAGCGTTACACCTGCAGGGGGCGCTAACTGAAGACCAGCGTCTGGGTTAATCCAGCCGCTTCTGTGGCTACAGAACCAGAACCAGAACCTCTCAGCAGCTCACAGATGTTTCTGCAGCGTTTGGGTTTTAACGACAGACTGCATGAAGCTTTCGGACCTTTAAATGAAACTGGCCTGTGATGCTTTAGAGGTCCAACAGAACCCCCGGTGGAACCAGGGATCGAACCCGAGGAGTCAGCAGAACCAGAACCAGCAGCTTATTCTGGTGCAGCGGGACAGAACCAGCTCAGCTGGTTTCAATATTCATCACCATTATTCTCCAGAACCGTTTAACCAGCAGAACCGTTTAACCAGCAGAACCAGCACAGCTACAGCCCATTAAGGTTCTGTTGTATAATCAGAACAAGCTCACATGAGGAGAAACGGCAGCAGGGGGCAGTCATGAGTCGGTGTCATGCTGAGGAAAGAGTTCCTACAGCGTAAGGCAAGTTAAATTCAAGACTTTTAAAACTTTTTAATGCCACTTGAAATAAAAAGTTAAGCCTAACTTCACGATAAACAAGATAAACCTGGTTGCGACAACTTCACCCAAATGTTTATTTTAACATAAACCATTACTTTCTGGCCCAGTAGACATGTTTAAAATTTAGAAAAACATTCCATATAGGAAGAAATTACAGATATATTTTTAACAACTACTGAACTGAATTCACAAACTTTGTTTTGTTCCCTACTAACAAACTATAAATCAGTTTTAAAAACCACAACATAACCAGTGCCAACTCTTTTTCACAGCTATAGTCCGGCCGCAACAGTTTTTATTGGTTCCGCTATAGGGACGGAACCAACAATGGTTACATTGAGCCGTTCGGTGAATTTAAAAAAATATAATCGTGTCAATTATTTTACTGTTTGGTAAGGATTACAAAAATAAAATCCTATTTATGACCTGGTAACAATTTTAAGACCTAAGAAAGACTGATTTAAGACATTTTAATGCTAATTAAGGCCTTAGTTTTATATTACAGAATTCAATGCCTTTTAAGACTTTTTAAGGATCCGCGGGAACCCTGGAGAAAAAACAGCAAAGCAGCTCCTGGTTCTGGTCCAACGGTCCCCTGGGCCGCTTTGGACCGACCAGGGCAGCCAAGACGCCAGAACTGAAACCCAGATGGGGTTTAACGGTCCGACCCGAAGCGGATTTATCCACCGACCCGGTTCCTGGATGTGTTCTGGGAAGAATCAGGTCCAGCAGGTTCTGAGCGTTCTGGATCAAATAACATCTGGATGTTCTGACAGACTCCAGCAGCTCAGCTGGGAGGATGGAGGTAAAACTAAGAACGTCAGCCTGGCTGCTGGTTCCTTTAGCAACAGAACCCCAGAGTCCGACCCAAACCCGTCAGCCTCGGCGGTTCCGAGTCCGGTCCAGACGTTCCTTACCGCGAACAGAGCCGGTCCCATGTACGTCTCCATGTACTGATAGTACAGGGACATGATCTTCACCAGGTTCTGCAGGGCCGCCACGCGCACCTGAGCACAGGTAGAGGAGAGGGGCGGAGTTACACACGACCAGAACCGCGGCTCGGTAAGCGGGTCGCAGCGGGACTCACCCTGGTGTCGGGGCACTGCGTGGCTTCACAGACCACCTGCATGATGAAGTGTCTCTCCGTCTGCAAACACACAGCTGTCAGCTCTCTAGAACCCCTTAAGAACCCCCCCCCCCCCCCCCCGACCCGGTTCTGGTTCCGACCTCTTTGTCGAAGTTGGCTCTGGTGAACTCCAGCGAGTTGAGCAGCGCGTTGGTGGCGGCCAGCTTCACGTTGTTGCTGGGCTCCTCCTTCCTCATGCCCTGGATGATGGCCGTCAGGATCTGATTGGCCGTCTCCTGCAGCTGCTCGGGATCCTGCAGGAGCAGAACCGCGTCATTCGGGTCGGGTCAGAACCGCCCCGACGGCTGGTTCTGACCCCACACTGAAACAAACTTCAGGAAGAGACGTCATTAAAACACTACAAAGGCATTTTAAACCTGAAGAACCCGGAAGCAGCTGCTTTAACAAAACGTAGGTACCAGATGGACTCGGGTCCTGCGCCTTCTGATGACGTCACTATACATGGTTGGTTTAACGTTTGCTCAATTACGCAAAATATTGTAATTGGTCTGGACAACTTACTAAAGTAATTATAGCGGGGTGTAGGTTTTATTCCAGAGCGGGATTGCGGTTTGTAAACGGACAATTTTACCAAGAAATTCTCCATGGTCCCTGCGCCTCCTGATGACGTCACATTATGGCAACATCACTCAAACAAACTACATAGAGCCCGCGGTCTGCATATGTAACGAATCAATTTTATTAAGTTAATTTAGCGGTTTCTTTTTTCTTAAAAGTTTGAACAAATATTCAAGCCATTTTACAAAAAAAAAAAAAAAAAAAAAAAAAAAAAATCAACAAATATTTGACAATTGGCTCAATGTTTGGAAGAATATTGTTAACAAAAATGAAAGGGCTAGCCAGATTAATTTATCCAGCATATATTTTAAATGTACCAAATACCACAATAAAAAAATAATCAAATTCATCACAATTTCATCTGGAATAATAAAAAAACATGTGATCAGAAAGAACAACATCAGTACAAAAAGGAGGAATGAACGTTATTGATTTTAAAGTGATGAATGCCGTGATAAAATTAAATTTGGCTGCTGACTTTTATTAAAAATGAAATGAGTTTATGGTTTAGTTTCCCTTCACAACTTAAAAAAAATTGGAGGAATTAAATTTCTCTAAGGTTGTAACTTTGATCCTGCAAAATTACCGATTAAATTGTCAGACTACCACACAAGTATTCCAAAATGATGTTAAAAGTTTTCATGCCTCGACTAATTTACAGGAAAATAACCGTAAATTAACAAAATAAATTTGATTTGTAACAAATGGAGACCGCGGCCATAATGTAGTTTGTTTGAGTTGAGTTGCCATAAATAGACGTCATCGGGTAGCGAGACGATCTGGTACCGACACCGGCTGCAGAACCCGGTTCCCTGCTGCAGAGCCTTTCTGGGTCCTGCCTTAGGCAACAATGAAGCCGGCTCCAGGCTCGGTTCTGTTGGTCAGAACCGAGTGATCAGCTCTACTGGAGACGGATTCAGTGACGCCCGGTTCGTAATCAGAATCTTTGTCCAGCTTTTTGGGTCAGGATGAGCTCTCCGACCCAAAAAGCTGGACCCACCGGTCCACACAGAATTTAGTGTCTGGGTCGCCTTACAGGAGGTCCGGACTCAGAACTGGTTCTCTAAAGCAGAACCACGGCTAACGGCAGAACCAGCAGAACCCAAGCGCTGCATGGGGGAACCTGAGCGTGTGTGTCCACTCACGATGTCCTGGCAGATGTAGCCGATGGCCTCCAGCGTGGACTCCTTCATGTGCTCGGTGCTGGACGGGTCCGTGACGTTGGCCACCAGCTGCGGGATCAGCTCGGGCCACTGGTTCACCGGGATCTCTGCGCAGGCGATGCCGGCAACGCACTGCGACGCCGAGCTGGGCCGGTAGGTCTCCGTGCCCAGAGTCTGTAGAACCTGCGGGACAGACCGGGTCAGCGGGAGAACGTGCGGCGGTTCCGAGGGGACCGGCGGGAACTCACGTAGTTCTTGATCTCGCGGCGGGCGTTGACGTCGATGGCCAGCCATCTCTGCTGGTACTGCGTCTTCACGTCGGGGTCTTTGGAGGTCAGGGAGTTCTTCACCTGCAGACCCGCTGCGACACGAGCCACCTGCGTGTTCCCAGGGTTGGCCAGCACCTTGGACAGCTCCACTAGGAAGGTGGGCTGGAGGAGGAGAAACAGAACCAGGTGAGCCCGGACCCTGGTACGGTCCGGTCCTACTAGTCAGACCTTCTGGGTTTGATCTTTACTCCGTTTAAAACGCAACACGAGTCCCATCGCTAAAATAAAACCATTTCAGAAACAAACCTCAGCAGATTTCTGCCTTTAATCTGAGTTTATTCTTTTGACTAAACTTTCAGAGCCCAGCAGAACAGAACCAACCGGGCTTTTTTGGGTTCTCCATGACACCAGACTTGCCCTTTAGATTTTAACTCTATGTCCCAAAGAACTCCAACACATGAAGGGCAGCAAGTTCTGGGTCAGAGCCCCGTCTCCAACCTCAAACCTGGTCTTACTGAACCGGCCTCAGGGCGCGCTGCTGGTTGATTGGTTCTTAGTTCAGACGCTAAAATAATCTACAGCAGAGGAACTTAGAGGAGTTTAAACCACAACTTTTCAGTATCTGACCAGATTCTGACCTCCTGCCTTAAAGGGAGAGTGGACCTTCTTCTGCTTCTAGTGGGAGAATCAACTAATCTGTTGGTTCTCTCACGTAACACCAGTGTGCGGCTAGCTTAGAGGCTAGCTTCGGTGCTAGCTTAAGCCCCGTTTACACTACACCTAAAAACCGAGCCATGCCGAGACCAGTCCGAGCTTGGATCAGTTATCCAAGACAAGCCGACCCGTTTACACACAAAGCTTATCTCGGTTCCTTGGTTGCTCATCGCCCCCTAGTGGCGATCTGCGGTACTACCGCTCTCTGGGATTGAAGGCGGAGCAGCAAAACAAAACAGCGCGGCGCCCGTAACATTCAGGAAGTTATGCTTGATATTGTGATATTTCGTGTTTGCGGAGAGTCAGGGGAAGAAGGCAACCATTGGTGAATTTACTTGAGAAAGTTGGCTTTTTTGGGAAGTGGATGAGACAAACGAACGTCTAATAAGGATTTACAGACGCAGGAAACAACAACAGACGCTGAGGTTCATCACGCTGCTAAGCAGATTCATCTCTGGAAACCGTGTGGCACGGTAAGGAAGCTAGTAGTATTATGAATGTCTGAAATTTGTCTGAATGGAGTGTGAATCGGGACGTGCAGCCAGACACGCCGGAAAACCCACAGACAGTCAGCTGACTGTAAGGGGATGACGCGGTCTGCTCATGCGCTCTTTATCAAAAAACTGGGCCAGAAATAAAACCAGGCCGAGACCTACTCAAGAGCTGGTCTGCAGTTAGCGCGGTCCGGTTATGTTTAGCGCGGTCTGGTTCAGTCTGCTGACCATTTACACACAAGAGTTATCTCGGTTACCGAGCTCGGACTGGTCTCGGCTCGGTTAAAAAAGTGTAGTGTAAACGGGCCTTTAGAGGCTAGCTTCGGTGCTAGCTTAGAGGCTAGCTTCGGTGCTAGCTTAGCTGTGTATTGTAGCTCTGCTCCTCTGATTGTAGACTCTGAACATAGCTGAGTCACAAGACGCTAACATCGTTAATATTTATGAGAAGAGGAGGAAGGCCTCAGTAGAAAGAAATGAGACCAGAGTGGATTTAGCAGATTTGTTTCACATGATCGCCCCGATGCGCAGAAGAGCAGGTAAGACGTCCTAATGCGGTCATTCAAAGAGAGACTTGAGCGTTGCTAACTTACATTTCTGGATAAATTGTCTACTCTACCTTTAAGGCAACATCAAATGAACAGCAGCGTGCTGAACATTTCTCTGCAGGAGGCGCCACCTACTGGTCAGAAGCCCTATTTTCAGTCAACCACCGCTCCATTTCTAAACTTCTCAGTCAGATATCCGGTCAGTGAAGCCCTCAGGTCTGAGCTGGTCTGGTTCCACCCGAGCAGCAGCGCTACGTCCCCTCCGCCCTCATCATGATGCGCCCTACACACCCTCTGTGATCTGCTGCCGTGAATCCACTACAGGAACGTAACGCCGGCGTGCGTCGCGCTCCCGGGCCCGGTTTGTGTGGAACCGGGTCCAGTGTGGCTGAATGAACGGGTGTAGGAGGCGCCACCAGGCGCTGCAGTACTAACCAGGTTCTCTATGGCCGCCTGCTCCAGGAACTTCTGCGCCGCCTCCAGCTCATTCCGATCTGAGGACAGAGAAGAAGAGTTATTCACAGGGAGCTGCTCACGCTTCGCCTCGTTTCTGCAGCTCCCGGTAGCTCGGTTCTGATCCGGTTCATCGCCCGCGGCCCAACTACTGAGAGCATTCAACCCTCCACTGGATTCCTGTTTGCTTCTGGGCAGACTTTAGGTTTGTTACTTCACTTCTCTGCAACGTGTGGGGTTTGAAGCGTGCTCTAAAGACTCTCTGACATAGAGCTTGGTGACCTAGACACCAAAGCTCGCTGAGCGCAGAAGAAAACATGGAGAAGCAGCAGCAGAGGAACATGTGGGTCAATCTTACGGTCATCTTGGGACCCGGTAACATGTTTTTCACCATGACGCGTGACCCAGTCGCCCAGCAGAGGAAGATGATTGGTGGAGGGATCTTTGCATGTGGACCTGACCTTTAGGGTCTTCACAAAGGAAGTGGGCACAAACCCGGAAACCTGATCAAACCATCTAGTCGGTGTAGAACCGGGCCAGAACCTTTCTGAAGCCTGTGCAACGATGTAACTGTGATAATGATGCGACTTGCAATGAATCAACCCAGACTCCGGGTTGTGATTCGTGGAAATTATGTTTTACTGCGAGGTTCCCTGACATGAGCCTAAATGCACAGGAGCTCATATCTGCTGCAGATCAGGTGTTTGTGTGCAGCATTCAGTCATGCTACAGTAACGACTGAAAGGAACCTTTCAGTCCAGGTTTGATCAGTATAAGAGCTGTGAGATTCAACAAGGTCCCCACTGCAGGGTTTCACTAATTCATATTGCTTATATGAATTAAACCATCACAGAATCTGTCCTTAAAGTAAAAAGGCTCAGTTGTCCACATCTGACAGGAGCCACGGCGGTCTACACGCCAGTCGTCACCCACTAGTCTTAATGTTGTAAAGAATAATCTGGACCAGGTTTGATCAGCTTTCAAGATGGATTCCATCTGAGGCGGAACAGAACCGAACCTTTTAACTGGTTTACCCACAGAGTAAATGTTTGCAAACCAGAGATTACTGGACTGCCCACCAGCGAGTTAACTAATTAACCACTGAATAGATTAATCCCCAGAACGTAGTGGACCAGTCCGGTAATCATGGTTTCACCTGATCTACGTGAAAGACCACGTCCAGGTATTTTCCGTTTCCATCCGTTAACAGGCTGATTTACAGCGGAGCTAAACTGCTTGTTTATTGCAGAATAAGTCCAACCAGGGCTGATCAAAGCGGCCCAGACTCCTTAAAAACGGCCAAATAGCTCTTAAACCCGAAGCTAGGACTCAGATGCTAAGTTCGGGGCGATCTGGACCCTGGTGTTAACCGGTTCGGCAGCGGATCCACGCCGAACCCGGCTGAGGAGCGGGTCTATTTGCACGCAGGAAGAGCCCGCTCTGCGGCAGGAACCCGCCGAGCCTCTAACATGTGTGTTAGCTGCTAAAGCTAGCCGCTGACCGGAACAAGAGCGGTTCTGGTGACGGAAGCCGTTAAAACTGGACCAAAGTTCGGCGGTAACAGCCCGGAACGTTTGACACTTTCATCCTGAAGACTTATTGCTGTTTTGGTTCTGGACTCAGACCCGGAGAGAGACGAGGCCGACGGTTTAAAGTGAGCGCCGCGCTAACAGGCTAACCGAGCGGCTGCACCGGGCATGGGCAGGGTCGGCGTCCGGTTCAGGCTCCCCCACCACCCACATCAGCCGTTGACTGATCCGGACGCTGCGATTATGCTCTCCCGCCGTGTGTGGACTGGGTCGGAACACCATGGTGGGTTTATATCACTCCGAAATAGTGCCTAAAGTCCGATCAGAGTGCGGAGTCACTTGCAGGCCTCATCTCGCCCACTTAGCATCAGGAGCTAATAGCTCCCTCCGCCCTCAGATAAACCTCCACCCGGTCCGCAATCTCCACCCCGCCGGTACCGAACACCGAGTCCCGGGTCCGCCTGAAGGAACCGCTGCGGGCCCCACCCTGGTACTCACCCGGAGAGACGGTTTTTTCCAGGATAGTGATGAGCTCCATCCTGTGGCCCGGCTGCTCCTACTGCCGCCGCTCTTCACTTCGGTCAGGTTCGGTAACAGCGAATGTTCTGGTTCCCCGGAGCCCGATCTGAGGCAGGCACAGGGCGGGTTCGGCTGGGCTCGGTTAGATTCGTTTGAGATCTGCTCGGACGGTGCAGGAAATGCTAACGGCCGCAGCTCGCAGAAACGCCGCCCGTTCGCGAGGGAAAGGAGCGCGCGGTTCTCTCACGCGGAGGGATATCACGCACTGACGCACGTTCAGCGTCACCAAGCATTCTTTAATCGCGGAATCCTCCTGCTAGGACGGGGGCATCATCGCCACCTGCTGGTGCGGAGGGCGCATCGTCCAACAGAACTAGTACCTTCCTAAAATAAAGGCCCAAGTCATTTTTGTACTCGATAAATTTTCCTAAATCAACCTAATAACTTATTTATTTCTTAAAAGAATGACTTTGGCCATTATTTTTGGAAGTTGACGTAGTGCTACTTGGGTCAAGGGCACCAAACCAACACTTAATCGTAAATCTATCTTCAAAAAGAAATGGTTCAACAAAGACATTATTTATGTTACAGATTTAATGGATGATAACAGCAATATATTAAATTATTCCGATTTTATCGAAAAATATGATTTAAATTGTTCTGAAAGGGAGTATAACAAACTGTGTAAACCGATTCCACTGCCTGTAATTCACTTGATCAAAAATTTTAGGTTATATAATTATTCTTCACCAGTACTGCCTACTTTGTTGATTGCACAATGCAGTCTGTTTGATAGAAAAAATCTAATAATAAATGAATTAGCAGTTTTTTTTTTTTGAAAGACAGAAAATGTCATGATTATGAGAGATCTATTTGCAAGGGAGTTATTCCTGTTAGTTCAGACACAGTTGATAAAGCATTCTCAAAATTTGTTAAATGGTCTATTCTACCTAAAATTAAAGAAACACACTTTAAATTCTTAAACAAAATTTATCCTGTGGCAGAATAAAAAAAAAACGATTTGGTTTTGATGTGGATCAATGTTCCTTTTGTAATGACAGCAAACTCTAGAACATCTGTTTTATCTATGTCCTGCTACACATCGCTCTGGAATGAGATGAAAGATTAGATTTCTCTGAAAATTAATGATTTGCCCCCGTTTGCACTATATGATGTCATTTTTTTATATGGACCATCTTCCCTTGCCTGTTTCTGACACTATTAACATCATCCTGCTGTTGGGTAAATATCAGATCCATTGTGCTAAATGGAGAAATGCTAAACCCTTCTTTCATTGGTTTATCAATGACTTTAAAACTTTTTTTTTCATCACTAAAAAAGCTAAAAAAAGAAAAAGAAAAGACTGATATGCCAAAAAATGTAGCTTTGACTACTATTTGCTGTTCTAATTGCATCCACTTTTTTGTTGTTCATATTTCCATGGCTCCTTCCATGTTTGATTTAAATGTTTGTCCTGACATAAATCGCCTGCTGTTTGTTATATGTAATACTTTGTACTTTTGAATTGTAATTAATCTTTATCTATTTATGTATATTTTTGCCATCCTCAAAAAAAAAAAAAGGGCAACGAACTAGTAAAGACGGGTCTGGAAATAACAACAAACTGATTCTGAACACTTAGACTTGATAGGTACAGATAAACCTGTTCTAAAACTGTCTCAGATTTATAGTGTTGATAGCAAATAAAGATAATCTGATTATCTACAGATAATAAACAAGAAATGTTTTAAGACAGATTTAGAAGCATCTCTCCAAACCAACCTGACCCTATGTGAAAAACTGGTTATTCCATCCTGGTTGCAGCAGCAGCCGCCATCTTTGAGATCGTTGCCAGTCTTCCCATCACTGTAGAGGCATTCTGGCCCATTCTGCTCTAAAGAATTTTTTTAATTCAGCAAAATTTCCAGCTTTTTATTTTATGAAAGGTGCTTTATAAGTAAAGTTTTATTTACTGTTGGTTGGACCTTCTCCTTTCGAGATTCTCTGCTAGAGAACAAAAGTCTCGGTTCCATCAATTGAAGCAAGAGGTCCAGGTCCTGAAGCAGCAAAGCAGGCCCAGACCATCATACTAAATTAATCAGTTTATTTATATAGCACAAATTTACAACAATCTCATCTCAAAACACTTTATAGAGTCAGTTCAACCCAATCAGTTTTCTCCTTAAGGAAACCCAGCAGGTTGCGCCGTCATTGACTTGAAGCTTTCACTCCTCCTGGATCCACAGGACAGTCGTCTGCATAATCAAAGTGTTAATCACCAGGTTTGACTGTAGGTGATGCTGTTTATGCACAACCATTCTTAATTCAATTCAATCAATTCAATTTTATTTATATTGCACCAAATCATGAAACATGTCATCTCAAGGCACTTTACAAAGTCAAGTTGAGCTTCTAGATCTTCTATCCTATTTCGTGTTGACAGACAGATTTTATTCGTGGGATTCTACCGCCTGGCAGAAATCTCCAGAAACTACCCAGATGTGGGTAATCAATCCGAACAAAAACTTATTAATCACAGAAAATTCATAATTTAACAAGAGGGTAATCACTTCTTTCATACAGGCCCAGGTGTGTTTCCCTTAATAAAGGAAATCATTAGAAATTTTCCGTTTTTAATTTACTCTGTTATAGCTGCATGTAACTGTTTCCTTTGCTTCATAAATGTGTTTAATGTGTTTAATATGTTTAAATCTGAAAACATTTAATGAAAAAGCAAAAGTAGAAGATATTTTAAGAGAACATTTTTTACAATATGTCTATGGATATGTTTTTAATATTTATAACTCCTTGCCTGGACCTGTTTATTTCTGGAGGACAAAACAAGTCCAAGTACGTTTAGTGGCACATGGAAACATTCATCCTCCTCAGCTGGTTCCAGTAGTGGAAGTTCTGAACAAGCTTGGTGACCCTCAGCTATTATGAACTGATGTCTCACAGGGTTCCTTCAGGTTTTCTTTAAGAATTTCATTATTTCTCAGATTATTCAGAGTTCCTGGTCCTTTACATTCACTGTGTTGGTGAAGATTCTCAGTCGTCCAGGTTATCATCAATGCAACAAAGGTTAAAAATAAAACAACTGGACTTCTGTTGTGAAGCTGAAGATGTTTCTCTTCCCATCCAGGAAACTTTCTCAGTTCTAAATGTAGTGAGGAGTTCCAGCTTTATAGACCCGCAGGCCTCGTTAGAGCTTAGACTCGTTAGAGCTTAGACTCGTTAGATCTTAGACTCGTTAGAGCTTAGACTCACCTGTAGATTCACCTGGAACTGGGCTCCTCGTTAGCCTGGCTGACAGGAGGAATGTTGTGCTCACACACATGGAGGTGAGAACTGGGCTGAAACTTGGCAGGAATCAAACCTACAGCTGTGTTGTAACTTTCTGAAAGCTGAAACTTGAGTCCTCCTCCTCGGTTCCAGGTGAATCTACAGGTGAATCTAAGCTCTAACGAGGCCAGCAGGTCTATAAAGCTGGACTCCTCACTACTCCAGACATTTTGAACTGAGAAGCAAGTTTTGTTTTTTAACCTTTTTTGGATTTACATTTACTATAAAATACGAATTAGGTTTGAAGGAGACGTATACTTTTTCACATTGAAATCATGCAGTCATGGTCGATATAAAGGGGAACAGCAACGCTTTGGAATGAATTCCTCATTAATTTACCCCCACATTCCCCCTTGTTACGCCGGTTCTGAGGTGCATTTCAGATTCAGATTCAAGTTTAATCGCCAAGTAGGTTTGCACTTACAAGTAATCTGACTTGGTGCTGATGGTGCAGACAAAATAAATTTATATCCATCCATTTCTTACTTGCTTTATCACTCATAGGGTTGGGTGGGGTGCTGGTGCCAATCTCCAGGAGTTCACTGGGCGAGAGGTGGTTCACCCTGGACAGGTCGCCAGTCTGTCGCAGTAGATATATATATACAGAATCTATAGCTATATACACAGTAGACTGTGCTTTAATGTAACACAGAAGGTCTGAAGATGCTACGTTGGTGTAGCTTGTAGGTCCTGAACGGGGGAGAGAGATAGGCAGTGGCAAATAGCCTTGTTGATACGGCTGGTAGCGGATGGTAAGAAACTCATTTTGGTGCCGTCTCTTTAAATCTAAAGGAAGCACTTCAGACTCCGCCCCCTCCCCTCTGTTGCAGCGCGTTCAACTCCACCCTGTTCGGTCATTTTGTAGTCTACTAATGGACCATGTGATGACCAAACATTTTTGGCTCTATCTGAATACCCCATAGACATAATATAAGAGTAGACGCGTCGTTGGGCGGGTTCTGCCTATGCTGCGATGCGTCAGAGCGTCCGCCATCTTGAATGTGGCAAATCTGCAGTTACTCAGTCACTTAAACAGTATCAGAGGGACTTTAATCTCTGAATATACTTTGTATTCGTAGTATTTTTGTTTTTGTAATATTACAAGTTTATTTTCGTATCCCTTTAGCTTCATTATCCTGAATTTATTCTCCTAAAGAATAAAAATATTTAAAATAATCTAACCTGGCCCTATTACTCCAGGAGTGAAATAATTCTGCAAACTGTGACTATTCTGGAAATGTTCCCCCTTAATTGTTATGATGTTTTTCTCATGACATTATCACTTTTGTGCTTTTTACTTTATTGTCCTAGGTCTTTTTTTTCTCATATTACAAATTTTACCTCTTTAATGCTCCCCCAAAAAGTCTGTTCCTAAAGGTTCACATGTGACACGGTTTTATGAAATAATGAAGACCACAATGTTTAGATTTAACAAATTGATTCTTATATTCATAACACATACACACACACACACACACACACACACACACACACACACACACACATATATATATATATATATATATATATATATATATATATATATATATATATATATAGTGTGTTTCCACTCTGCAGCTTGAGTGTGTCCAGTTTTGCAACATGGTGCAGCCTTAGTTTATAGAAGGCAGATACAAGTAGTGAAATCAGCCAGAATACATTTCCATGCAGCACAGGAATGAGGCATCTTCTCTGATCCACGTTCACAATAACAGAACTCACTTTTTTCTGCCACATACAATATGGCGGTGACGTTGACGTGTGAACCTGCGCCCAATGACACGTCTACGTATATGATGTCTGTGGAATACCCTTAATTATACCCCCTAGCTCCTGACCCTTGACCTTTGCTGGGCCAGCAGAACTCTATCAGGGAGGAAAGGAAACATGGAGTCAGATCCTACAGCCTTCTGAACATGAGCTACAAAGAGACGCTCTCTGCTTTCTGGACATTTTTGTGGATTTCTGTGAGGTGGTCTGAGCTGATACATCATGGCACGCAAAGGATTGTGGGATACATTAAGAGTTCTTAGTGCCAGTAAGGAACGTCACGGGGTTCCTACCCTAAACTAGTCGTGGGAGGAAGCATTCAGGCTCCTTTTCCTGCCTCCTTCCTCACTAACGGCTCTATTCAGACACTCTGATCATGACGACCACTTTGGCTGAAGTGTTCTGGCTCTAAAGGGATTCAGATGGAGCCTTTCACCTGTTATTGTAGCTTGGACTACAAAAAATGTGCAAGACTGGTTAGCTGGAGGTCCATGGCCTCCTTCAGCAGCAAATATTGACGTAATCATTCAAAAACTATCATAGAGGACCAGGAAACCTGAATGGCTTGAAGAATTTGACCCAAACAAACTATAAAGAAATCTCTGCAGCTCCTGCAAAGACTACGTTCAGCGTTTCTGGTCTCCTAGAGACACCAGGTACACAACAAATGTATTTAATGGCTAAAATGAAGGATTTTGCAGGTATGTCGCCTTTATAGATATTGTACAGTGGGCTTTAAACATGGAACAAAACTGAAACTGGACAAAAGTCTATACTTTGGTCTCCTCTGTCCAGAGGACCGTGGTCCAGGAGACTTGTCCTCAAAGTTCCTGCTGCTATATTAGATGAACCCAGTTCTTCACTGATTCTCCAGAACAAGGTTGTTTTAAATGATCACACTGTTTAAAACCTGATCCAGGGATTTTTTTTTAAATGACTCCAGGACCTCCAACCTCCTCGTTCCATGTGACAGAAATCCATTTCTAACATTAAACCGGAAAACACGGAGCAGCCCTCCAGGTTGGGACTCAGCCTCCATCTTCTCTGAGTCTGGTTCAGTATCTGGACTCTGTGGTAGGTCCTGTCCAGGTCCATCACTCCATCTACGTCCCAAAGCAGAAAGAACAAGACCCAACCGCCATCATTGCTGAGACAGAGTAATTCTTCTGCAACCAAAGGAGTCGACTGAACCAGATGCCTCCAGGACCCACAGGAAGGAGAACCTGGGCAGAACCAGAACTCTGGAGGAACAGTCGGAGCCTTCGGGTCTGGGAACACATCATGGGATGCTCCAGGAGACGGACATCGTTGACTCCTGGACCTCCTCTCTGACCAGTGGAACATGGTGGAGGAGCCTAATCCGCGTGTCTTCCAGCATTTTGAAGGTAAAACTCACCTTGTGGTTCGGGCCAATCACGTTGCAGTATTGAGGTTTAAGGCGGGCCCACAGCAGAACCAACACAACAAGGCGGAGCAGGACGAAGCTGCTGCTGTCGCCTCTGATTGGTTTTCATGTTTTCTTCTTTTAAAGAACAGCAATTAGTGCATCGACCAGTTTAGCTTGTGGTTCCTGACGGTTTAATCTGATAGCCTGATTGGCTAAAACCAACCTGTGGGGGGCGGGCACTAGCTGTCGCTTCATCCAATCAGCTCACAGTTCTGCTGAACGTCCCTCCTTTCCCCAAACGGACTCAAATGGATCAGAACCAGACTGATGAGGATAAGCCTTTTTTTTAAAAAAAAAACAAAAAACAAATTCCTTTAGCTCTCCAAAATATAAACTTATATTCTAAGGCTTCTAGTCTTCATTTAAATCTAAACAAATGTAAACTTTTTCCTTTGAAAGACCATCCATCACAATAATTATTTAACTTTAATATTAAAAAAGAGGTGAAATACTTGGGAATTGTTATTACAAGAGACAGAACATCTTCCGATAACATTAACATTTGGAACAATATTGAAAAATTTAAACTGATTCTTAATCAATGGTTACAGAGAGACATTTCTCTCTTTGGCAGGATTTTATTAACGGAACTGGAGAGTCTTTCTCAATTTATTTACGCTGCTTACACACTTCTGATATCAACCAAGATGATAAAGGCCATTAATAAACTAAATTTCAACTTCAGTTGGAAGAATAAAAATCATTACATAAGGAAAAATGACATGATTAAAACTTAAGAAGATGTCATAGATTTTGAGATTATGAATACTGTATTAAAACAAATGGTTGAAATCTATAGTAAATAATCTTTCAGTTTGGTCATAAAAACCCAATTTAGTGTTAAAAAAATAGGGGGAATTCAGCTTCTTTTACAATGTGATTTTGAGATAAATAAATTACCACTACACATGTTCTTTACTAGAAACTAATTTTAACCATAATTTTACTCCCATAAGACGCCTGTCTAGAACAATAGATACATTCTGAGTAATAAATCTATATTTATGGACGAATGGTATAAAAAAGAAATCTGGGCTTTAACTCATTTCATGGAGAACAAAGGTAACCTGTTACTTTTCAGGAATTTTGTGAAAAGTATCAAATCCATTGTACTAAAAGTAAATATAATCAGATCTTAAAAGCATTCCCTTTACCTCTTCAGGCTGTGGTTAGACAAGATAGAATATTTTGTGATATTTCACCAAAACTCAAACAATGTTTTATAGACGATGTCAATTTTTTCAGCGCTCAATGTAACAATAAGTTTTTGAGGAGTTATTTGTCATATTGCTTCTCTCCCAGCCTTATAAAGAGAGAATATATCCTCAAGGATTTCTGTATAGAAGTAAAAAAGAACTAAATTCTTTGCATAATTCTGACACTGGAAACTGTATTTTTTTAGGTTGAAAGTGAAAGTCAGGAACATCTTTTCTGTGATTGCACTGTAATCCAAAGCTTTTGCCGTTATTTTCTGACGTGGATTCAGTTACCTGACCCTAGGAGAAGTTTTATTTGGTGTAGTTACGGAAACTGGAGATAATGAATTTGTTGTTAATATTTTAATTTTATTAGTAAAATTTTATTTACACAAATGCCGTTACTTCAAATATAAAGCATTTTATCCTAATAGAAAAATGAGACAAAATCTTATGTTAAATCTTTAGAATTTTTAGGAACAAAAAGTGCTGGTAATTTTCTTTGAGTAAATTTACTCTGCTGGTTTAATGCCCTGTTCTTGAATATATGTATAATATAATGTTGCCCTTTTATTATTATTATTTATTATTATTGTTCCCTCTCCCTTTATATTTGGGTTTCTTCTATATTAAGATATGGTCTATACACTTTCTGTGAATGCTGCTTATGCAGTTCTGCACTGGTACTTGATGTAATGTACATTGATTAAATAAAGTTTTTTTGGATAAAAAAAAAAAAAAAAACTGCACGTCATCGGTGTGGCTGGACAGAAACGACAGAGACGGTGTAAAAACAAACCCATCGCTTCTTTATTTGTCATTGTACAGTAGTCATTCACACGTAGCTGCCTGGAGTTGGTCTCTTTTGTTCAAACTTCTTCCTCATTTTTCCATCAACACGTTGGAAGAATCATGGACAAAATATAAAAACAAACCAAACAAAGAAATTAACAGCAAAATGCCCCTTTTCACAACAAAAACTACATTTGGCAAAAAAACAGGGAACATCGGGGTTGATCCAGTGCATCGAGATTATACCGAGGTCCCAGACTGATCGTCCAATCAGCTTCGACCTGCTCACCTGTCGCCAGGTGAAGCCGCGCATCAGCGTCACAGACATGAAAGCGAGCGGCTGAGCTGCTGCGTTTATGGCACAACGAGGGCGGAGGCGCCGCGGCGTTTCCACGGCAGCCGACCCGTGGAAACGCCGCGGCCGTGGAAACCACTGAGATACAGACAAGCAGCAGAATCAGAACCAGCAGAATCAGAACCAGCGATGAACTGGGTTCCGTTTTCTCTCAGGAATAAAGTTCGGCTGTTTGACGAGTCACCCCCCCCCCCCTCCTCAGTGCTGCCGCCTCCCACAGCCTGAGCGGACCTTGAACGCACCACGGGAAGCTGCATCAGTGCAGACAGCGGACCGAGGCCACCTGGTGGACAGGTGGAGTCAGAACACAGTTACTGGATCAGAACATCAGAGACAACCTCGGGTCACATGAAGAGGCAGAACCTGAGCTAACCCAGAAGGATGCGGTCGGGTTCTACTCCAGCCCAACATGCCTCAGGTCCAGTTATTCCCACGTTAACCCAGAGGTAGAACCTAAAGGTTCTGCTCTGGAGGTTCTGCTCAGAAACGCTGAGGTTCTGGTTCTAAACTGCCTTAAGGACTAAAACCGGGCTGAAGGTCTTCAGAAACCCAAGCATGAAACCACCAGGCGGTTCCACTGAACCAGCAGAACCTCTTGAGAACCGACCAGAACCAAAACCTGACTAGAACATGGTGTGGGCGGAGCGGTTCTGGTTCTAACACCCAGAGTTGAGTTTCTGGAGACCGGTACCGACTTCCTGCAGCTCCAAGTCCTTTCAGTCCCAGGTGCTCCGGTTCTGATCCGGTTCTGATCAACAGTTCCTCCCCTGGCTTCGGTCCGTTTCAACCGACAAACGGACCGGTTCCCAAACCGGATGAGATTTATGACATCCGGACCTAAAACCCGAAACCCAAGTTCTGTTTCTGAGAAACCCGTTTCAGTTTAAAGTCAGGAATGAGTTCGGAACCAAGAATCCATCCTGAGTTCTGGATAAATCTTGATCAGAACCACTTTAAAAAGGAACTGCCTGGAGAGACAGGAGGGCTGGGTTCTTCCACCCGTCCATTTGGACCCAGTTGGACCCGTTCTGCTGTCAGAACAGCACTTTTCTCTTCCCAGATGCTGATTTCATCTAAACAAGATAAACGTTTGGAGAAACAAACATAATTTTTACAGAATCAATCCAGAACATGAACCGGACCTGGACCTCCTCTCACACGGAACCGGACCGTCTGGAAGCCCCGACCCACACGGATGAGCAGCGATATGTAGAATTCACTAAAGCAAGACGGGTCACTCTGAGGACCTTCTCCAACTGAACCAGGCCGCAGCGTCGGAACCGGACCAGAACTTGGCGGCGGGGACAGAAGGCGGCGCTCCGGTCGGGCCCGGCTGGAAGAGCTGCGGCACCGAATAAATTAAAGTCAACAAAAACACAAACACTCCTGAGAAAAAGAACCGGTGATCAGCGAGGCCGGCCGGGCCGCCGGACCCAACAAGCGGGTCGGACGAGGCTCAATTTAAACACGGGGGGGGGCACCAGAACCTCAGCGACCCGAAACCCAGACCCAAGGACAGCGGGTCGGTCCTGCTTCCAGATTCTGGTTCCGGTGGGAATGTGGGAGGAATACTGAGCAGCGCCTGAACGTCGACATCTTTCGTTTCTCCTAAAAGCAGCGGACGAGGCGCCGTGATTGGCCGAGGGAGGAGGCGCCGTGATTGGCCGAGGGAGGAGGTGCCGTGATTGGCCGAGGGAGGAGGGGCCGTGATTGGCCGAGGGAGGAGGGGCGGGAGTGTCATTTACAGTAAACTACAGATATATACACACACCCATAAATGTACAGAGAACAAATATGTACATGCTGAGGGTCCTCTTCCTCCTCTGCAGCGCCAGTAGAGCGGCTCCTCCTCTTCCTCACCTGTCTGTAGTGTAACGGGGGGGGGGGGGGGGGGGGGGCTCAGCCATGTCACATGACCCGGCGGGCTTAGCTGTTCTTCAGCAGCGTTCTGTCGTCAGGAAGAGCTGAGGAAGAGGAGGAGGAGGAGGAGAGAGCAGCGACGGTGGTGGTGGCCGAGGAAGAGGAGGTCGTACAGGAGGAGGAGGAGGTTGAGGAAGAGGAGGAGAGGAAGGGGAAGGAGAGCAGCTGTCCGGACTCGGCGGAGAGGAGGGAGCAGCAGCGCAGGTCGACCGTCTGCAGGGCGGGGCAGCACTGCAGCAGCTGGACGCACTGCTCCGTCAGCTTCACGCAACCTGCAGGACAAACAGGTGAGCGACGAAGAGCGACGAAGAGGAGGAGGAGGAGGAGCGGCCTGACGCCTCCTTACCTGCCAGGTTGATGTGGGTCAGACTCTCCCTCAGGGGGGAGACGGTGAGGTTGCGCACCGTCTGGTCGGTGATGCTGCCGCAGTGGCTGAGGTCCAGGCGGCTCAGGTGGGGGGTGTGGCGCCCCAGGAGGCGGGACGCGGCGTCCGTCAGGTCCAAACCGGCCAATCGCAGCTCAGCCATGTTCTGGAACCGCCCCGCCCTGCCCTCGCTGGGAGCTGACGGACCAATGGGAGCAGAGAACAGAGTCAGACTGTGGAGGAAAGGTTCTGGGCCAGCGGGTGGGGGGGGGGGGCTCACCTGTGCGGGTCTCAGGGGGCGGGGCCAGCAGCTCCCTCAGGTGCGAGTCCTTCAGGTCTTCCACCCGGCTGAGGTCCAGCAGCTTCAGGCAGGGACAGACGGCCTGACACAGAGCCGAGACCGCCGGCCACGCGCAGCCCGACACGTTGAGCTCCAGCAGACCTGCCGGGTCAGAGCGGCGTGAGGCGGGGCGGGGGGGGCGAGGCGGCGAGGGGGGGGGGCGGGGGACTCACCTGGTAGACGGTTGATGAGCCACATGAGCTGCTTCTTGGAGATGTTGGTGTAGCCCAGGTTGAGGGAGACGGGCTGGCGGCGGATGATGCCGCTGAGCATGGGCGGCGTGATGGAGCGCTGGCGGCTCAGGTCCATCTGGGTCCACAGCCGCTTGTCGCAGCACCTGGAGGGAGACGGGGGGGACAGGTGATCAGCGGGGGGTCAGCGGGGGTCAGCGGCGGCGCCACAGGAAGGCGTGTCGGGCGACTGACCAGCGGCTCCAGGTGCGGCACACCCTCATGCAGACGCAGAGCTCCCGCTGACTCAGGTAGGTGAAGACCCGCAGCCAGGCGTCGCGGGTCATGATGTGGGCGGAGCCACAGTCCAGCAGCAGGCAGCTGGGCTCGGGGCAGGCGGGCGGCGGCCGCACCAGGTGGCGCTCCATCTGGACGGGCCGGGGGGGCGAGGGCACGGCCGGCGGGCTGCGCTTCATCATCTGAGAGCGCGGCGCCAGGCGGGACGGCTGGGAGCAGGGCGACGCCGCCATGGCCGACATCAGCAGGCCGCTGCCGGCGCCGCCGTTGGAGGTGGGGATGGAGGAGGAGGCCGAGGAGGAGACGCTGTTCCTCGGGTTCTTGGTGTTGTTGCGCACCTTGTTGCTGCGGCTGCCTTTGGCCCCGCCCCCTCCGCCGTGTCTGTGATTGGCCAGAACCCCGCTGGCGTTCTCCTTCTCCCCGCCCCCCGCCCCTCCCCGGGTCCGTCCGTTGCGCGCCTCCTGGCCGTTGCTGCGCTGCTTGGCGGCGAAGCCGTCGTGCAGCGAGGAGGCGGCGATCAGGTTGGAGGAGAGGGGGGAGGGCGGGGGCAGCGAGGCCGAGTTCTTCCTGCTCCTCTCCGAGGAAGGAGGCTCCTCCTCCTCGCCGTCCACCGGACCCGGTTTCCGCGCCCGGGAAGAGACCTCCCCTCGCTTGCGGGCCTTGTCCCCGCCTCCCCCAGGCTGCTCCTCCTCCCTGTCCTCCTCCCCCCTGCCCCCCTCCCCCTCCGACTCCTCGCTGGCGCTGAAGCCGAGCTCGGCCAGCCGCCGCGCCCGCTCCCGCTCGCTGCGGCTCCGCTCTCTGTCCGCCCGGCCGCCGCCACTGTTGCCGTAGACGACGGCGGGGGGCGGGGCCGGCGAGGACGACGAAGGCGAGGACCCGCCCCCTTGCTCCCCCCTGAGGGAGTCGTCCGAATCCGACTCGGAGTCGGACTCGGAGCTGGAGGAAGAGGAGGAGGAGGAGGAGGGCCGGCGCTCCAGCAGACACATGCGCTTGAAGCGCTCCAGCTTCTCTCGGTGGTGGGAGCGCTGCTCCGCGCTGGACGCCGCGCCCGCCGCTCCGGCGCCCCCTGCAGGCTGGGAGGAGGAGGAGACGCCCTGCTGACCTCCAGCTGCTCCTCCAGAGGAGGAAGAGGGTCCATTGGCCTCCCCCGCCTCCTGTTTGGGTTTCTGGTCAGAGAAGAGATCACCGTTACTCGTTATTCCTGATCACCATCATTATTTCACTCTTTATAACTTTAACTCAAGCAAAGTCGCACAGAGTTTAGATGCTGCGGGTCTTTTAGCAACTAATCTGCACAGCGAGGAAACAAAATGATTTGTTGTTTGTATATGTTTCAAAAGACATGAAAAATTAAACTGGGAAAAAAAAATTTTTAAAAAATAAATAAATCACATTAAATCGCAGTATTAAGAAAAAAAATATTGCAATTAGATTATTTTCCAAAATCGTTCAGCCCTAGTCCGTACGCCGTCTCATGTGTGAATACGCACTTTTATCTTATTTTGGGTCCGGTGTTTCTGTTTTGTATTTCGCTGTAACCGTGTGAACATCACATTATTTAAAGGGAACAACAGCAGAAATCGCCTTTTGACTGCTGAGCAATGATGGCGTCACACAAGTTTACATTTAAATGTCTCATTTCCTCTGAACTTCACGGTTTGCAGTCTTTCATCACCTGCAGCTACGCTTTACTAAGAAATAACCGCTGTGGCTGCCAGACGGCGCACCGACAGCATAATAAACTACCGTATTTTCCGGACCATAAGTCGCACCAGCCATAAAATGCATAATAAAGAAGGAAAAAACATACATAAATTGCACTGGATTATAAGTCGCATTTTTGGGGGAAATTTATTTGATAATATCCAACATCAAGAACAGACATGTCATCTTGAAAGGCAATTTTAAATAAAAACAGAACATAGGCAACAACAGGCTGAATAATTGTACGGTTAGCTTGCGTTACATGACATAACTGAGAACCTGCCTGGTGTGTTAACATAACATATTAAAAGCTATTCAGATAACTTTAGCATAAATAACATGCAAAGAAGTTAACCAAAGCGCCCGTGTCACTCCAAATAACTAAAATCCAGTGAAATCTTCATCCTCAGTGTCACTTTCAAATAACTCCGTTAACTCCGGAGGTTGAAGATGCGGCACTTCCGCTTCTACGTCGCTTACGTCTGATTCAACACAGGCCTAGAGCGCCCTCTTGTGGTTTGGTGTGAAAATAACAGGTGTAATGATATACCGGTAAAAATGTGTAATAATTTCACACATAAGTCGCTTTAGAGTATAAGTTGCACCCCCGGCCAAACTATAAAAAAAAACTGCGACTTATAGTCCGGAAAATACGGTATATTCAATATATCTTCGTTCATAATAAACGTTAAATAAGGTGAATTTTAGTTTTTTATGGTCCTTTTTAAGCTAAAAGCGCATTCAACGGCGACGCAGAAGTTGTTCTGTTTGCACAGAGGAGCTGACGGTACGGATCGGGGCGCCTCAGACTCTACAGGCCTCAGTCAGCAGAACCAGTCTGGCTGCTCGGATGGAGGAAAAAGCCTCCAGAACCAAGATGGCAGCAGGACCTGTAGAACCGAGCAGAGATGTCGGGTCACGCTGCAGGACTCCAGACCTGGAGGAATGGAGCTGACGGCCGTGGCCTAGTCAAAGTCCAGACCTTTTCAGTCGGTCTGAATCTGAACTCTAAACTGGACTCTGCGTCCCACAAGCACAGAACAGAACTTTATTATCTTTCACTGCCAACGTTGAACTTTTCAAATTAAAGCTTTTTTGCACCATTATCTCTGCACTACAGACATTCTTCTGCACACTTTTAAAAGCTGTTTTTCTCCTGCATTGTTCTCCTCACTGCTGCATTTTATTCTGTAATGTTATTTTATTTCAGCTGCAATCATTACGTTGTCGTAAGCTGTCTGCATCTTTATTGTCGTTTTTATGAACTCGACATTAAAGTTTGTCTAAATCTAGGAATGAATTCTTCGGCGACCCGAACAGAACATCAAATATTTTCCACGGGTCCAAACCCGTCAGTCCCAGCGCGTTCAGGGACACCAGAGCTAACGGACCGAGCTGGTTCTGACCCGGCAGCCTGTCCGGGTCAGTCAGGCACTGCAGCAGAAACCCGCCTGCTTACATATTTTCACTAATAAAAAGAATCTGACGGGTCCGATCTGGTTCTGAGAGAAGTGAAGGTGTGTCGAACCTTTTTCAGGCGTTTCTCGTGCGCGCCTTTAATCTGAAGGAGAAAAGGAAGCAGACGTTAACCATCAAACCGGACCGTCCACAACCTGCAGCAGCGGATCGTTCAGAACCAGCAGAACCTTCTTCTTGGGGCCGCTGTCCAGGGGCTGCTCCTTCTCCTTCTTCCTCTTGTGCCCGCCCTCCGCCCGGCCCGCCTCCTCCAGGGGGGGCGGCGCCTTCTTCTTGGGGGGCGGCTCGTCCGTCAGCTTCCAGCGGCCCACCTCGCCGTTGTCCAGCCGCCGCTTCCCCGACCCGTCCGCCTGGTCCTGGACCCAAACACACAGCCGGTTCAGACAGGCGGTTCTGGTCACGCCCAGGTTCTCACAACCACCAGCAGGAAGTTAATCTGCTGTCGGGTTCCTGGGTAAAACCGACCAGAGACCCGTTTGCTGTCTAAGCAGGACCTGCCGGTACCGGTCCGACTCACCTTGCTGGTCTTCCCCTCCTTGTGGCACTTCGGACACTCCCAGCAGTTCGGGATCTCGTCGTTGATGATTCCATCAGCTTTTCCCATCTGCAGGGGAAAGAAATGAGTTCAAATGAGCAGCACCAGAACCCACCAGACCCGGTCACGGTTCAGCAGAGAACCCGTTCTGGTGCAGCAGAACCTTTACGGTTCGTCTCAGTCGTCTGGAACATCAGCGGCTCATGATCCCCCCCCAGAGTTCTGTTCTGGCCGGGTTCTGTGTGTCTGGTTATGGCGCTGGTTGTTCAGAGAGATCCAAGCATGTCCATGGAAAGTTAAGTGGAAGGAAAAAGTGCGTCAGAATCGCAGCCTCGGGTGGACGGTGCAGGAAAACCCGTTCCAGGGTTCTGGTGAGATTCACACGGGCTGGACAGGAACTGGAGTCAGAATAGGGCTGGGCGATATGGATTAAAAAATAAATCTCTGATTTTATCATACCAAATCCGATTAATCGATTTTTTCCTCCTTTTTGTTTCATAAAAAGAAATTAATGAAATTATTTTAAAACCTTGCTTTTTATGTCAAGCATTTCGTCAGGGAGTTGACCTGAATTCAAAGTGCAACTAAAAACAAGCTGTGAAACATGTAAAACAAGATGGCAGCCATGCCATTATAAACAATGAAAATATAACAAAACATTTGCTGCTAGTGGTATTACACATTGAGCTAAGAACAGGCTTCACTGCACTTGTGAACTTCAAACTAAGTTAAAAAAAAAGTAAATTAGTAAATGAAGTACCTCGTATTATGGTAAAAAAAAAAGTTTCCACTTAACAATATTTTGACAATAATTTTGCCAAAACATATATTCAGCATCACATGCTGTTCTCTTCATGGAAACCCAATGAGTGGATTGGCAAAATAAAATCCAGATTTTCCAAAAATTAAATCTTAAAGAATTGTAAATTCGAATTAATCGATTAAATCGATTTATCGCCCAGCCCTAAGTCAGAACCTGAAGATCAACCACACAAACGTTTCCAGGACCTGGACTAGAGCAGTCAAACCAGGCGAGCTGCCATCAGATGGAACCGACTTCAACCTGACAATCCAACATGGCTGCGATGTGTTTAAAATATTCTGTTTCCTTTAAAAACGCCTCATCTGCAGTTCAGGTTGCTTCTGAACAGGCATGCACAAACCCGTGGAGAACCTTTCGTGGAGAACCTTCTGACCACGTTCCTTTAGTGAACGTCCAACATGCTGAGATCGTATTGAACTAATTATTTAGTTATTAACAACAATATTTAGTTATTAACAACAATATCATCTCAGCAGAACCACAGGCTGACCGGCTCCATACCACCATGCAGAGAAGCCCAGACCCGGTACCGAGAGCAGATACTGAACACCGCATGGTGGTACCGCTCAGTAGGAACACATTTCTGGACCAGACATCATTTTTAATCGATTCTGACAGGATTGGGTTCTGGAGTCCAGAACTCCTCCGTCTAGAGCAGGGGTGTCCAAACGTTTCGGTACGTGGGCCGAAATTGTCAAGTCAAAGGAACTCAAGGGCCAAAAAATTAATAAAAACATTTTAAACCAAAAAAAAATTTGTTAATTTGCTTGCTTGATGATTTTAAATACATAAATTAGTCCATTGTAGGAAATGAATGTGTAAATCACTGTATATCCAAAGTTTTAAAAAAAGAGTTTTGCTTATTTGTCGTATTAAAAGATGGTCGTCCAGTTTGAAAATTATTTAGAATAATTTAATTTGACTCTTTAACAATAATGAACTCTTTTTGGTCTAGCAATATCAGAACAGTGTTTGGGTCGGTTGTTCTTTGAGAACACTTGCTGTAATTAGCCAATTTTAATAATTTAGTCCAAAGCAGATTTTAATGCATCAAAGTCTGAATTTGAGTCATTAAATGTCGTTGGACAGATGTTACTATGAAATTAAAGAGAATGACAAAAGGGTGTTTATTAAAAGATGAAAACTTTAACATTTTCAATTATAGGATTTTAACTTTTCTAGAATAATTTTGCCCTAATTAAAAACTAAAATCTTCCATCTGCATCAGCCTGTGCTGGTGGACCAGATCTTTCTTGAAATGCAGTTAGAGGGCCACCCAAAATCAGCACAAAGGCCACAAATGGCCCCCGGGCCGCACTTTGGACATGCCTGGTCTAGAGACACCAAAAGATTCTGATGCACCAGCAGGTGTTAGCAGAACCGACTGTGTGCTGAAAAGGCCGTCTCCTCCTCGGTACCGCCGGCCCGGCCCGGCCCGGCCCGCTCACCTTCAGGCAGCTGGGGTGGATGATCTCGTTGCAGATGGTGCACTCCATCAGGCAGAGGCTGAACTTCTCCTCCTCAGAGTCCACCGTGTCCTCCTTCCCCGCCTCGCCGCAGGCGAAGCACACGGCGGTGTGCGGCAGCACCGGCTGCACACACAAACGATATTTATTAGAATTTATTAGACTCTAACACACAAACGTTACATTATCAATTATTTATGACTTTAAGGCAAAGCTCGTCAAGATAAACCAGAATGTCAGTAAATAAACATTAATTAAAGCCAAAGGAACATCAACAAATAAAGGATTTAAACTGATTTAAAGAGGCAAAAACACTTAAAAGTGATGCTAGAAAATCTCTAAATATATATAAAAGATGTTCTAATGGATCGAGAAATGCTAAATAAAATTACAGATAAAATATATTTAAAAAAAATTTAATGTTAAAGGTTTTAAACTTTAAATAGTGAATAAAATTCCAGGTAAACACTTTAGGTAGATATTTAATTTAATGTCAAAATATAATAATAAAGACAAAAATAGAAAATAAAAATATTGTAAATATAAAAGGAAAAAAAAAACATTTGAAAAAATGTTAGCTTCCAAAAATAAAACAATATATCCACCTTTACTAAATTAATCGTTAAGCAGATTAAAGAATCGTGATATTTAAATAAAAAAAATAAAGTAAAACTAACCTCTTAGTTAAAATGTTTTATATAATAAATAAAATTAATTTAACCAAAAAGTAAATTGGGTGAAAGAAATCTGAAATATAAGATTAAATCTCTTATTTAAAAAGAGTTAAAATTAAAACGTTTTTAAACTCCAGGGAAATTTATCTCCGCTGGTCAACCTGCAGCTCAGAACCGGCCCAGTGGACCTGCAGAACCGGCCCAAAGCGGCTGGTTCTGCAGGTCCTGCATCTCCTGTCCGCAGCCTGTAGAGGGCGCCTCCCTCCTAACTACCCGACCGGCACCAGAACAGAACCGGCTGCAGAACCTTCTGCTGTGGCGGAGGATAAAAAGAAACCTCAGAGATGGACCGGCGCCAGCGCTCGCTGCAGTTGCCACGGAAACCCAGCATCGCGGCCCGCTGGGCTGATGCTATTTGAAGGAGCTCCACACAGAACCACAAAGGATGCGGTTCTGTGTCTGTTTGGACCCGACTGTGGGACAGAACCCGGGTCAGAGACTCCCGAGTCGCTCCAGCGCCAAGCGGTTCTGATCAAACGCTCACGGAGACCCGCTTAGCGACGTTAGAGAGCCTGAACCGGGCTGTGACGGGTCCGGTCCCGTCAGAACCCGGATCAGAACCGGTGGTGTGTGTGTGGGGGGACTCACCGCCGTGCACTGCCTCTGCAGGCAGGACTGCTTCATGCGGCCCGGCCCGCCGAACTTCTTCATGTCCTTGCAGAAGTGGCACTCTCCACACTCCGTCCTCATGCAGGCCTGGCAGCGCCGGCACCGGGTCCTCCTGCGCCGCGCCCCGCTGCCAGCCCCCCCGCCCAGCGCCTTACTGCCCGACATCCCCAGACAAGTCAGCTGCACACACAGAGAAGCGGGTCAGCGCCACAGCACCTTCAGAACCGGTTCTGAAGCAGAACTTCTGACGTTTGGGGCTCGTTTCGGATCGTGGCGGCACCGGAACATCCATGGATGGGTCACCTGCTGATAACTGATCCAGAGGTTCTGGACCTTCTGCTCTGGGTTCTGTGCTAACATGGACCTCACATAACTACCAGAACCAGTACTTTGATCTGGGCAGAAAGGCTTATTGGACCTTAGCTTGTGAAACGCGTCTCGGCTGCTGAAGAATTTCTGCTGCTTTAAACAACAAATGTCACCAAACGTCAGAACACATCAGAACCGGCAGCAGAACTCACATTTACGGCAGCCCGGCTCATTTCTCTGACCTGCGCGCTGCGTTCAGGGAACCTGGGATAAATCTGCATCATTGTGTGCAGCTCATCGTACGGGAACATCTCAGAAAGTGAAACCCAGAACTAGGGCTGAACGATTTTGGAAAATAATCTAATTGCGGTTTCTTTTCTTAATATTGCGATTTAATGTGATTTTTTTCCCGCAGTTTAATTTATCATGTCTTTTTAAACATATACAAACAACAAATCAATTTGTTTCCTCGCCGTGTGGATTAGTTGCTAAAAGACCCACAGCATCTAAACTCAGAGCAGAAATGATTGCGTTCTGCTTACAATATATTTCAACCAAAATTGCAATTTTGACTTTTCTCTGCATTAACCACAAGCAACAAAAATGGCCTCTAAATAAAGATGTTTGTAAACAAGGACTATTTTAAACAAGAACTTTTAATGTTTCTATTAATCAGAATATTATTCAAGAGAACAGCTTTTAGTTGATTTGGACATCAATCCTTGTTGAACATAAAGTGCAACCAACAAGCAAGTCTATGTATTAAACTGATTGACCTGTACTTAATGCTATGTATGATTATATAAACTCTAAAACAAGTAATAAAATTAGATTATCTCACTGCTGCAACTGTCTTCCCTTCCATGTGGAGGCAAACCCACTTTAAACATTTTACCAACACCTAATGGACGCGTCTAATTCCCTGATTGTTACATAGCCAAAAATTGCAGACTTTGCGTTTTGGAAATCGCGTTTCTTTAAATCGTGATTATATTGAAAATGCGATTAATTGTTCAGCCCTACTCAGAACCGGTCCAGAGGGACGAATCACAGAATCTTTGGTGATGATTTTTTTTCTACCGACGGTGAAACGCAAACATTCAGTGTCTCAGAAAATTAGAAAACTGTTCATTACTGGAAACTCTGAGCAGCTAATTAACTCCACACACCTGCCAAGGTGTTCTGCAGGTTCTACACGGCGCTGGTCCGACTCAGCCTGACCCAAAGCGCCTGCATCAGCCCGGCTCTGCTACCGAGCCATGGCTGAGTCCAGTGGACACCGGGCCCAGAGGAGCCGGAGACCACCGGCACCACGGTCCCTCAGTCTGGGTCAGGCGGCGCCGACTGGACAGAGGTCCAGAGGACGGCGTCAGCAGCAGCAGAACCACAGAAGCTGCTGGTCCACGGTTCCAGAACATTAAGTGGAAGGAAGACGTTTGGTGGCAGAAGGCGAGGAGCTTCACCTGGAGCCGCCACACACAGAAGAACCGTCTAAACCGGGCCCAGGAGGAAAGGAACCGGACTGCGGCTCAGTGGTCCAAAGTCCTGCTTTCAGATGGAATTAAGTTTCACTTCATCTGGAGATCAGGGTCCAGAGTCTGGGGGTCCAGAATCCACGCTGCCTGAGGTCCAGAGATGGTTTGGGCTGCTGGTTCTGGTCCACTGGAGGTTCTGATGTCCACCAGGACACGCTTCCCTCTGCTGACAAGCTGTATGGAGAGGCTGGTTTTCCAGCAGGACCTGGTACCGGCCCAAAGTACCAAAGCTGGTCCAATGACCATGGTGGTCCTGTTCCTGATTGGCCAGCAAAGCCTTCTGACCAGAACCACACGCAGGATCTCTGGGCTGTTGTCCAGACACCAGAACCAAGCAGAACCGCAGGCTGACGGCCTCTATGAACCCTGACAGTGCTTAGAACCTCCTTTTCTGGTTGGTTCTGATGTGATTTCCTGATTTTCTGAGATGCTGAATTTGGGTTTTTGTTCCCTGGAAGCCATAATCATAAAAATTACAAGAAGGAAACTGAAATATTTAACTCTGTGGAACAAATCATTAAACTTCACTTCCTGAAATGAGGGAAAATATTTCACTTTAACGTAGAGCTGGACGATAATTCAACAATAAAAAGTTCAATAGAATAACAGTTTCCCTTCCTTCAGCATTCTAACATGTAGGTTAATATTAGATCATTATATCCTCCCAGCCAATCACAACGCAGACCCAGGAAGCTCCGCCCCTTTCAGAGTTAAGAGACCACGCGTTCTTTTTTTTTTTTTTAAAAACTGGTAGTTTTGGTAAAAAGTTGGTTGAATAAAGGGTCGAGTTTGAATTCTGTGTTTGTGTCTTCATCTAAAAATAGGTTGCTAAGCAACAGCATAAAATGGCCAAGGCTGCACTTAAAATAAATGTTTTTAATTTGTTGATAATTATCGATATCGATCAATATTATTTATATTTTATCGATATGTTTTTTCCTACATCGTCCAGAACTAGTTTAACGTAATATTGTAAATTTTGGAGCGGTGGGCTTTAAAATAGCGATAAGTAACGACACCTAGTGGTTAGAATCAGAACAACACGTCCACAGCGCCGCCATTACTGAGCTGCTGCTGTGAAACTCCACAGGACGGGTCTATGGGGGGGTTCTGGTTCTGGTTCTGGTCCGCTTCTCTTCCAGGCCTCCATGTCTGCAGGCTGCTGCTCCTTTACCAACATAAAACCCCAAACGCTGCGCTCTGTGTGCTGGGAACCCTGGGAACTCTCAGCTGATTGGCTGAGGAACCAGGAAGTAAACACTCTCTGAACCGAAGCAGTTCTGGACCGTAGCTCCAGGTCTGAAAGGAGAAAAACGCGGCAAAGACGTTGTTGATGGAGAGGAATGTTTTTAGGGAATGTTGCTTATATCCCGGGTGAGAAATGAGGATTTAGGTTGATTTTACAGTAAATGTGAGTTATTGCGCTTTTAAAGTCCGACCCACATCAGAACCTGATCATAACAGGAAGGGTTCTTCATCAAAGGTCCACCTCAGGGTGGGCAGCAGATTGTTCAGGATTCACACAGAATCAGAACCATTCCCGGTCCGTCGGATGGACCTTTGGTCCGTGCAGACCTCGGGTCTAAGCGGCTGAGATGCTAACGCTCACTGAGCTGAACGTCTGTGATCGTCTCAGCCTGCAGGTCCAAAGCTGACGTGGACTCAGCTGTTCCTCTCTGATCTCTGCTGCCTCTCCATCTGAACTGATAAGACAACGTTTGAGCTGAAATCATCTGAACTGATCCCACATCCATGTTGGTCTGATTTATAGCGGGCTTGAAGAGCTCGAGCCAATCAAAGAACGCAGACTGTAGGCATCATGGGTGATAAAAGCCCTAACCTGCCTGCATGGCACCAACCACAGCGTCCAACCAGCACGTTACTGCGGTCAGGACTACGGAGCGTTAGTCTGGGGCCAGCGGGGGCCAGTGGGGTGCAGCTCCATGTCCTGCAGCCTTCAGATGCAGCTCTTCTCCACCTGACATCTCCAGCGCCTGCAGGACCAGAGCTCTGGAGGACTCAGGCCGTCCTCCTTTATCACGTCTGACGACTTTTACGTTTGTTGATCAGGATAAAACCAAACGATGCTCATTAACGAGCTCCATGACTCCCTTTCCTCCAGAATCAGCCGTAGCTCCCCGTCTCACATTCACCAAAAACACGTTGATGATCCAAGACTTTGAGGAAAACATTCTGAGGGCTCTAGAGACAAAAGTGAACTTTTCTGGAAGCTGTGCGCCTCGTTGCATCTGGTGTAGAGCTTTTAGCATTTTTATAAACGTCTAAAGTCAAACATGGTGGTGGTATCACGGTCTGATCTGCAGCTGCATGACCGGATCACTGCTGTAACCCATTAATCATGTGCAATATAATCACAATTTTAATAAACCTAGTCTCCATGCAGTTTTTGGCTGTATAACAATTAACAGCTCAGACCTTTAGGAGTCGGTAATTATGTTTAAAGTGGCTTTGCTCCACATGGAAGGGAAGAGAGCTGCAGCAGTGAGATAATCTAACTTTATTACTTGTTTTAGAGTTTATATAATCAATACTTTTTCACCAGAAACTTTCAGGAATCTCACCACAGCTTTAAGTAGCGGTCAGGCTGTTTAATCCATAGACTGGTAGGTTGTTGTTTATGTTCAACGACGATTGATGTCCAGCTCAATTCAAAGTTGTTCTCCTGAATAAGAACATTCTGATTAATAAAAACGGATTAATTTGTTGTTTTAAATAGTCGTCGTTTACAAACATCTTTACCTACAGACCACGATTGTTGCTTGTGGTTAGGAAAGTCAAAGTTAAATCACTATTATTATTTTAAGCAACCATGAATTCTGGTCTCTGGCAGCAAATGCTTTAGAACGACGTCTGAGCATCAGGTTGCAACAGAGCTTTATAAACGGCCTAGTCAAATCCTGGGCTGAACTCGGGTTGAATGCACGGCCCTGAAATATTAAAGCTGCTAAGCTCCAACTGGCTGTGATATTGTGCAGTTTTATACATCAGCAAACAGAAAGTAGTTTAAACTGTCAGGTGTCCGGCCTGCACACGTGATCCTGCTGCATTTTAGTGTCTTCGAGTTAATTTAGCTTCAAACTGAAATACTGCAGACCTACTTATCGTCAGGCTGATATTCTTCCAAGTTTCCTGACAGCAGCGGGAACTAAAACTCTCCAGTGATCCCGTAGAAATGAGTTTCTCTCGCTTTTTTTTTTCCAGGCCTTTCCTCTGAAGACGCAGAAGTGCGCTTTGACTGGTCCCGATAAGAGGAATATTGATCATGTGGAAACCTGTCAGCTTCCTGCTGGACGCCAGCGGCAGTAAGGCTCTGCTAGCGGCTAACAGCTAGCGGCGCTCCGCAGCGTCCGCTCAGCCACCTGCAGCCGCAACACGCGCCTTTGTTGTGTTCCCCAAACAGCCGCACACCTGGACTGTCACCCGGTGCCTCCACGCCGCCCCCACACCTGCGCGCACCCCGCAACGGGAGGAGCGCTAACGTGTTAGCATGCTAACGGGCTGTTTACCCCCTGCGGCTGCTTCCTCCTTCAGTATCCCGACATTGATCAGCTGCAGCGGGGAAGGTGGAGGGGGCGAGCCCCCGGCTGCGTGTACACACGGCGGCCTCTCACCTCTTCCTGTTAGCTCGCATGCTCCTCGCTGGCTCATTAGAATCGATATTAGCCAACAGTTAGCCGTTAGCTGCGGCTACTAGCCGTTAGCTTCAGCGCAGCGCTTCCTTGTTCGTCCCTGCGCTGGGCTGCTGCGGCTGCTCTGAGCTCCGGGGCTGCAGCCTCACTCACGTCCCATCACGCTGGCCGCTCCGCCGAGCTCCGGGACCGGGCCAGCTTCACGGACCCTCGCCGGGGTCCAAAGCGTCTCAGTTGTTGGCGAAGCGATCGATGTGGATGGAGTGAAGGGCGCAGCGGCGCTGAGCAGCAGGCTGAGTCGTGCCCATTCACGCCTCTCTCTCTCTCTCCCCCCCAGTGTCTCTCTTTCTCCGCAGTGAGTCCGCCTGGCTCCGCTCGCGGCTCGCTCTGCTTCTCCTCCTCCTGCGAGGCTTCAGCAAAACACAAAAACACGCACTGACGCCTCGCTCTCGCCAGGCGCTGCCGGCCCCGCGTAACCCTCCGCTGAGGAAACTAGTCCTCGCGCATTAACATTAATCAGTTAAAGCGCAGCGCGCGGCTTTTGTTCTCGTGTCTATTGTGAGGGGCGCCCGGTCGTTGCGTGTCGTGCGTGGTCTCGCCGCCGTTGTCAGCCCGCCTGTCACCCGTGACGCGTCGCTGGCCTCCGCATTGATTACATCACACAGGTGACCGCAGACGCCGCTTCACCCCTGGAGCAGAACGAAATAAATAAATAAATAAATCAAGGAACAAATGTAGTAAATAAAATATGGGCAGGAACTCTGCGCGCACTGCACCTTTGCGCGATGACGTCACACCCCAAAACAGATTTTTTTTTTTTTTGGGGTGTGTAGTTTTTGAAAAGTACCCAAAAATAATAGTTTAAACAGCTCCCAATAAATGAATATATTCAAAATTTAAAAAAGCTAAAGCAGTGATGATAATTATACATTTAGTATGTAAATTATATTAAAAGCTATACAAAGCCAATTTAAAACACGCAACAATCCACACTGACCCAACAGAAATAAATTGGTTAATTTTACTACACATTTTATTTTAAAACACCCAGGAACATTGTACATACACGGCAAAACAGAACACAAATAAACGTAATAACAAAGCAATCCTTTGGTCAGAAGAAATGCTGGAATTGTTCTTTGCGTAGACGAGAATATTTCAAGAACAAGTAGTAGCAACTTCTGCTGTTTTCCATTTAGCTCTGAAGTCAAAGTCTGAGGTGAGAATATCAAACCCAAATGAACCATATTCTAGTTAAAAGTAAGAAACTCTGAGGAATTCAGCAATTGTTGCGCCACCTTCATCATCAGGGGCATACGTCAAGGTCCAGTCTGTAGACTTCAGCTCGGCCTCTAACACCATCAACCCTGATCTTCCTCCACCAGAAGCTCCTCCAGCTCACAGTGGACCTCCAGCAGCTGGTGAGGCTGTGGAGCATCTTCTCCCGCTCCAGAACAATCAACACCGGCGTCCCCCAGGGGTGTGTCCTCTCCCCTCTCCTCTTCGCTCTGCTCACTAATGGCTGACCCTCAGTCTGTGAAACCCATGAAGTTGGCAGATGATGCTCCTGTTGTTGGGCTGATCCAGGACGGCGATGAGTCTGCACACACAGGAGGTGGAACGTCTGGTCCACTGGAGCACCAGAACCACTGGGAGCTCAACCTGCTAAACACAGTGGAGATGACACACACACACACACACACACACACACACACAGACACATTAATGTACATAGTGAGGACCGTGCCTTGATGTCCATATATTTCTGTTTATGTTCAAGACTATCCATGGCATAACCCTAACCAAATCCTTAGGACAGAAACAAAGTGAGGACTATGTTTCAGTCTTCATTTTACATCAAAGTCTTCACTAACTAGTAAAATGAGCAAAAAATGTTCTTGCTCAGCTGCAAATACAGATTATTCTATCACTTCTATCCCCAGACTGCCTCTGATGAACACCTTACAGTCAGGGTAGCTAGTCTGCTGAGAAAAAAAAACACTCTCCTCTGTTCTTACACTTTTTCCAGAATAATGTTTTATTTCTCTGTTATAGATTGTAGCTTGATGTTCTGCTTGCTGTTACTTATCTCCCTGTATTTTTTACATGACGTGAGCATTAGAATCCAAAGTCAAATTCTTTGTTTGTTCCCTCAAACTTGACAAATAAAGTCGATTCTGATTCTGTTACCAGGCTAATTACCGTTAGAAATATAATCTAATAATGATGTGTGTCTTAGCATTTATGCATTAAAACTCTAAAGGAACATGTTCAAAAATAAAGGTTATCCATTTGTGTAACAACCAGAAATACAGATAAATGGCAAATATAATTCATGGCAGCCATATTTGATCGTCAGGTTGAGGTTGGTGGGAAAACTCCGCAATTCTCGTTTGGGATTTTGAGTTCAAGGTATTTTATATTTATCCAAAATGGACCATGGACATTTTTACTTCAAACATGCATTTTTTTTTTTTTACCAAGCACCAATTAATCACAAAAATAAATGTAAATAACTTTACAGTCCTCATCCTCCATCCTCAAAGTAATTAGAAAGGAACATGTAGATAATGCATCTAAGAATGGTAAAAACAAATCAAAACCCTAAATAGTGTTTAATTCTGCTAAAACTGCAGCTCCTCTCATCATTTGAACGCCAGCGGACGTTTGCCCCTCCCAATATGGCGGCCGTGCTGACGCGTCGCATCGGCGTCCATGGCTCCTCCCTGCCCGGCCTCTGCGCAGCTAACAGGCTAAGCTGGCTCGGCGGCTCGCAGCTTCTCTCGGTGAGGTTAGTTAGTTTGAGACGCACCGGCTCCATCCGCAGCTCGGTGCCGTTCACAGCGACTTGATCCAAGGTTCACGCCCGGCGCAGGGACACCGAGTTCGGACGTCGGCTTACCAACAGTTGAAGATGATTAAGCTGTTCTCCCTGAAGCAGCAGAAGAAAGACGAGGAATCTGCTGGAGGAAACAGAGCCGGAGCCGGGGGGAAGAAAGCCAGCGCGGCCCAGCTCCGAATACAGAAAGGTGGGTCGGTTACCCTGCCGGGGCCCGCTCGGCTGCCCTGCCCCACAACCAGGCCTCCTTCTCGGGTCCCGGGCGGCAAACGCGGGGTGAAAACAACCGCTCAGCGGGGGGAGGCTCGGTCCAGGCCGGCTGGTGTCACCCTACCAGGCTAACACATAGCGCCACAACCAGGAGCTAACGGCGGCTAGCTCACACAGCGCTGCAGTTCCACACTAACCCAGCCAGGGCTAGAATGCTAACACACAACTAGAACTAGAACCTTAACCTGCTTGATCACAGGAACCATTGAGTCCTGTTGGTAACAGAGGGTTTAACCAGCTAACCGGGTATCATCAGTTCAGTTTATTCATAAAGCTCCAATTCACCACACGTCATCTCAAGGCATTTTATAATGTTAAATTCTATTAGATCCTCCAGGTTGGTGAGAAAGTTTCCTCTCTAAGGAAACCCAGCAGGTTGCATCAAGTCTCTCCAAGCAGCATTCACTCCTCCTGAAAGAGCGTAGAGCCACAGTGGACAGTCGTCTGCATTGTTGATGGCTTTGCAGCAATCCCTCATACTGAGCATGCATGAAGCGACAGTGGAGAGGAAAACTCCCCTTTAACAGGGAGGAGAACCTCCAGCAGAACCAGAACCAGGCTCAGTGTGAACGCTCATCTGCCTCCACCCACTGGGGCTTAGAGAAGACAGAGCAGAGACACAGAAAGCTCAGAAGCTCACATTGACCCAGGAGTACTTTCTATGGTAGAGAAGACAGAGCAGAGACACAGAAATCACAGAAGAGGTTTTAACCAGAAGTATCCAGAGAGTTTAACCAGCTAACCTATAATCAGTCTCTGTGTTTTTTTGTGAAACCAAACATGACATCCAAGCTGTCCTGACATCACCAACATCTCAGAGCTCTACGTTCTACTAGGTTCCCACCACCTGCTGTTTTTTTTTTAACTGGTTACCCCTGAATTGGTTCCTCCTGAATCAGTTTCCCCTGAATTGATTCTTCCTGAACTGGTTCCCCCTGAATTGGTTGTCTTTGAACTGGTCCCTCTTGAACTAGTTCCCCATGAATTGGTTCCCCCTGAACTGGTTCCTCCTGAATCAGTTTCTCCTGAAATGATTCCTCCTGAACCGGTTCCTCCTGAATCAGTTTCCCCTAATCGATTCTTCCTGAACTGGTTCCCCCTGAATTGGTTGTCTTTGAACTGGTCCCTCTTGAACTAGTTCCCCCTGTATTGATTCCCCCTGAATTGATTCCTCCTGAACTGGTTCCCCCTGAATTGGTTGTCTTTGAACTGGTTCCTCTTGAACTGGTGAACTGGTTCCCCCTGAATTGATTCTCCTGAATTGGGTCCCCCTGACATGGTTCGTCCTGAATCAGTTTCCCCTGAATTGATTCTTTCTGAACTGGTTCCCCCTGAATTGGTTGTCTTTGAACTGGTTCCCTCTGAATTGGTTCCCCCTGAACTGGTTTCTCCTGAATCAGTTTCTCCTGAATTGATTCCTCCTGAACCGGTTCCTCCTGAATCAGTTTCCCCTGAATTGATTCTTTCTGAACTGGTTCCCCCTGAATTGGTTGTCTTTGAACTGGTTCCCTCTGAATTGGTTCCCCCTGAACTGGTTTCTCCTGAATCAGTTTCTCCTGAATTGATTCCTCCTGAACCGGTTCCTCCTGAATCAGTTTCCCCTAATCGATTCTTCCTGAACTGGTTCCCCCTGTATTGATTCCTCCTGAACTGATTCCTCCTGAACTGGTTCCCCCTGAATTGGTTGTCTTTGAACTGGTTCCTCTTGAACTTGTGAACTGGTTCCCCCTGAATTGATTCCTCCTGAATTGGTTCATCCTGACATGGTTCCTCCTGAATCAGTTTCCCCTGAATTGATTCTTTCTGAACTGGTTCCCTCTGAATTGGTTTCCCCTGAACCGGTTCCTCCAGAATCAGTTTCCCCTAATCGATTCTTCCTAAACTGGTTCCCCCTGTATTGATTCCTCCTAAATTGATTCCCCCTGAACTGATTCCTCCTGAACTGATTCCTCCTGAACTGATTTCTCCTGAACTGATTTCTCCTGAACTGGTTCCCCCTGAACTGGTTCCCCCTGAACTGGTTCCCCCTGAACTGGTTCCTGAAAACATCCCAGCTGACCCAGACTCCCTCAGGGCATATGAGAGTTCACCTCCCAACACTTTAACTCGCTGGAACCACAGCGATGAAAGAAGTCCCAACTTTAGCTGGAATGTTTTTTTAACTAGAATATTTTATTTTTTCCTGAACACGCTGGGTTATCCGTAATTATCTGGTTGTATTTTGTCTTTTCTGATAAGTTAATTCTCTGTTGCTTTAGGGCTAGCTGTAGCTCAGATTAGCCGATCTAATCGTGTTTCTGCTGCGTTTCTGACTCGGCTGCTAGCTTCCATGTAGCGCGCTGATCTGTTCTGACTCACCACCATGTTTGTGTTGCAGACATCAATGAGTTAAACTTGCCAAAGACGTGTGAAATCAGCTTCCCAGATGACGACGACCTCCTCAACTTCAGACTCATCATCTCACCAGACGAGGTGAGAGCAGTTCAGGAAAGCTTCTCCTTCCTCTGTAAACTGCAAAAACTCAACCAAAAATAAGTGAATTTGTCCTTGATTAGAGCAGGAAAATAAGACCATCTGCCAGTGGAATAAGATTTCTTAGACTTAGACTTAGACAACTTTATTTGTCATTTTGTATGCAGCAGTGATTTAAAAGTAAACAATTTAAATGTAGACTATGCAGGAGAAGTCACAGTGTACAGGTGAGTATTTTTAAATCCATTTGATTGTGCAGAATTAATTGTGCAAAGGGCATTTGTGCAAGAATACAGCTTGTAAATTACAGTGGATTTAAAATACAGTATAAGGTGCAGCAGTGATTCAAAAGTAAACAATTGAAATGCACTTAGAAAAGGAACAACTCATCTCCATCTTATTTCAAGTGCAGTTTCTCTAATTATTTTATTTTATGGGTAAAATACTCGTTCCCTTGGCAGATTATCTTATTTACTTCCTCAAATCAATCAACTGTCGCCTTTTTTAGACTTAGACTTAGACTTTCTTTATTGTCGTTTTGTATGCACAGAGTGCATACAAAACGACATTTTGTTTCCATACAGCTCAGAAAAATTGCAGTAACTCTACAGGATACCTTGTAGTGAATTAGAGTACAGGATAAAAATGCAGTAATAAATTGCAGTCAGTTACAGGATAAGTTCCAGTTGACTTCCGGATAAAGTGCAGCCGTGATATTGGAGACTAAGAGTTGAGCAGCATTTATAATGCTGGATAAGGATACGATTACAAATGTGCATGTTTGATGGATCCACGGTTTTTATTTTTCAGTAAACCCAGAAATGTTTAAAAGTTTCACTTTTTCCTTATTTTTAGATGTTTCATCTTTTTTCCAACTGGCTTAAATGTAGATTTTCCCAGAACATCCCATAATGACAGAAAGCAAACAGTTTATTAAAGGCTAAAGGAGAAACTCGAGCAGCAGACGCGTTCCCAGCTCAGCAGCCTCGGCCTCCACTCGTCTCTACGGTTTGGTGCTGAGGTTCTGCAGATCTTCTCAGGCTCGGTCCGGTTGGACGGCGACGTTTCAGGCGTCTCCAGGGATGTTTGGCTGGCTCTGTGGACCTTCAGGTGCTCCTCAGCCTGAGGTCCAGAACCTTCTGGAGCAGCTTCTCTCCAGGAATCTCTCTGCAATCTTTCCTACCTTCTAATGGACCCTGGTGCTGCTGCACAGAGACCTCCCCACAGCATGATGCTGCCACCGCCGTGCTTCATCAGGAGGAGGCGTAGCCAGATGCTGAGCAGAGCAGGAAGGCTTGGAGTTAGGACCAAACACTTCTGGTGTGGCTGCCTCAGGTCCAAGAGTTTAGTTTGTCCTGATCTGATCACCTTAAGGAGCCTTTTGGTCTGAACACTGTAGCATAAAGAGCGGATTGGTGGCGCCGGTTCCATCTCAGCACCCAGTTCCCTTTTAATGACGCTCATCTGGTCCTGATTTACCTGCTTATTTCACACCTGATCCAATGTTTTTGTCTCTTTCAGGGTTTTTACAAAGGAGGGAAGTTTGTCTTCAGCTTTAAGGTAACAGTTTCTCATTGTTTGAATCCATCAACTGTTGCAGGAAGACTTCCTTCCTCACAGGTTCAGCTCAGACGCATCAGAATACGGTGAAAAAGTCCAAACCTCAGAGGTTCTTTACGCACAGCGAGATATTTATAATCCTGATTATAACTTATGTGCCATGAAAGAAAAAGATCCACCGCCCCAGAAAACCAGCTTATTGTTAAAAACGTTAAATTATAAACACACGGCCACACCCTCATGACTGCTGGCTGGACAGAGGAGCAGAAGGTGATGGACCTCCTCCACCAGGAGGAGCAGAAGGTGGTGGACCTCCTCCACCAGGGGGAGCAGAAGGTGGTGGACCTCCTCCACCAGGAGGAGCAGAAGGTGGTGGACCTCCTCCACCAGGAGGAGGAGCAGAAGGTGGTGGACCTCCTCCACCAGGAGGAGCAGAAGGTGGTGGACCTCCTCCACCACCAGGAGGAGCAGAAGGTGGTGGACCTCCTCCACCAGGAGGAGCAGAAGGTGGTGGACCTCCTCCACCACCAGGAGGAGGAGCAGAAGGTGGTGGACCTCCTCCACCAGGAGGAGCAGAAGGTGGTGGACCTCCTCCACCACCAGGAGGAGGAGCAGAAGGTCGCTCCCTGAGCAGCTGGATCCAGGCACATCCACAGAAAGTTGAGTGGAAGGAAAAAGTCTGTCAGGAAAAGCAGCAACAGGGAGAAGCGCCGCCTGGAGACGACCGTCAGGAAGGTTCCAGATGTCAGGGAGAACCATCACTGCAACCTGGACTTCCAGAACACCTGAGCCCAGACCCGGTACCATGAGCAGAACTCTCAGAACCCTGACAGTTCTGAGAGCTTTTTATTTATCTGGCTTAATATTTTAATCCTCTGAGAAGTTTGGGTTTTTACTCAGTGGATCCAGAACCACCAGAACCAGAACGGTGAAATGTTTCACTCTGACCTGAGGAGCCTCTGAACTTTTTCACCAGATTCAGATTGTCTGAGCGGACCGGCGGGTTTACCTGCCCGCTGGTCTGGACCTCCTCCTCCAGAACCTGCTGCCTCACTGAGTCTCTGTTCTCCAGGTAGGACAGGGTTACCCCCACGACCCCCCCAAGGTAAAGTGTGACACCATGGTGTATCACCCCAACATCGACCTGGAGGGAAACGTCTGCCTAAATATTTTAAGGTCAGTGTTCAGCACCGGGTTCTGACCCGTAACGTGGGGGGGGTGATATGGACCTTATATTTCATCACCATGTCTAGAGAAGACAGACGATCTACTAGGGCTGGGCGATAAATCGATTTAATCGATTAATTCAAATTTACAATTCTTTAAGATTTCATTTTTGGAAAATGTGGATTTTATTTTGCCAATACACTCATTGGGTTTCCATGAAGAGAACAGCATGTGATGCTGAATATATGTTTAGGCAAAATTATTGTCAAAATATTGTTAAGTGGAAACTTTTTTTTACCATAATACGAGGTACTTCATTTACTTATTTACTTTTTTTTTACTTAGTTTGAAGTTCACAGTGCAGTGAAGCCTGTTCTTAGCTCAATGTGTAATACCACTAGCAGCAAATGTTTTGTTATATTTTCATTGTTTATAATGGCACGGCTGCCATCTTGTTTTTAGTTGCACTTTGAATTCAGGTTAACTCCCTGATGAAATACTTGAGATAAAAAGCAAGGTTTTAAAATAATTTCTTTAATTTCTTTTTATGAAACAAAAAGGAGGAAAAATCCATTAATCGGATTTGGTATGATTAAAATTGGAGATTTATTTTTTAATCCATATCGCCCAGCCCTACGATCTACAGCAGGTAGATATGATTTATTAGTGAAATAAGGAAGTCTGGTTTTTATCACCTAACTGCAGTCAGTAACTGCATTTAATTAGATTTTTTATTTTATTGATGCTCACCAACCCTTTAGAAACGCACAGCTACTTCATCACTACTGTGTCATGAAGGGCTACCTGTACTGAGAGTCAGAGCTCACCTCAACATTATGTAAAATAAATAATTGCTTAATTATAGATGTTGTCGTTTTTAGATCTATAGAAATGCAAGTGTGAATAAACAGGAGGAGTAATGGATAAGCTGAACCTCCGGAAAAGTGACCAAATCAAATTTATTTATTCCACATTTAGCTAATTTGACATTTTAACAGATATAGAACAGACGTTTTTATCGGACCCCTGTGTTTTGGTACTTTAGTGAGCAGAATCAGAACCTGTGATGAACCCAGATGCTGATCTAAGCGTTCTCTCTTTGCTCTTCCACAGAGAGGACTGGAAGCCCGTTCTGACAATAAACTCCATCATCTACGGTCTACAGTATCTATTTCTAGTGAGTTCCCTTCTGGTTCTTCGGCTCTCTGTGTTCCACTCTGCCTGCTCTCTCTGATCTGAACCTGCTGTTCTGGAGACCCGCGGTTCTGGAACGCCGGTAGAACCGGTGCTGGTACCGGACCTGCGCTCAGTCGTACAAAAAGCAGATTTAAGAGAGTCGTGCGGAGCTAAAGATCCGGTAAAACGATGGTTTGGTGAAACGAGCTGATCAGTGAGAACGGCTCTAAGGAGAACATTTCAGAACCTCTAGCAGGAACTAAACCTCTAGAACCCGGCCAGCCCAAATATCTGCTCCAGCAAAGGTTGCCAGAACCTGGATGAACTGCAGACTGCCCTCCCAGTTGGTACCAGAGGTGCGGCAGCCATGTTGGATTTGGAGGTTGAGTTGCTCATCTCATAAAGAGCAACACTTTAAAGTGTTTTTACTGAGCAATAACTTAAACGACTTAATGAAACAAAGTGTGAAATAAAGAGTTGTTATAAACTAGACATCAGCACCAGAGACTAACCTGCTGCTGGACTCAGACCGGCTCAGAACGGGTCTGTTGTTGACGCAGAACCCCTGGATGTTTTTGGCCCTACTTACTAAAATATGCATAAATGTTTCTGTTTAAAACCAAATCCTGAAAGGGTTCCACCTGCATCAGCACCACATTTGGTCCATTCTAGAACTGCGATCTGGACCACACAGACGATTTCCATGGCCCACAAAAGGCCCGCGGGCCGCATGTTGGACACCGCTGCCTAAACCTGATTTAGAAAACCCCAGTTCTGCTGCTACTGAGGTGGTTCTGATCAGTTAAAAGAGGAAGAACCTCTCTGGTTCCGTCAGCACTTTGCCCAATAGCTTTGTTTACTTAAACGTTCCAGAACCGGGTTCGGTTCCGTGCCAGAACCGAGCCGTTGGGTTTGCATAGAACCCGTTGGTTCCTCTCAGGTCCGGTCCAGCCACAGTCCGCTGTCCGTGGTGCTGTTTTACTGCGGCCGACCCGTCCGGTCCGGTCGGTTCTGATCAGAACCTTCTTCTCCTCCCCCTGCAGGAGCCAAACCCAGAGGACCCGTTGAACAAGGAGGCGGCGGAGGTCCTGCAGACAAACCGGCGGCTCTTCGAGCAGAACGTCCATCGCTCCCTGCGGGGCGGCTACGTGGGCGCCACCTACTTCGAGAGATGTCTGAAGTAGCTCGCCGTCCCGCCGTCCTCCAAGCTCCTCCCACTTCTCCCCCTTCCTCCTTCTGCGCGTCCTCTCCTCCTCCTCCTCCTCCTCCTCCTCCTCTGGTCCTGCTCCTCGGCTGCAGCGGGAGCCGCGGCGACGGAAAGCAGCACGACGCAACATGCTTTCCTGTTTTAACGCAAAAGAAGCTCCTCCTCCTCCTCACCTGTCCCCTCCCACCCCCTCTTCCTCATCTCTGTTTCACCGCCGCCATTTTCACGCCACGGTGGGACGCCAGCGAACGACACATCTGACCGGACTCTGCTAACGGGGAGGAGGAGGAGGAGGAGGAGGAGGAGGATGAAGATGGAGGACTACGGATGGACAGATGTGGAGGGGAGGGGTGCTTGTGAATGTGGCTCTGGCCAACGTCTCGGCGCCGATGATAATGATGCTCACCAGATTGTTTTCTGTCTTTATTTTTGCGTGCGTGGCGAAGACACCTGACATCACGCAGGTGATCAGAGAGACACGCCCCCTCCCCGTCGCCGCCTTCATTCATTGGTTACCGATCAGAAAGAACGCAGCAAACTCCAAACAGCTCCCTCCGTTCCTGCAGGAAGTCTAACAGAGGGGGCGGGGCTTGTTCTTATGACAGGGGAGTCAAAGGGGCGGAGCTTGTCCACAGGAAGTCAAACAAAGGGGCGGGGCTTGTTAACAGGAAGTTTAACAAAGGGGCGGAGCTTTGTCCTTAGTTTTTCGCACAAAGTTTAGGAGGGGTGGAGATTTTCGCTTTATACCTGTGAGTCGTTCTTAAAGGGGCGGGGCTTAACCCTTTACTCTTGCAGGAAGTCTGACGGAGGGGTGGAGCTTCTACAGCAATGGAAGCAGATGCGCCTTAAATTAATTTCTTAAAGAATTTTAGTTTTTTTTTTAGCTTGAAGTGGCCACAACGCCCCCTAGAGGTCTACTGAGGGACGTTGGGCATCAGAGTAAAGCAGAGGCGGCTAGTTTTAAGGGGAGGGCTTGGAAGAGTAGATTTGTTGCAGTAGCAGGAGGGGGGGGGGCTCATGATGAAGGAAACATGCCTTAAAAGTCTTTGTAGCTGTTGAGTGTCGATCGGTGGCTGAGGAGCTTCTTCCTGCAGGAACCACGATGACCGACAGGAGGGGGTCTGCTTGGAGTTTGCTGCTGAACAATCCCATGAAACGCTGGTGGGCGGGGCTTAGTATGATGTGGGTGGGGTCATAGCTTAGTGTGGGGGGGGTTGCTTGTTTAAATGAGGGGTTTTGGGTGGGCTTTTTGATTTTCATTTTAGGGTGGGGTCAGGGGGAGGGGCTTAAAATGTTACGATCTATAGTGTATATTGAAACCCCAGCTGTTCACTTTGACTGCAATATGATTTATGTTAAATAAAATATGAACTTGAATGACGAGAAAAACTGTTGATGTTGGGATTTGGACGACACAAACACGCTGAAAACACGTCAGGTTTTATCATTAGTCGTCTTTTTAATAAAGCTCAGATGTTCATTAGCTTTTAAACACATTTAAAAATGGTTAAAGATATACATTTACAGAAAGAACGTGTGTTTTCTTGCATATTTACAGTCCAGTCTTTATAATATATATTATAGATATAATGAATCACTGGTAGCCAATCATATAGACCACTAGTCCTAAAGCAGTGGGTAGAACCACAGTCTCAGCTGTTCTGCTCTAAAGGGGCAACATTTCAATATTATTTATAGAGCACCACAACACATCAACTCTCTCCAAAGTCAAATTCAATCAAATGTTTCAGACAGATTGGTCAAAAAGTTTCCTCTAAGGAAACCAAGAATTTTAACTTTATTACCAGAGGCCAAGTTAATGCCATCCAGATTAAGTGATTGATTAAGAAGTTTATTTTTTGAGGACTCTGGTCCAAAGATTACAACTTCGGTCTTGTCAGAATTTAAATGCAGGAAATTTAAAGTCATCCAGCTTTTGATGTCATCAAGACATGACTGCAGTCGAAGTAACTGATTGGATTCATCAGGATTTATGGATAAATATAGCTGAGTGTCATCAGCATAACAGTGGAAATTAATCCCATGCTGTCTGATAATTTTGCCAATAGGAAGCATAAATAGAATTGGTCCAAGGACTGAACCCTGTGGTACTCCACAAGTGACCCTAGAGTTTGAGGAAGATTTATTATTAACAAGAACAAACTGGAATCTGTCCGACAGATAAGATTTAAACCAGCCTAATGCTTTTCCCTTAATCCCTACAGTATGCTCAAGTCTTTGTAGGAGAATATTGTGATCAACTGTATCAAATGCAGCACTGAGATCTAACAATAGAAATAAACTGATGCCTGACATTAAATCCAATTAAATTTTATTTATATAGAGCCAATTCATGACACACGTCATCTGAAGGCTCTTTCCAAATTCAGACTCCATCAGATCCTCCAGGTTGGTGAGAAAGTTTCCTCTCTAAGGAAACCCAGCAGGTTGCATCAAGTCTCTCCAAGCAGCATTCACTCCTCCTGAAAGAGCGTAGAGCCACAGTGGACAGTCGTCTGCATTGTTGATGGCTTTGCAGCAATCCCTCATACTGAGCATGCATGAAGCGACAGTGGAGAGGAAAACTCCCCTTTAACAGGGAGGAGAACCTCCAGCAGAACCAGAACCAGGCTCAGTGTGAACGCTCATCTGCCTCCACCCACTGGGGCTTAGAGAAGACAGAGCAGAGACACAGAAAGCTCAGAAGCTCACATTGACCCAGGAGTACTTTCTATGTTAGAGAAGACAGAGCAGAGACACAGAAAGCACAGAAGCTCACATTGACCCAGGAGTACTTTCTATGTTAGATGGTGATGACAGATGATCTGGGTAGGAGACAAGTCCACAAGGAGACGTCTCCCAGCACTGTCTGAGGAGCATGGAGGAGATTCCATGAGACAGGTAGGTACACCAGGAGAGCTGGACCGGGCCTTCAGAGGTCCTGAACCCATCAGTAAGACCGGTTCTGCTTATTTGTGCAAAGGAAAGAGTTCTGCCAGAACCTTCAAAGTGACCTCCAGTGGGGCCTGTTCCCTCCACCCGGCTGGTTCCTACCAGAGAACACCAGAACTGGCAGGTTCTGGTGCTGGCGCCCTGTTCTTCACACAGATGAGAGCAGGTTCCCTCTGAGTTCATGGGACAGATAGAAAGGTTCTGGAGAAGCTGTGGTGAACGTTCTGCTGCAGCATTCAGCAGAACCGCGTCTCCATCCAGCAGAAGCCCAGACCGCCACTGGTCAGGGCGCCCCCTGGTGGCCTGTAAGCAGCTGTCTACGTTCTAGATCAGGAGGAATCTGTGGTCCATCCTTCGTCTGTACCTGTTGACCCATGGCGGACATCTCCAGCAGTCACTGGGCCAGAGGTCCACCCTGGACGGGTCGCTGGTCCATCACAGGGCAACACAGAACCGTCTCAGGAAATACGCAGCGAGCAGCAGCTGTGTGGATTAAAAGACGTCGATCCCAGAGGAGGACGGGCAGACTGGACCCAGCCAAGGTCTGCAGAACATCTCTGAAGGTCCACCAATGAACATCTGCAGAGAACAACCAAGCTCTGTTGACTCTGAGCAAACTGCAAATATTAGAGTCCTGAAGGATTTCAGGTCAGCGGCAGTAAAAACTGGGACTGGGTTCGTCTCAGAGCTTCATTTCCTGTTTCCACATCAGTTTTACTGTAAAAAACAGTTTCCTTCCGTTTATTAACCCGTAGTTCACATCAATTCCTGAAAATATTTAGGCAAAACATCAAAATATGAATCAAAACTTTAACTTAAAAACAAATTTTATTGCATTTTGTAGGTTTTTTTGATAAAATCTTTACATTGCCACAGGTTTCACTTTTCATATTTTATTATTTCAGCAGGAAAAACGTCCACATTTCCACCCAAATAACTGAACAGAAGTGTTTTTACCAAAGATCTTTACCTCTTCTTGGCACAAAGGGCTTCCATAACCAACAACGCCGTGCCTCTACGTGATAACTACATAAACTTTAATTTTAACGTATAAATCACCGCTTTAGTCTTTAAACAAAACATCGGTTCTCAGTGAGTTTCTGATGTGTGAAGTAAAATGGATCCGTTCCGGCTCGTGGTTCTGCTGTTTCGTACCGCTCACAGGTTTGATTTATGTCAGTGTTTAGATTTATATCTTTTTTTTTTTTCTGAACATGTTTTGTTAAAGCAATCCGATCCATGAAATATCTACATCTTCCTGAAGGAGGCAGCGGTTCCCCTGCGTTTCATCGCTGGTCTTCCTCACAGAACGTCTCCATGTTCAGGAGGTCCACGCTGCCTCCTCTCCTCTTCCCAAAGCTCTGGATCCGGGCCTCATTCCAGTCCGGGGCCCGGTTCTGGTCCGGTTCCCCTCAGGCCAGGTTGTGCTGCTGGGTGGTGGCGAGGATCAGAGGCACCTCCTTGTCTCCGGTGCCGAGCAGAGGAAACATCCTCTCTGTGAACTCTGCGTTGGTGTGGTAGCTGTAGATCTCAGTGCCCGACTTCACGTTGTAGAAGGAGACCTGACCCTCGTCCACGTCCAGGAAGACGCCCACCTGCCGCAGCTTGGGATGGTGTCCTTTCACCTGCAGGGCGGCGACAGAGAGCAGCAGGCGTGAGATTCTGCCTTTTATTGGTTTATTGTGTTTTAGCCGCAATGGTTAAAAATAAACACAACACACAACGTATTTATACGTTCCTGAGACAGAAACGTGCCTGAAAACTCATTATTTCAACATTTAAGTCTTTATTTTATCAGCTAAAATTGTCATTTTTGATTGGAGGTGGACCTTGGTCAGAGGGGGGGGCGTCAGCGCCCTCAGCTGGCTGCCGCTCCACCAGATGCCGTAGTATCCGCTGGTGGGACTCATGTCAAACAGGCCTTTCCTCTGGGCCGACTCGCTGACCACGCCCAGCTTCCAGTCCTTGCTCTCGCCAACTGAAACCTGCAAGACAGAACCCAGGGTTCAGGAGCCTGCGTCAGGGGAACGGTTACAGACCCCCATCCTCATCCCTTCATCCAGAGAGCTACAGATTCCTGTCCTCGTTAAGATCCTGAATCACAGCAAGATGGAAACAAACGAAAAGATTTTGAACCTTAAGAAAGTTTTGAGCCTGATTCCAAAACCTGTAACGAAAGTCAGATCTCTAACCAGAACCAGATTCTGACTTTTAAACGGATCTTGACTCACTTCTGGACGCTTGTCTTCAACAAACGAACAAAACTGTAACTTTCATCTTAAATCAGAGCGAATCTTAATCTCCTACAGGGTCAGATGTCTCTCATCCTGAGGGATCAAAACAATTAGAGCCGACGTTCATGTTGCTCTGACTGAATCCTAAAGAAGAGACGGACCACACATTAACGTTCACCTCCGTCCCCCGTAAACCCGTCCAGCCTGACCACGATCTCCTACTAGGTAAGATCCATACGCCATGAGATCCTCACCCTGACGCTCCGTTAGACCTCGGCCCTCGACGATAATCGTTTTTAACGAGTTCCAAACCATGACAAAATCTCAGGCTTCAACTAATAGAGCTGGACCCACAACACCCAGAGTGTAACGCTGCCTCGTCCTCCTAAGATAACGTCCAGATACCCAACATGCCCTAAGAGCCGGGTCTTCACCGCCATCCTACGCCATGCGGTCCTGATCAGGTCCTCAGCACCTTGTCCGTATCTGCAGGAAGAATTTAGCTCTCCACTAGATTTATGTTCTCCTCTGGGGCCTAATGCGTCCGTTTGTTCCTCCCTGTCATCTCTAGCAGCTCTTAGTTACATTGAGTGTTTGACAAGAACCCAAACCACTGCATCTCATCAGTTATTATAAATCCTCAGAGAGGTTCTGGTGCCGGAATAAAGTCAGACAAGATCCCACCTCACAGCAGGAGCTGATGTTCATCTTCAGACATTTCTCTACTCATGAAAAGATCCCAATACCAGACAAGCCGTGCAGACCACTGAGCTATATAATACACTGGATTGCTGATTTTGCCGAAAAACTGAAGTCACTGGCCGCCATCTTGCTACTCCCTACTCTCCCAGAATCCCACAGGATTTGGTTGCAACAACAAGCAGTTTTCTGGCTGTGTGAAAACGTTTCACAGGTAATTCTACAGTCAGTGGATGTACTAACACTATCAACTACTAGGAATATAGGTGCTAAAATATTTTACATGTTATTCATATTATATATATATATATATATATATATATATATAAGTATGTGTATATGTATATATGTATATATATGTATACACATATGTAAATATATGTTTTTGTATATTGTTATTTATATATTTATAAATGTTAAACATATATATTTAAATAAATAAAATGCAAAATATTTCAGCACATGACTTTCTCAGTACTTGATATTTTTAGAACATAACATAAAACTATATGGAATTTGACATTTTAAAAGTTTTAAGCTCCCCCTGAACATGAGAAAATCCTCGTTATTCGATGCTGTAGCGCACATATTCCCTAGTTACTGGGGGAAATAGGGAGTACCAATATGGCGGCTGGTGGCTTCAAAGCGACTCGTTCTAACAGACGGTGATTAGCACTCCAGTGGATAATATAGCTCAGTGGTGCAGACCTGGACCTTCACTGCAAAAACGGACCTAAAAATAAGTAAAATGTTCTTAAAATTAAATTTTTTGTCCTTGATTTGAGCAGGTAGATTATATTATCTGCCAATGGAATGAGTATTTTGTCCCCTAAAATAAGATAATTAGACATCCTGCACTTGAAATGAGACGATGGAGATGAATTGTTCCTGTTTTAAGTGCAAAAATCTTTTTCCATTGGCAGATCATCTTATTTACCTGCTAAAATCAAGGACAGGTGCACTCATTTTAAGAAAAGTTTACCTATTTTTAGTTCCGTTTTTGCAGTGTTCTTGGACCCTCTCCAACGTCCTGACTGTCGAACAGTTGGCACAACAAGACCACCAAGGTCCTGAGCTGCTTTAGGAGCCTCTCTCTGGAGGGTCCCCTCAGATCCTGACCCGCTACCTAAACCTTCCCCTGACTCTGACCCCATCGGTCTGATCCTCGTCTCCTGGTGGTGTCCAGCCAGACGCCGTGGAGGTCTGCTCCTCACCTCCCAGTAGTGTCGTCCCGAGTTGAAGCCTTCCTTGGCGAGGACACAAGACCAGACGTCGAACCTCTGATTGCTGTTCCTGAAGAACTGCAGCTTCTCGCCTCTCTTCACCTGCTTGCGGTCTTCTGACAGGATGAGGAAAGGGTACGCCGTCACTGGGTTCAGCGTCACGTCCTCTGAAGAAACCACAGGGCAACGTTTAGCTGCTGCCTGGTCTCTGATAACAGAGAGATTATACGGCAACAACATCCAGAGGTCCAGCTTACCCATGTAGAGCCGGGCTTTCTTCAGTCCTAAAACAGAACACGGAAAAACATTCAGATCAGAATCCAGAAGTTAACTTCCTTTAGTCGTCAGAGTGAGAACCTGCAGCTCATTTTAAATCTAGTTGTTCTGGCAACCACTGATCAGTTCAATTAAACTCTTAAAGGCTGCTGGGCTGCAGTGTGCAGCAGCTGCTTGGAGGACCTGCAGCTGATTAAATACTTTCCCATATTTAATCTTTCACAATATTCTAGATTTCCGTGACACTGAATTTTGGGTTTCCATCCTCTGAGTCCTTATTATCAGAATTACAAAAGATAAAGGCTTGAAATATTTAACTCAGGGTTTAATTCATCCATTTACGGCTTTCACTCTCTGACGTGAGCCACAAAAATATTGAATTTATTCACCGTTTTCTAATTTTTGCGACAAACCCGTTTCCCAAAACTGCATTTCCTCCCCTGCACTGCAAAAACGGAACTAAAAATAAGTAAAATGTTCTTAAAATTAGTGTATTTTTCCTTGATTTGAGCAGGTAAAACAGATGATCTGCCAATAGAATAAGATTTTTGCTCTTAAAATAGGAACAACTCATCTCCATCATCTTATTTCAAGTGCAGTAGATCTAATTATCTTATTTTAGGGGTCAAAATACTCATTCCATTGGCAGGTAATCTTATTTACCTGCTCAAATCTAGGACAAAAAACACTAATTTTAAGAACATTTTACTTATTTTTAGACCTGTTTTTGCAGTGTGGTGGCCTAAACTCCAGCTCAGACCAGATGAAATGAAGTTCTGGGAAAAACGACTCACGTTTCAGAAAGCTCCAGTTTTGAATTTGCAGTGGCGGTTCTAGACCAAATTTACCAGGGGGGCCAAGGTGGGGCCAGTGTTTTTTCACAGGGGCACAGAACAAAAAACTTTAAAAAACAATAAATATAATAATAATATAATATATTAATATAATGTAATAATATTAAGTGAGCCACGTGTGGCTCTGGAACTGCAGGTTTAAGACCCCTGATCTAGCAGTTAAAAATTTGCCTCCAGCTCATAAGCCAAACGTGAAACATCTTAAGTTTTAAATTCTTTTTAGAGTAAAACTGTATAGGTAAAAAATAATATTGGTCAAAGTGACCAATCAGTTATGTTTTCTTTGCCATTGCAAATAATTATCAGAAGTGTATTTATTATCATGTCTTTAGTACAGGGGCCATAACAGGGGCCAGAACCATTTCTACAAGGGCATGGGCCCCTGTCTAGAACCGCCCCTGTGAATTTATGTGTGCAGGGGTCTCCAGCTGTGGTATTTAAACTCTAATCTTCTCGGTGGGACAATGATGATCAACTTGAACGTTTTTCTGAGTCAAGCTCAACTTAAAGGATAAAACTGTTGAATCTACGTACCTGAAACATGTTTGGTCTTCTTCATGTCTGTGGGGAATGGAAAGCAGTCAGAAAGCTGCGGTACAACAAGAACTTCATGAGTCAAAGGAACCTCCTGGACCTGGCTCACCTTTCAGAGACCACTGGCTCATCCTCAGAGACCCTTTGCTTCCTCTCAGACTCATCATGCTCTCCGCTGCCACCAGGTCGCCCGGCGAAACTGAAACAGAGCCGTCAAAGAAACCGTTCAGACTCTGACCTCTGACCCGGAAGCGATCCGTCCGGAAACGTTGGACTCACAGGAGTCTTTGGAGGTGGTGGAACCTCGAGAACCTCTGGGAGCTCTGGGACGGACCTCCCCCATCCAGATTTCGTCTATCTTGATCTTGACGTCGGACAGACTGCTCTTCACGTCGTCCAGCTGGAAGTGAAGGGAAAAGTCGCCCTGTTCGTACTCGTCCTCGTCCTGGTCGTCCTCCTGAAGAGCCGTGGCCTCGTCAAAGCTCTGAGACCAGAAGAAGAAGAAGAAGAAGAAGAAGAAGAAGAAAAAGAAAAGATGCGTTTTACTTCTCCTCCTCGGTTGAACACCTGAAACATCTGACGAGCCGCTCCCACCTGCAGGAAGCTGATGTGGTCCTGGCTGATGGCCTGGCCCTCCAGCGTGGCCCTCCTGTCCGTCAGCTGTTTAAGCTCCGCCTCCAGACGGCCCAGTAGCCCCTCCCCCTTCGACATCACCGCCTCCAGCTGGGTCTGGATCCCGCCCACCACCTGAGTCCGGATCCGGTCCAGTGAGCCGGTCACCTCGTCCAGAAGGTGCTCGACGTCGCCTCGTTCTCTGTCCGCGTAGTTCTGAGAGCCAAACAAACGGAGAACCGGTTAATTCCACTGAGCTATATTATACACTGGAGTGCTGATTTTGCCGACAAACTGAAGTCACTGGCCGCCATCTTGCTACTCCCTACTCTCACAGAATCCTACAGGATTTGGTTGCAACAACAAGCAGTTTTCTGGCTGTGTGAAAACGTTTCACAGGTAATTCTACAGTCAGTGGATGTACTAAGACTATCAACTACTAGGAAATTAGGTGCTGAAATATTAGACATTATTCATATTAAATATATATATGTATATATAAGTATGTGTGTATATATATATATATATATATATATATATATATATATATATATATATATATATATATATATATATATATATACGTATATATATGTATACATATATGTAAATATATGTTTTTGTATATTGTTATTTATGTATTTATAAATGTTATATATATATATATAATTAAATAAATAAAATGCTAAATATTTCAGCACATGACTTTCTCAGTACTTGATAGTTTTAGAACATAACATAAAGTATATGGCATTTGACATTTTAAAAGTTTTAAGCCCCCCCTGAACATGAGAAAATCCTCGTTATTCGATGCTGTAGCTCACATATTCCCTAGTTACTGGGGGGAAATAGGGAGTACCAATATGGCGGCTGGTGGCTTCAAAGCGACTCGTTCAAACAGACGGTGATTAGCACTCCAGTGTATTATATAGCTCAGTGGTTCATTCACAGGTCAGAACCGTTCTGACCCAGTCCTGAACAAACGGTCCTCCTCCTAAAGAAAGTCTCAAGACCAGCATGAAATATTCCAGGAAAGTCTGAGTGTTTTACAGAACCAGGACTGGATCAGAACCACTGGATCTAAGAACCCTGTCGGACCTGAACGCCCTCCAGCTTCCTCCTCAGGTCGCCCAGACGGATCTCCTTCTCCTTGATGCGGTTCAGGATCTCCTGCTCGGTCTTCGCCACCTGTTTCTGGACACACAGACGGAGAGCGGCGTGAGAACGGCGAGGAGGAACCGGCGGAGCGAACCGGGCCGGTCCGGTCCTCTCTACCTGCTTGGCCAGCCTCTCGGTCTGGACCGAGACGGTTTTGTGGGTGCGGTGCTCCTCCAGGAAGCAGATGGCGCAGATGCAGTGCTGACACGTCCTGCAGAAGACCTGCAGACACAGAGACGGAGTCAGACGACGCCTCCAACCTCAGAGTCAGAGAACCAGAACCAGGCGTAACATTATGACCACCCGCAGCACGGACTACAGATGATTATTACTTCAGCAAATGAAACCGGCTATTTTGTTGCCTTGCAGCAACAAGGTCCTGGGTTCCAATCCCAGCCTGAGGTTTGACAACGAGAACCAAACTGTGGTGGAGAACCGGGTCCAAAGCCGAAGCTCTACGCTGGCCGGTCCAACTGACAAGGTTCTGCAGCTGAAACTGCTGCGAAGGTTCATGCTGGTTCTTCCTATCAGATAATGTTATGCCTCATCACTGCATTATCTCTGGACCTTCATTTTGTTTGGGCTGAAATTGTCAGTTTCTGCATTTCAGGCTGGAACACATTCTCAGGAAACATCTGAGCGGTTTCAGGACGTTTGAAACGAGTTCCTCACAGAGCGGCTGGAATGTTTCTTCTTCTGCTCAGCGTGAAAAACCAACATGCATGGAGCAGTTCCTCCAGATGTTTGGTGAGAAGCAGCAGGTCGGATCTTCTCCTCGTCTCTGATGGCGGCAGCGACGCAGGAAGGTCCAGCAGCAGATGTTGGAGCAACATCTGCTGCCTCCAGGTCCACATCTTCTCCAGGGACCTCCATCGTTTTTCACCATGATGATGGAGAACCTCGATCCAGAGGTCTGCCTGAAGTCCTGACTCGTTGGACAGGAGTCCTTCCCAGCAGGGCGGCGTGGGTCCGTCATGAAGGAACGTCTGACCTGAACCGTGTTCCTGGAAGGTGTTGGAGGCTGAAATGCAGAAACTAGCGGACCAGATGGCACCTCGCAGTCACTACGCTCTAATCAGGGGTGTCAAACTCATTTTGGTTTAGGGGCCGCATTCAGCTTTATCTGATCTCAAGAGGGCCACACGAGTAAACTCATTGCAAGATTAAATAGAACTAATAAAAGTGTATTTTTATATTAAATTAATTTCACTTTTACACAATATATTATGAATAACCTCAGCGTTTTTAAGAAAAGTATGTGCAATTTCAACCATACTTTTACTCAGTTAAACATTTACTTGTGCATTATGCATAAGAACTGATCACAGTGATTGTACAATGTTGAAAAACATTTATTCACATTTTTTAGAAGTTAAAAAAACTGTCCTACATGACAAAATACATCAAACAGATAAAAATTAAGAAATAATTTAAATTTTTCCACACCTGAAGCTTAATCTGCTGATTAAAACACAGCGCCCCTCGTGGACAATATAGGAACTGCATATTTTCAATTAAACGAAGTACATGTTTTTTTCAATAATTGTTTTATCATTCTCTTCCTTTTATCTCCTCTTTCTTTCACCTTTTGTTTTTTCTCTTCTTGTTCTTCCTTTCCTCTCCTACTTTCCCATTGTAGTGTCAATATCATTTGAGATATTCCCCGCATGAATTATAATAAAACTATTCACATTCATAAATCAAGCGGAGCACTATACTGCTCCACTTGTGAAAGTCAAATCTGATGAGCTCTTTTTGGCATTAAGACAACAATTCTTATTGCCACATTGCCAGACAGGACACTAAAAAAAAAACAAAAAAAAAAACATTTTATAATGATAATGCATTTAGCCACAGGGCCGGACTAAATTGTTCGGTGGGCCGGATGCGGCCCGCGGGCCGTATATTTGACACCCCTGCTCTAAGTGGTTCTGGTGTGGTGTGTGTGTGCGCTTGCCTCCATCAGGCGGCGGTGCATGGAGCAGGTGCGGCCCCTGAGGGCCTCCTGGGGGTCCATGAGCGGGTGCTTGGCGTAGAAGGGGGTGTTGTAGTGAGGCTGCAGGTGCTCGCTGCAGTAGGAGGCGGTGCAGGTGAGGCAGGAGCTGACGGCAGGTTGTTTGACACCTGAGCAGACGTCGCACCACACCACGTCCTCCGGAGCCACGGCGGGGGGCGGCGGCGACAGGAACGGGTTGGTGCTCCTGCCGTCGTCCATGGCGTCCAGCGAGCCGTTCTGGACGGGCGGCGAGAATCCCGTGGCGCCGTAACGAGTCTGTTTGTATTTGTCCGCGATCAGAGCGAACACCTTGTTGATGCTGAGCTGGGGACGCTCGTCAAACTGCCGCTTGCAGAGAGGACAGGTGCAGACCGAGCTGGACGCCCAGTACCCCCCGATGCACGCCTGCAGGGACGCAGAGGTCAAAGGTGAGTCCAGCAGAAGCTCGGCGGTGACCCACCACCGCCTCAGGAGGAGCTTACCTGGCAGAAGTTGTGTCCACAGGGGGTAGAAACGGGATCAGTGAACAGGTCCAGACAGATGGAGCAGGTGAGCTCCTGCTCTGAGAAGATCTCTGCCTCCGCCATCGTCAAAGATCTAATGATGACAATAATAATAATACATTTAGTTTGTAATGCAAACACATAAAAACAACAAACATGAAACATAAAAACAACTAGGCAGAGTATTTCTTTCTAAAAGGGAAGTTTTCAGACACTGGTTTGATTTCTCGTTTTAACATAAATATCCGTAACAGTTTGAGTCCTGGAGAACGTTAATCTGAACCGGTTTATTGTCAGGCTGACTGATTGTGTAGCTCAGGATGTCCCTGTCAGCACATTTCCTTAAATGATCCATTAAAGAAAACAACTGCACCAGGTCTTCTATCTATCGATCGATAGATAGATAAATCTTTTTTTTTTAAACATACATAATTCCTAATGTATTTCACAGTACAAAAGGCTGTTAAAATATTATCAGCATTAAGGAATCTAAAGGGGTCCTTTATTTTACCGCTGCTAAAGGGTCCCTGGCCACCAAAGGTTTCAGAACCCCTGATTTAGAGTTTCTGGTTTGAATGGCTTCTGTTTGTGATCCATTCTGCTGCAGGAAGTTTTAATCTCCTCCAGGCTGGAGCTGAGACGGGTCAGGCTGGCAGAGGGGGAACATCTGGAGGTAGAGCTGAGTGTCGTCAGCATAGCGGTGGATATTAATTCCCTGGGCAGCATGCTGATGGTGGCGGACAGAAACCAGGTGAGCGTGAAGCCAACCTTCAGTCCAGGTCCGTCATCGTTAACGTCTCCTCGCTCTGCTGCAAACATCTTTAGACCAATAAAACTGGTGGTTTAGCCAAAATAAAGCATCTCTGCTCCCTACAGAGAACAGACTAAACGAGGAACATGACAGTTCACCTTATTTCCTCTTATTTAGATCAGAATCCAGAACGCATCACTGAGACTTCATTCTGGTTTCATCCTCCGGTCAAATCTACGGTTTCATGATGAACTCAGCAGACTTCTTGTTTCAGCCGAGAGGAAAATCCTGTCTGGGAAGCTCCCTGGTGTCAGACAGGAAGAACTCTGATTGGCTCTTTGCTGAGTGATGTCACAACTCCCAGGTGACCCAAACTCCGTTCCTGATTGGCTACCCTCAGCAGGTGAGTCAGCCCGATGGGTTCTGATGTAAAGTTCTGGTTCACAGCAGATTTCATCCATGAAAGCCATTTTATTTGTTGTAGTTAATAAAATTATGGAGATAAATGGTCATAAATTGTTCAAATCTCTCAGTTGTATATTATTATCTGACAATTTTATGTTCTAGTCCTTTATTCTAGTTCTGGTTCTGGTTTGGACCGCCTAACGCATGTAATCCGACCCAGATGTGGTCCAGACATCCTGCAGGCGACGGCATCATCAGCTGCAAACGATTTAAAGTCCAAACTATGCAGACTGGAGTAAAACGGACTCCAGATAACTTTGAGGTCTTTGTTCTCAGGGAACAATGAACAGAATCATCACCTTCAGGGAGACTGGGTCAAGCTGGACCCTTTCGGTTCTTCTCTAAAACCCGTCGCTTTTAAAGCCCACACCAGGTTCTAGCAGAATCTTCAGCTGAAGCCCAAACCGACCGAACAACTGGTGCAGAACTGTGAAGCTTAAGATTGTCTTTGTCAGATTTCTACAAATAAAAATCTGAAAAGTGTGGCATGCATTTGCATTCAGCCCCTCTGAGTCAGAACTCAGTAGAACCTCCTCAGGCTGCAGGTCTTCTGGGTTCATCTCCACCAGCTCAGCTCAGCTCGTCCTTTTCAAGCGTCGCTGCAGCATGATGCTGCCACCGCCGTGTTTCAGCGTGGGGACGCCGTCCTCCAGGTGATTTACACCACAGCGTTTCACATGTAGGCCAGAAAATGGACAGAGAACGTTCCTCCACATGAGTCTTTAAACTTCTGCAGAAAGTTCTCCCTGCTGCGCTCCTCGGTCCTCCCTCGGTTCTCTAACAAACCTCTGAGACGTCACAGAACATCTGCATCTATACTGAGGTTCTTTCACACAGCAGGACTCTGGTTACTAATTAGGAGGCTTGTGAAGTTAATTAGTTAATTGGAGTTTATTTTGAGCAAATCGGATTAATGATTCAGATCATTATTGTGAAAATGTTAAAAATTATTAATTATTTTGCGCGTTTCTACATAAAATCAGCTGAGCGTTTTAGTTTTGTCTCGTCTTGTATCTTGCTGCATTCTTTCCTTTCCCTCTCTGAGGTTCTGCTGTGGATTCAGGTTTGGTTCTGGATGTTTTTATAACTGCATGTTTGATGGGGGATTTATTCAGTTGAGAGTTATATAAAAATATTCAACTAAAGCCCAGAAATGTGTCACGTGATGATGTCAGATGCAGGCTTATTAATTTACATTTTAATAAAGCAGAAAAACCCAAAACCAGCAGTTGGAGGTCTTTTCCAGATTCTGTCATTTTATGGTTTATATTTATATAAAGATAATTTTTCCATCAGCAAGCTGGCCGGTCACCTTGGAGAACCGCACATGTTCAGCACATTAATGATTCTGTGGTATTAGTTTGGCCCGTGGCTCATCAGGAAGAAAACCCAAATCTGCGGTTCTGACCTCTGATCCTCAGAAATTAGGAAATGTTTCTGAAGTATAAAAAGATTCTGACTGCATCAGCATTTATGAACCCAGTCCTGTTTGGACCTCCATAGCTCAGCCAGCCTTTCCACCAGAACCATCATTAAACGTTTAAGCGTGTCTCCCACTGCTGGAGGACTTCCTGTTTTCTGTCCAATCAGAGCCCAGAGTGCAGACAGACACGCCCACTCTCTCATTCCCCCCCAGGAGATTTCACCTCTGGACGGTTCTGGAGAATCTGGAGGTTCTGTTTATCCTGCCGGACCTCCTACAGGAAGCACTACAGAAACAGATGGACCTGAGAGCTCAGCAGAAGGTTCTGATGCTCACGGGTCAGGAATGGTTCCCATTTAGCCTGAATTATAATTAACTAAAGTTAAAAGCTTGTTTTGAAACTGGAACTCTTCAAATTAAGAGCTCAGAAAATCACCAAACTGTGAGTGAAGTTGGTTCCAGAACAGTCTCACCTGCAGGCAGGTGATAACTTCCTCATGTCTGCAGGTACCTGCGCACGTTTTTCACAAGCATTTGCATGACATGAGCAGAACTTCCTGTTTGGTTCAGGGTGAAAAACTCAAACGGCTTTTATGGGAAGTTTGATTTGTGCTTCTCTTCCATCAACAACACGCGGTTATTGTTCATTTCTGTTTTATTTAATTTTCCTTTCCCGTCAGATTCCTCTGCAGGTCCTGTCTCTAGATGTTCTGTGGACTTTGGCTGCTATTTTCACTCGGTTCTGATCCAGTTCTTATTGCTGCTCTTTGTCCCATTTAAATGTTCCAGCCCATCAAAAATAAACGTTAATATGAGACAAAGACAACCTGAGAAAATCCAAAAAGCTGTTTTCAGATGGTTTGCTGGTTCCACTGGGTGTGAAACCGAGAGTTTCAGAACCAGAACATCACACCTGCAGCCAAACACGGTGGTGGTAGTGTGATGATCTGGGCTGATCTGCTGCTTCTGGACCTGAAGGAGAACCGGATCGTCGGATCATTTGGGTTCTGTGATCCAAAGAACATCTGAAAGTCCACCAGTGATTGGCCTAGTCAAAGTCTGGACTTCAGTCTGATGGAGATGCTGCTGCCTGACCTGTTGGTTTGGGGGGGGGGGGGGACTTTTTAAGGTAAAATCCGGTTGGGTCGGAAAGAAATTACTTAAAAACTGCTTTTTGTTTTTACTCAGGTTGTCTTCTTCTCATATCAAAAGGAACCTGATGACCCAAAACATTTACGACTGACAAATGAGTAGAAAGAGAATAAATCCGTGAAGGTGGTAAATGCTTCCCGACCGCTCTGTAGAACCAGAACCTGAAGGAGAACATCTGAGATCAGGAGCGCTGATCATCTCCTGCCCAATGGACAGAACCTGGGGGGAACCCTCTAAGGTCCAACCAGCATCTCCTGCAGTCCGTCAGAAAACCAGAACCAGAGATTCAGAACACACGTCTGGGTCACGGTGAGGAAAATTAGAAAAACTCTGTTGGATCAGCAGATTTTAACATTTCTGATAACATATTTGCTGCTAAGGGACCTGAGCAGAACCCGGTCCAACTAGTCTCCTGTTCCTCAGCAGGTCTCCGAGGGTCCAGGTCCTGTTCTGGTCAGAACCAACCAGAACAGGCGCACTGTGGCTTCCTTCAGCCCAGAGGGCTTTATTTCCAAAGACACCGACAGTAATCCTCCACAGATCAGCAGCTGTTTCCTCCCAGCAACACACCTGGGCCACAGGTGAGCTCCAGCTGGAAGCTTCTGGAGCTCATTCCAACCCCCGAACCCTTCAGAAAGCTCGTCTGGTTCCAGAACCGGACCGTTCTCCCCGAGAAAACACCCGCTTCACATTTCCACACCAATTAAAGGCGAACTCACCAGAAATCAGCTGAAAGGCTGCAGACATTTCTTACCTTCTCCTCCGCCAGTCGCTCAGTTTCTGCCCAAACCCTGAAAGTCCGGTCTGTGACGTCATCGGCAGGCGGGGCCAGAAAGTGGCCAGGTGAGTCTGTGGGTGGAGACACCTGCTCCACCTGTTTGGTGTTGTTTTAATGACCTGAAGCTGGTCTGAAGTTTCCAGGCTTTCAGCAGAGCGGTTTTACCTCAAAGCTCGGATTAAACACAGGATTTAAAAATACAGGAATTAAAAAGTATTTAAAACACAGGATTTAAAAAGTATTTAAAATACAGGAATTAAAAATTATTTCAAAATCCAGGATTTAACTCTATATATAGCTCTAGATTCTGTATTTATATTTGTGTTGTCTGCACCATCAGCACCAAGTCAAATTCCTGTAAGTGCAAACCTACTTGGCAATAAACTTGATTCTGATTAAAAATTAATTCAAAATACAGAATTTAAAAATACAGGATTTAAAAATACTTTCTGGGGTTTTCTTCCTCCTGGTTTTTCCAACCTTTGCTGGAGAAACCATTCAGCAAAGAAACGCTCAAAACTATATTTAGGACTTCCAGTTACTAAAAATATTTGAAGAATGTGTAAACTGAAAAATAAATAAAACTAAGGAAATATATCCGATTAAAACAGCTTTTTGTAAGAACGGCGTGATTGTAAAAAAAAATCCTTGAAATGAAACATGGTGTCTGAGAAGTAAAAAGTTAAACAAAATGTCAAATGTACAAAAATGCAACAACAAGGTAATGTTACTAATCATTTTCTGGTGACCTTTGACCCTGGCTGCTGCCTTGCTCGAGGGCAGCAGCGCGACGCTGAGCTGCAGGTTTGGGAGTGACGCGTGTTTGTCAGCTCTCAGCTGCAGACTGATGGAGGACGGACCGGACCGCCGGCATTCCTGCAGCGCTGTGTGAGCATGCTCAGTGGGGGTCAGAGCCGGATGGGGCGGGTTTCTCTGTGGTCACGGTTTGCTGGTTTGATTTCTAGTTTTAACGCAAATATCCGTAACAGTTTGAGTCCTGGAGGACGTTAATCTGAACCGGCTTATTGTCAGGCTGACTGATCGTGTAGCTCAAGATGTCCCTGTCAGCACATTTCCTTAAATGATCCATTAAAGAAAACAACTGCAAATATCCAAACCCCATTAGTTATCTAAAATTCTTGAGAAAGTAGTTGCTAATCAACTTTGTGAACATTTACAAAGTAATGACCTACTTGAGGAGTTTCAGTCAGGCTTTAGAGCTCATCATAGCACTGAAGCAGCTCTGGTGAAGGTCACTAATGATATTCTCATGGCCTTAGATAATGGACTTGTGTCTATACTTGTCCTGTTAGATCTCAGTGCTGCGTTTGATACAGTTGATCACAATATTCTCCTACAAAGACTTGAACATACTGTAGGGATTAAGGGGAAAGCATTAGGCTGGTTTAAATCTTATCTGTCAGACAGATTCCAGTTTGTTCATGTTAATAATAAATCTTCTTCAAACTCTAGGGTCACTTGTGGAGTACCACAGGGTTCAGTCCTTGGACCAATTCTCTTTACTATATATATGCTTCCAATTGGCAAAATTATCAGACAGCATGGGATTAATTTCCACTGTTATGCTGATGACACTCAGCTATATTTATCCATAAATCCTGATGAATCCAATCAATTACTTCGACTGCAGTCATGTCTTGATGACATCAAAAGCTGGATGACTTTAAATTTCCTGCATTTAAATTCTGACAAGACAGAAGTTATAATCTTTGGGCCAGAGTCTTCAAAAAATAAAGTTCTTAATCAATCACTTAATCTGGATGGCATTAACTTGGCCTCTGGTAATAAAGTTAAAAATCTTGGTGTTATTTTTGACCAAGACATATAATTTAAATCTCATATTAAACAGGTTTCCAGAGTTTATTTTTTTCACCTCAGGAATATCTCCAAAATTAGAAACATTCTGTCCAGGAGTGATGCTGAAAAACTGGTCCATGCATTTGTTACTTCAAGGCTGGACTATTGTAATTCTTTACTATCAGGAAGTCCACAAAATGCAGTTCAAAGCCTTCAGCTGATCCAAAATGCTGCGGCAAGAGTTCTGATGAAAATCAATCAGAGGGATCATATTTCTCCTGTTTTAGCTTCCCTTCATTGGCTTCCTGTTAAATCAAGAATAGAATTTAAAATTCTTCTTCTAACGTATAAAGCCCTTAATAATCAAGCTCCATCATATATCAGAGCTCTGATTACCCCGTATGTTCCTAACAGAGCACTTCGCTCTCAGACTGCAGGTCTGCTGGTGGTTCCTAGAGTCTCTAAAAGTAGAATGGGAGGCAGATCCTTTAGCTATCAGGCTCCTCTCCTGTGGAACCAACTCCCAGTTTTGGTCCGTGAGGCAGACACCCCGTCTACTTTTAAGACTAACTCTGCTGAGTTCTCCTACTGCTCTCCTTTTAGGTATTTTGGGTTTTACTGGAGGGTTCCTCCATTTAAAGGTACCAGTTTCTTCCTACTGTCACTACATGCTTGCTCTGGACGAGGGACGGCTGCCAAATAAATGACTTGGTGCTATCAGCTGCGCCTCTAAACAGCTTTTTACTGCCATTTAATCAGTTTCATGTCGCTAACACACTTAAACTCAGAGAATCGTCCTGTTCTGTTTAATGACCCAACGGGCCTGAACTAGATCCTCCCTGGATGTCTTCTTCCTGTGAGGAACTTCTTCAGCTCAGTAAGAAATGCAGAGAAATAAAATTTCAGGAAAAAACCTGCTGCTGCAGTTCTGTTGAGTTTCTGGGTTTCAATCAGAACCAATCTGGTTCTTTCAAGGAAAACGAGATGTTTTCTGGTCACTGGACTAAAACTGTGAATCTGATTAAGTACTTTTAAACACAGAGAGACTAAAACTAATCAGGATTATATTTATGAACAGAATCGTTGGTTCTGGATTCAATAAAAAAACAACAACAAACAGGTCAACTTGGTTCTGTTATAAAGCCTTTTATAAATCCACATCATTCAAACATAAAAACTAACGGCAAACACAGAGTTCTGTCTCCTGTTGGTCCGACTGATCCAAAGTCAGAACGGCTTTCAGATCCTTCACCGAGTCCAGTTCTGCTGGTGCTGGTTCATCCAGAGGTTCTGCTGCTGGTTCATCCAGAGGTTCTGCTGCTGCATCCAGAGGTTCTGCAGGGGTTCTTGCGGTCTTCAGAAGTCCGGGTAATGCAGCAACCTGAACACAAACATGGCGTCAGTCACAGAGCAGGGCGCCATTTCCGGACGCCATGGCGGCCGTAATCCGTAGATAACGCTTCATTCAAAGAGAAACAGCGGATCCCGGCGTCTCTGGTTCTGAACAACAGAACCAGAGACATTTGGACCATCAGGCTGCAGGCGCCGTGAAAACGATACTATCTGGTTCCACAAACCAGAAAAAAATCCGAAGAAGACGGAGACGGGTCGCGTTTCCTGGCTCCGGGTCAGGAGGCGGCAAACACGCAGAACTCGGTACCGACCCACACTGCCAACGGTACCAAAGCTGCTCCAATGACCGTGATGGTACTGGGCTTGATTGGCCGTAGCAAACGGGCCTGACCAGAACCCCGTAGAGATGAGAGACACCAGAACCACCAGAACCACAGGCTGGTCCCCTTCAGGCTGCATTGATGCAGGAGCCCAGAACCGGTACTGAGAGCAGAGGAATGAGGAGTCACCAGAACCCTGATGGTTCTGTTAAAAATCTACTTTTTATTGATCTGATGTAATATTTGAATTATCTGAGGTTGAATTAGTTTGAGGTTTTATTCTCAGTATCCAGAACCATCAGAACTACAAGATAAATCTGAGTTCCTCGGGTCAGAAAGTTTCAGGAACTCAGATTCGGGTCAGAACAGAACCAACCATGTAGTCTGTAATTATGTGCGCCGGCCCTTTAAATCCATTCAGTATTTCAGCTCTAAGCAGACGCCGTCTCCTCACCTGGACTCTGACGGCCCGATCCCTCTGACCAGAACAGATCGGACCTTTGAACCGGGCCGTCTAGATACTGAAGTTATTTAGAGGGCGTTTCTGATTAATCAACCAGCCTTAAAGATGGAAGTCAAACCAGGAACTGTTTTAATTTTCACGGGTCGGTTTGCTTGAGTTGGGCCAAGGTTCTGCAGCAGGACCCGGTTCCCTGGTTCCGTCAGGGACCGGCTGAACACTGAGCCTCGGTGCGGTCCAGAAAGCCGTCACTCGATCTGGACCGGGCTTTATTTTAAACTTTTCTAAGAACGCCTGCGGAGGAAACCTTTAAAAAATTTAACGTTTCTTCTTCAGCAGCTTCCAGGCGGTGCCGCTGCAACCGGAGGAGCTGATTGGTGGGCTGACCTGAACAGAGGGGCGTTGCCTTTGTTGTTGGCCAATGAGAAGAAGCCGCTGTGTGGCGAGAAGTCGAGGCAGCTGGCTCGATAGACGATCTTCCTCTTGGCGACGGGGAAGTTGGAGAAGACGGTGAGGCTGGGCAGGTGGACCTGGGCAGAAACAGGTGGGGGAGGGGTTAGCGCGGGTCGGCGCCGTCGTCACGGTGACCGTCACGAGCAGCTCACCAGCCGCACGGCCTCGTCCTCCACCCGCGAGGCGATGGCGAGGATCTCGGAGGTGGGGTTGAAGCTCAGCGCCGTGGCCGAGGTCAGCAGGTTCATGACGGCTCTCAGAGGCTTCGGATTGGTCGAGTTAAGACACGCCTCCTGGGAGTAGATGTTGACCACGCCCGCCTGAGAGCTGAGGCAGAGACCAGGGTCAGCATGGAGGCGGGATCATGTGACCTCAGGAGGGCAGCACCCGACAGCCCTCCTCTGAGCCAATCAGAAAGCGGCGCCAGGTAAGGGGGCGGAGCTTACCCACAGGCCAGGTAGCGGCCGTTCAGCGAGGCGGCGATGGACGTCGCCTTCACGCAGCCGTCGTCCGTGAACCTGCTGACGCACCGACTGCTGCTCATGTCCCACACGTACACCTCGCCCTCCTCTGCAGACGCACACAGGTGAGTCACACAGGTGAGTCACATGTCACGGCCGGCAGCGATGACATCACAGCCGGCGGCGGTGACATCAGAGCGCGGAGAAGCCGCAGACCCACCTGAGTTTACGAAGACTCTGCTGCCGTCGTGGGAGAAGGCGACGCCGCTGACGTCACCGTTGATCTTCATGCTGCGGACGACCTCATTGGTCTGAGGAGAAATCCAAGTTAGCGTGAATAAGAAGCTAAATTAATAAAATTAAACTAAAAGCGACACTTTGATGAAATATCGGGTAAATTTTCTCTGATTGGTTTTGCTCTGAATCACAAGTTAAAGTTTATGATTAATAAGTTTGAAGGTGACGTCTGATTTATTTAATCGGCCATCTTCAGCCTCACAGCCAGGGGGCGGGGCTAAGACGCTACAGAGGAGATGATTGGTCGGCAGCTCAGCCAATCAGAAGACCGTTTCTAAAGCAGCTGCTTCATAAATATCCGCCGTTAGCGGTTTATGGCGTTCTCAGCGTCCCGTACGGCTCCAGCTGTGGGTCGGAACCGGCCGGACCGGACCGGGCCAGGAGTCAGAACCCCATCACACCTTCAGCGTGAGAAGATGAACATATCCGTTGGTGCCGGTCAGCAGCAGAGCGCCCCCGTCAGGACACACGGAGAACTCCTTCACTCTGGCTTCATTCAGACCTGGACACAAGACGGAGAGGCTTTTATTGTGAAGGGCCGCTGCAGGGCGGGCGTTCTGGGGGGCGCTGGCGGGAGACTGACCCCGGACGGACGGGACCGGAACCACGCGGCCCTCCATCATGTCGTACAGGTAGAACATCCTGTTCCTCAGACTGGTGGCGATCACCGTCTCTCCATCCAGGCTGAACCGGGCCTTGTGGACCGGGAACCGCTCCAGGTGGATGCTCTGGATCTTCGGGTTGGTCTTACCGTCGACCTGCGGGGGAACCGGGTTAAATCACGTGACCTCCTCCAACATGGCCGCCGCCGGATCGGGCCGGTACCTGGAAGAGGGAGACGGACTGGTCGATTCCTGCCGTCATGACGACCTGAGCGGAGGGGTGGAACTGGACCGTGGTCAACTTGTCCTCTGAGGGACGGGCGCTGTTGGCGTGAAGACACTTCTTCATCTGAAGGACACAGAACCAGAACCTTAAACGCGCCGTTCCTGCAGCAACAAGCAGTAGGGCTGAACGATTTTAAAAAATAATCTAATTGCGATTTTTTTCTTAATATTGCGATTTAATGCAATTTTTTTCCCCCAGTTTAATTTATCATGTCTTTTTAAATATATACAAACAACAAATCATTTTGTTTCCTCGCCGTGTGGATTAGTTGCTAAAAGACCCGCAGCATCTAAACTCAGAGCAGAAATTATTGCGTTCTGCCTACAATATTTTTCAACCAAAATTGCAATTTTAACTTTTCTCTGCATTAACCACAAGCAACAAAAATGGCCTCTAAATAAAGATGTTTGTAAACAAGGACTATTTTAAACATGAACTTTTAATGTTTCTATTGATCAGAATATTGTTTAAGAGAACAGCTTTTAGTTGATTTGGACATCAATCCTTGTTGAACATAAAGTGCAACCAACAAACAAGTCTATGTATTAAACTGATTGACCTGTACTTAATGCTATGTATGATTATATAAACTCTAAAACAAGTAATAAAATTAGATTATCTCACTGCTGCAACTGTCTTCCCTTCCATGTGGAGGCAAACCCACTTTAAACATTTTACCAACACCTAATGGACGCGTCTAATTCCCTGATTGTTACATAGCCAAAAATTGCAGACTCTGCGATTTGGAAATCGCGTTTTTTTTAAAATCGCGATTATATTGAAAATGCGATTAATTGTTCAGCCCTAACAAGCAGCAGAGGTCCGGTTCTGCCGGGGATCGACCCGTCACGGTTCGGACTCGCTGACCCTCAGGATGCCGCTGGGAAGGCTTTCTGAAGACGCCACGAAGTTTCCCGTCCTCCTCAGCAGGTCGTCCTCCTCCTCTTCATCATCATCATCATGAGCTGCAGGAACACAGACAGCCCGAGTCAGAACCAGAACCAGAACAGAACCAAACGCTACAGGATAGTAACCGTTCACCTTTCTTCTTCTTCTTCTTGTGGTCGCTGGTCTGAGCCCACGACGGAGTTCCTCCCATCGACTTCTGGAACCTGAGACCAAACAGTTTTCATTTATCGCTGAAAACTCTTCAAACGGATCAAATTAATTCGTCAGGTTGGCCAAAATAAAGAGAAACAAAGAAATGATCTGCTGAGGACCTCCAGCCCCCCCCCCAGCAACCTTCAGTTTGTTCCTTTACAGGATATTTACTTTAACATGTTTTGTTTAATGTCGCCACCAGCGGCTGATTTAGAGCTTTTTTAGAAACAGCGCTGCAGTTTGAATAACGTCTCCCTGTCTGGCTAAGCTAACGGGCGTTCAGGTGTGTCCAGCCAGGTGAGGCGGCAGGTAAACAGGTGTGCGGACTCACTGCTCCTTCATCCTCTGCTGCAGCTTCTGTGTGGACATGACGGCCTCTGCTGCTCCTTTCATCAGGCCGCTGCGGTGACGCTGCCTCATGTCCACCCTGACGGAGACGGGCAGATCAGTTAAACGCTTTATTGGTGAAAACGGGACGGAAAAGCTTCGGCGCTGCCACGTACTCTTCCTCCAGCTCGTCGTCTTCGTCCACCCAGGCAGCTTTCCTGGGCTGGAGCTGCTGACGGGCCTCTTCCTCCCCACCAGAGTCCTCCTCCTCCTCCTCTTCCTCCTCCTCCTCCTGCAGCAGCATCATCCCACTGGACCGCTCCTCTCCATCCTCCTGCAGCAGCAGAAGGAAGCAGGTAAAACTGAAACACGCTGGACACAAACCCTGGTTCTGCTCATAAACTCTGTGATTTAAATAAACATTTAGATATTAAATTACAGTTAAAAACCTTATAAAAAATAAGAATATTTGAACAGTGAGAGATATTTTCCCCCTCAGTAACATATATAAATTAAATATTTTTGCAGATTTTAAACGCTGCAGCTGAATCTGGATGATAAATCGCCAGATGATTGGACCGTAAATTCAGCCATTCTGGTCTGATTAAAGGAGTTTATCTGTAAACCTCTGTTTAAACCTGTGGCCAGTTAAAATGTGTGATTTCTCAGGGGAGTCTGGTGCCGGCATCACCTCCATCAGCCGCTCCAGCAGCTCATCCTCGGCTCCGAACACCAGCGACTCCAGCCGCTTCACAGAACCGTCCTCCTGGCCCAGAACCGCCAGCCTCTTCAGGTTCTGCTGTCGCAGCCGCTCCTCTCTCTCCGGGTCGAACCCCGAGGGTTTGCTTCTCTTCTTGGCCGACTTCTTGTCCTCGGTCCCCGGCAGCTTGATAACGTTGGCGCCGTCCATGTCTCCCCGCCAGGAGCACCAGAGTCCCCGCAGAAACCAAAGGATTTAAACCCCGCAGGAAAAACGGCGGATTTCCAGGGTTTTCTCTGTGTTCAGCAGGATTTTCCAACACATGTGGCGGACCTGTGTTTTTCCGCTTCGCCGTGGTCACGTGTTTCCGGGGATTCGGCCTCTGAAACCAGGAGGGAAATAAAACTCTGCCACCTGGCGGTCAGGCGGAGAACTACAACCTCCTGCCTTTTGCACAGAAAACCAGGACGTTGTCACAATGAAAACCTTGTTTTAATGCGGAAATACGTTGTTTAAATAACATATTTAATAAATAAATGCTTTTTAACAGACACACATACGGCATATTATGTATAAATATGTGATTTCATGCTGAAACACTTTGTTTTATGCTCTTAAACAAAAGAGACGTGTGGTATTACAAACCAATAAATGTATAAATTAATACATTTTATACTTTAATAAAGTGGTTTGTTCCTTTAAATTTATTTCACTATCTCACATGTAGGCCTACAATCATGAGCCTCAGTTTCTCTGCCTTTAGTAGATAAAGTAACTTGAAGTATACTTGTCTGTTTCATGCGTCTTGCATCCAAAGTAATGTGTAAGTGGGGGTCGCCTGAAGGGTACAAACGAGCTGGGTCCACCGAGGGTGTTTCACCGCAGACAGGATACGGTAGATCTTAACACTACACACCAACAATAATGCCTTTATATTTCTGCGTACTGTGCATGCACACAGTTTTTTAAATGCCTGGAAAATATTCTTTAACATTTATAGGTCATTCCAGTGTCTGACACCCTGCTTGCAACTAGGCTGGAGCTTAAGACCTTAAAAACAACTGTTCTGCTCAGCTTTCTGCATGTGAAGGTACTCTGTAACTCCAGGGTTCTTAATTAGGCAACATGGTCAGGCCTTAGTTTATGAAATACAGAGATAACAAATCAATTAACATAAAATTATCTTTTGGGTCTCTTCATTGTTCTGCCCAAGCCAATCTCAGCCAAAAATGCTGATCTACTTTAAATAGTTTTCACCCATTATTTGAAAATAAGGTAAAGTTGTTCCCTCTGTGTTTATTGCCGTTGGCTGCGGTGCCAGTCTAGAGCAGGAGAGACCCATCCAAGATGGCGGCGCCGCAGGATGCGCTCTTGCTGCACGTAATGAGGCGTGTACGTACATGTCTATGGGGAAAACGCTTATCATCATGACGAGCCTTAATTTACTCCTGCAGAAGTTTGCGCACCCCATGAAGCTCGTCGCATTTGAACCAAAAACGGAAAAAAGTTTTTATTGTCACAGACCAAAGTTTCTGTCACAGACCAACACAAAGCAGAATAGAATTAGGACGGGAACTGAACCAAGTTTGGAGTGCAGAACTTAGTCCAGCTGCAGGTCTGTCAGTGTTTCCTAGTGTCCACACACCTAACTTAAATGAAGAGACGATCTTCAGAAGCTTCTGCAGAGGAAGTCATGCAGCCCTGAATCTGCTGAGCTGGAGCATCTAAACACGCAGGACCTGAGAACCAGGGCTGGAACCACCGATCTGGGCTTCTTTCTGTTGAGTGGAGCTGAATTCTTCTAAAATCTTCACGCTCAGTCAGACTGGATGCAGAACATCTGGCAGCATCAGCTTCCCAAACAGCATCACCACAGCATGAAGCTGCCACCACCACGTTCCACTGAGGACGGCGTGTTCTACCATGATGCTCCCACCTGAGCTGTGGATCTCTGCAGCTCCTCCAGAGCCACTATGGTCCTCCTGCTTCTCCATTTTACAGCAGGGTCAGGTTCTACAGAACCTCCCAGAGTTCTGATCATCATGTGGACCTGGAGAGAGGATGGAGCACCTGCAGACCTACCAGGACATGGACGTCCACCTGGACTGACAGGCTGGACCAGGAGAGCATTGATCAGAGCAGAACTTTCTCTTCTGGCTTCCATTGTTTCCATGATGCTGGTTGTTCTGTGAAGAACCCAGATCCACATTTAACTTTAACCCGAGCAGAAACCCGTGGGCCTGGAACGGGTCACAGCGTGAAAACGTCTCATTTGATCTTAAATCAGGGAGGTTATAGTTTAGTGATATAACAAAATGTCACAAAATGCTAATATTAATAACATCCATTCTGATCTTTTATTATGAGACTAAAGCAGAATAAAAACAAACTCAGGAGGGAATAAAACAGACCATTTACTGATGAGGCGGAGCTTTATTGAATAAAAAAACTGTGTTTGTAATTATTGTTAAATTTAAATCACATGTGCAAAGTAAATAACAGTAAGGTTAATAAATCTGTGTGCAGAGAAATTAATCTGAAGACTTCAACTCTCAGGATTAATCAGAATATGAACGCTTTAGTCTGGAAGCTGAGAACGAGAAGGGAAGCAAGCAGCCGAGAGGTTCTGCAGGCAGAACCCAGACGGGTCGGTGAGCCGTTTATTCAGACCAGTTGACCCGGGACCGCCCGGCGCCACGGGCAGCGCGGCGGGCCTCCACAGCAGAGACCAGAGTCCAGCTCGGTTCCGGTCCGCCTGCTCACAAGACTAAAGCCGCAGCGGAACCGGACAGCAGAACGTCCTGCATGCAGAGAACAGCTGCAGAAATATATCAGGGAGAACATGTTGGAACAGGCCTGGAGTTCAGGATACAATCATTACACGTATATACAGAACCAGAACCAGAACCACTAATAGAAGGAAAACGCCACAGTGTTGATGCATAAATCAGAGAAAACCAAACGTCACGTTTTACTTTTATTCCTGCTGGAACCAGAAAGCTTTGAATATTCTAACATCTTTATTAGTAAAATAGAGAAAAGGTTCTTCTTGGCTCGGCTTACAGAGAACTGGACCGAGGTCCGAACCGTTCTGTGACACTTTCACATTTTACTCAGAACATTTCGTCTCATTTCTGTAACGACCGGATTTTAATGACTCAAATGTTTCTGACCATTTTAACCATTTCAGCACAAATTAAACTTCAGAACCTTTTCCTGCCGATCAGGAGAACTTCAGAACCTTTTGGTTTGACCCACTTTGTTCTTCATCATGAGAGAAAAAGTTGCAGCAGTGCAGAAGCAGAACCGATTTTTTCAGCTCAACTCTCCTCCAACCGGGTCAAAACACCAGAACAGGACAAAGTGGACCGGAACGTTTTATAAAATCTGCCAAATAAATCAGATTCTCCTGAGAAGAAGGAATTAAACCCAGTCCTGTTTGGACCTCCGTAGCTCAGCCTTCTTTTCCATCAGAACCGCCATCGGGTCACAGCAAGTTAGACGGAACCTGACCCAGTAATAGCTTAAAGGTGCATAGCCACGTTGACTTTTTTCTAATTTATACGTCAGCAGATCACTCTGGTTGCAGTTTTTATGAAAGATTATCACATCCTGCTGGTGTATTAGTTGTTATTTTGGTATTTTATGCTTTTATTTTGCTCGATTTGTCAGTAAATAAAGCCTTTAGTGTTTATAACAGCCGATGTACGTACTGAGCATGTGCAGCAGGGGATAAAACGGCTATTAGCATCTCCCAGCGATACAATGAAAAAAGGCCAAGATCCAGTGAAAAGAAACATAAATATGTGATTCCAGGAGGGAAAAGCCTGAAATGTCTCTGGGAATCCAGTCTGACGCTGGTGTGACCACAGAAGCTAAAACTCATGTGAGTAAAAGTCTGTATGGATGTGATAATAGTGACAGCAATGTAAAAACATCGTTATAAGTAGATTGATTGGTTTTTACCTTGATGCTGTTTCCCTGTTTCTGTTTATTAACGGGAATTTTCTTTCTCTGTGATGTTCTAGTATGAGGCCCAGATCGGTTTATTTATTAATAACGGTCTTCATCACGCTGAGCTGCTGCTTTACTGCGAGGCGTAGCAGAGGGTCAGGCTTAGTCTGACATTATTTAATACTGATTTATTAATTAAGCAAACGGGTATTATGGTAGTTCTGGGGTACTGCCTGTAGATGGCGCCACATCTGTTTATATCTGGTCATCGCGCCCAGTGCTGGTTCTGTTTAGGCTCAAAAAGGACCATCAGACTGTCAGGATGGAGGCCTGGTCTATATCCCCTCAGTCTATCGTGATCAAACAGTTTCTGGTCTTTTTAGTTCAGGCATATAATGCGACTATGTATCTTTAAGTTGGAGAATTTAGTTTTTCAGATTCCCCTCCAGAACTTTCAGCTTAGAGAAAGGAAGGTTCTGACCCGGTAAAATATTCAGAACCTTCTGGGTTTAAACAGTTTCTCCATCCGATCGTAGGCGTTTCTGTCTCCCACTGCTGGAGGACTTCCTGTTTTCTGACCAATCAGAGCCCAGAGAGCAGACAGACACGCCCACTCTCATTCCATCCCATGGGATTTCAGCTCTGGGTGGTTCTGGAGAACCTGGACCTGAGGGTTCGGTTCAACTAGTTGGATCTCTAACAGAAGACACTGTAGATCCCTAAAGACGGACCCGGGTCACGGTTCTGGACGGTTCTGATGCTCACGGGTCATAATTTACTCTGATATAACTTTTCACAGCGAAGCAACCAGCTTCATCTTCTCAGACCCAGATTAACGCCGTTAACGCTTCGGACCGCCTGGTTAACCCAATCAGAACCAAACGGCGCCCCTGACCAGCTGCTGTGAATCATGGGAAAATATTTACAGATATGAAACGGTCCGTCGGTGCTCCTTCATACTTCGACCACATGACCTCCGCTGAGGTTCTACGGGTCTCACCGGTCCATGTTGGCACATAAAGAGCTGACCGGCTCCAGAACCGGCCCATCTGGACCAGTGGGTCAGCTGATGATGATGATGATGCAGGTGAATATTTACAGGTTTTTAATCCAAGAAACTGATCTCAGTTCAGTTTGTGGACCCAGCAGATCCAGAACCCGGCCTGTTCTCAGGTCCGGGTCCTGTGGATTAGTGGTTCTGTCAGTGAGTGATTAAAGGATCAGAGTTCCAGAGTTAATCGTTTAGTTTCCTGTCATTAAAAACGTTAATTGATCAACAGAAAAGCTTCATTTCATCTTCGTCCTCCGTCTGAAGCCTCCAGAACCCACATGGATCGTGGCAGCGACCCGTTCTGGTTAACAGAACCACCAGGAAGGCCGCTGGCGCCGACTCCGTGCCGATAAAAACTAAAAGTGCCGGTGCAAACATAAACCCAGAACATGGAGGAAGACGCTGCGCTCCTTTGATCCAAACCTTCCACAAGGCCTCTCTGATTGGTCGTTCAGTCGGACATCTCAGCCAATCAGCTGCGGGTGGAGATGAGGTGGAGATGGACAAACAGGATGAAGAAGCAGGTGTGAGCGGGGAGGAGCTGGAGGTTCACCTGCCGACAGGAGGAAGAGGAGGAGCGCCCCTCATCACTGAAACAGAAAGAGAAACAGCCAATCAGGAGACGGAGAAGCTGGGCTGCTGAAGCTCCAGACATTATGCATCAGACATTAACCATGACTGGATGGAACCTTCTAGACCAGGGGTGTCAAACTCATTTTGGTTTAGGGGCCGCATTCAGCTTAATCTGATCTCAAGAGGGCCACACGAGTAAACTCATTGCAAGATTAAATAGAACTAATAAATGTGGACTTGTTATTTATTTTTATATTAAATTAATTTAACTTTTACACAATATATTATGAATAACCTCAGCGTTTTTAAGAAAAGTATGTGCAATTTCAACAATACTTTTACTCAGTTAAACATTTACTTGTGCATTATGCATAAGAACTGATCACAGTGATTATACAAGGTTGAAAAACATTTATTCACATTTTTTGGAACTTAAAAACACTGTCCTGCATGACAAAATACATCAAACAAATAAAAATTAAGAAATGATTTAAATTTTTCCACACCTGAAGCTTAATCAGCTGATTAAAACACAGCGCCCCTCGTGGACAATATAGGAACTGCAGATTTTCAATTAAACGAAGTACATGTTTTTTTCAATAATTGTTTTATCATTCTCTTCCTTTTATCTCCTCTTTCTTTCACCTTTTGTTTTTTTTCTTCTTGTTCTTCCTTTCCTCTCCTACTTTCTCATTGTAGTGTCCATATCATTTAAGATATTCCCCGCATGAATCATAATAAAACTATTCACATTCATAAATCAAGCAGAGCACTATGGCAAAAGCAATGAGCTCTTTTTGGCATTAAGACAACAATTCTTATTTATTATTTTTATAATGATAATGCATTTAGCCCCGGTGCCGAACTAAATTGTTCCGCGGGCCGGATCCGGCGTATGTTTGACACCCCTGTTCTAGTAGGAGGAGGAGGAGGAGGAGGAGGAGGAGGAGGAGGAGGAGGAGGAGGAGGAAGAGGAGGAGAAGGAGCGTCCTACCTCTGCTGGCTTTGCTCGGGTAGATCTTGGTGAAGTGTCGGTACTCGTCTGGAGGAGGGAAGTCGTCCAGGGGGTGGAAGGAGTACTTGGACTCAAAGTCGTCTGCGGAGGGAGAGACGGATGACGGTTAATCTGAGGCTCCAACGCTCTGAGCAGAAGGAGGGATGAAGGAGGAGAAGAGGAGTGGCGCCGCCGACAGCCCGACCCGGTTCATTACCGAGACTCACAGACTCACCAGCAAACGACCGCGGGATGGAGGAGGAGGAGGAGGAGTGTCCGTTACGGAGAGGAGGGGGAGGCGGAGGGGGAGCGGCCGGGGTGCGGGAGGGCGGGGGAGGAGGTTTCCCTCTGGAGGGGGGGTCCGAGGAGAGGGAGGGGCTACCGTGCGTCCTGTACGGAGGAGGAGGCGGAGCTTCTCTGGCGCCGGGCCTCGTTGATGCCGATAACGGAGCGGGAACCGGAGGAGCTGAGGAGAGAGAGCGCACCTGGTCAGTCACTTCCTGTTTGAGGAGAACCGTGATTGGCCGAGACCAGGAAGTGAAGGAGGACGATGTCACTCACCTGCTCCTCTGGTCTGTGGCTCTCTGACGGCGGGAGGCGGCCTGCCGGCTCCTTGCTGGGACGGCGTGGGAGACGCCGGGGGAGGCGGCGGGGCGGGGCCTCTGGTGGGGGTGTGGCCTCCAGGTGAGGGGGCGGGCCTCTTGTTGCTCAGCGAGTTGTGGCGCTGCGGCAGCTCGGGTGCCGTCTCGGCGCCCCCTGTTGGGCCGTTCATGCGGTACGGCGGAGGGGGCGGGGCCAGGGAGGAGCCGGAGGAGGCGGGGTTTCCCCCGGAGGTGGGGGGCCGTCGGCTGTTGCTGGGAGAGGGGGGAGGCTTTGAGGGGAGAGGCGGGGTGTTGTTGGGCGTTGGTGGGAGGGGCTTCTCCCTGTTATAGGAGGAGGAGGAGGGTGGGGAGGGGGCGGTACCACGGCGATAGAGGGGAGGGGGGGGAGGAGGGGCGGAGGAGGAGTGCTTCATGCCGGTGGAGGGGGAGGACGCTGCAGAGGAGGGGCAGGAGGGGGAGGGGGAGGAGGAGAGGTTGGGGAGCGAAGGCCGCTGAGATCGAGACGTCTCCACGGGCGACGGCTGAGGGGAGGGGCTCTCTGCGTCGTCGTGGCGATGGCTTGGCGGGCGGGGCGCTGCGTGTCGGGAGGAAGGAGAGCGTCCCGAGGAGGAGGAGGAGTCTGTTAGCACACAGTGACACAAAGACGGGTTAGCAGAGACTTCCTCATGTTTGCTCAAAGGCCGCGGCTCGTTGGGTTTTATCTCCCAGACGCAATTAGCTCCTCACCCTGGACACAGTGGAACCAGGTGGTGGCAGCATCATGCTGGGGGACCTGAGACTGGGTGGAGGTTCTCCTTCCAGCAAGAGAACCAGCCACAACACTAGACACCAGACCTCAAGGTTTAGATCAAAGCTGATTCATGGGTTAGAATGGTTCTGCTGGAGGTTCTCCTCCCTGTTAAAGGGGAGTTTTCCTCTCCACTGTCGCTTCATGCATGCTCAGTATGAGGGATTGCTGCAAAGCCATCAACAATGCAGACGACTGTCCACTGTGGCTCTACGCTCTTTCAGGAGGAGTGAATGCTGCTTGGAGAGACTTGATGCAACCTGCTGGGTTTCCTTAGAGAGGAAACTTTCTCACCAACCTGGAGGATCTGATGGAATTTGACTTGGTAAAGAGCCTTGAGATGACGTGTTTCATGAATTGCCGCTATATATAAACTTATTTGAAAATGTAATGGCCTAGTCAAAGTCCAGACGTGAATTCGTCTGAGCAGACATAAAACCTGACGTTCTCCATCCAGTCTGAGCTGGAGATGTTTTATAGAGAAGGAACCTTCAGCCTGCAGGAGATAAACCCTGAAGTCCTGCAGCCAGAGGTGCATTTAGTCTGCAGAGGTGAACAAAAATCCACGCCACGCCTTTCAGCCGCGTTGTGGAAAATATCGTTAGTTGTTTTATTAATCAGGCAATTGTATGGAGAATAACAAAAGGTACTCCTGGCCTCTAAACTGTGTCTCCCCTTTAAGGGCAAAGAAAACACACAGCTCACAGGATGTTTGAAAGCTATTTTATGGTTTTTGATAGCACATGTTGGGTACTAAATCAGCTTTACTGAATGAAGACCTTGAGAAAACAGCCTCAATGTTTTGAGAACAGATAGAACCTGGAGACACAGCAGGGGGTTAGTTAGTGTGATAAAAGGTCTTTGCGAACCTTTGATCAGACAAAGAAGCTGCAATGCCTTGAGAGAAGGACATCGTAACGTACTTAATTAAGCATTTAAGTTATCTTTGTCTCTGGAATTCCAAATGAAATAAATATGCATATTTTAAATGTTTGCCTGTGATAATTGTTTCTCCTTTGCTGCCAAATCTTAAACCGGGAGCAGACCCTTAATATCATCACCAATCAGGTTCCCCTCAGGTCGATCAGCTGTCAGTCTGGCACATAAAACCCAAATAAAACAGAGTTTTCAGCCTGAATACTTCAGCAGTAGACAAACACGACAGGTAGACGCTCCTGACCTCCGACTGGCTTCAGTTTGGGAACTCCGCCCGGGAACAGGCCTCCGATTGGAGGGGCAGAACTTGACGGACTTCCTGCTGCGCTGCCATTGGGTCTTGCGGCGGCTCCGCCTCCTTTGGGCTCTGGGGACCACAACCATTGGACAGGTGAGTGGGTGGCGGGGGGTGTGGTGTCAGCGCTGTGCTACGATGAGTTAGTGTGAGGTGGGATGGGCGTGAGGACAGGTGACTGGGTCAGACGCTCAGGTGGGATGAGGTGGGATGAAGTGGGCTGAGACGGTAAATTAAAGTGTTTACGCTCCCACGCAGCTCCGATGACATCATCGCCAGCACAACAAACAGTCAGAAACATGTTAATAATCAATGACATCACAGGTGATCAGGAGAGCAGGTAATCAATGAGTAATAATCACTTTATCTTTCATATGGAGGCACTTTTAGTGTTCTGACCTCAGGACAAAACACTTCTACCCCCCCCCTCCCACCAGGCCCCGCCCACCAGGCGTGGCTGAGGTCAGGGCTACAGATTAAACCAGTCTGAGTGCGTCGTGTGTTAAAACCAGATAAACGTGCAGAAATCCAGATTAACAGACATGGAGGTTTTTAGATTCCTAAGAAGGAAACAGAAAAATATGTTTTTCACAGGCAGTAAAAACCTGAAGAGGCTGCCGTCCACCAGGTGTCCTCCACAGCAGGTGAGGAAGGGCCTGATAACACAGTGATTCTCAAATGGTGGCAACAGCGCCCCCTGCTGTTTGGCCTCTACCTGCAGCCAGTAGTCTGATCAATACTGTTAATAAACTCCTAAAAAACTTAATGTAACTAAAGTTTATCTTTAATATTAATGCCTTGATGTTATTTTTGCCATACGAGGTTCATAGTTAAATGCTGACTGCAGGTAGGAGTCGGGCTAAAAGTCGTTTATATTGTTGTTAATATTATATTGTTTAAAAAGTATGACAATGTTGAAACATTCTAGTTAGAAACGAGATATCTATCTATGTATCTCTACCTCTAGATAGATAGATAGATAGATAGATAGATAGATAGATAGATAGATAGATAGATAGATAGATAGATAGATCTATATCTATATATTAGGGCTGAACAATTAATCGCATTTTCAATATAATCGTGATTTAAAAAACGCAATTTCCAAATCGCAGAGTCTGCAATTTTTGGCTATGTAACAATTAGGGAATTAGACACGTCCTTTAGGTGTTGGTAAAATGTTTAAAGTGGGTTTGCCTCCACATGGAAGGGAAGACAGTTGCAGCAGTGAGATAATCTAATTTTATTACTTGTTTTAGAGTTTATATAATCATACATAGCATTAAGTACAGGTCAATCAGTTTAATACATAGACTTGCTTGTTGGTTGCACTTTATGTTCAACAAGGATTGATGTCCAATTAAATTAAAAGCTGTTCTCTTGAATAATATTCTGATCAATAGAAACACTAAAAGTTCATATTTAAAATAGTCCTTGTTTACAAACTTCTTTATTTAGAGGCCATTTTTGTTGCTTTTGGTTAATGCGGATAAAAGTCAAAATTGGAATTTTGGTTGAAATATTTCGTAGGCAGAACGCAATAATTTCTGCTCTAAGTTTAGATGCTGCGGGTCTTTTAGCAACTAATCTGCACGGAGAGGAAACAAAATGATTTGTTGTTTGTATATATTTTAAAACACGTGATAAATTAAACCGGGGAAAAAAAAAAAATCGCATTTAGATTATTTTCCAAAATCGTTCAGCCCTACTATATAACATTTTAAAAGGGATTCTGGATAATCTTCAGATTGACATCTAAATAAAAGTTACATTTTGACCCATTTTGTTGGGATGGAAAGGGGGGGGGGGTCTGAAGCATTTTCCTTCTTCTAAGGGGGGGACGCGACAGAAAACATTTGAGAGCCACTGGATTAACCTGACCAACACGTGGAAGACGCTGCCAGGTTTTTCTGAGCCGTTGAGGAGCTGAAGTGACGCGACACTGAAGCAGACGTTCAAAACTAACAGCCGCTGCAGGAAGCTGCGCCGTCTTTTCAAGCAGCCGCTGCGTCACCTGTCCACCTGCTTGACACTCACGCACACACCTGTGTGAATGCTGAGCACGCTCAGACGAGACAGGGAGAGCAGGAAGAGACACAAAGAGGAATGGATCAGATGAGGAAACAGAAAGAACAGGAGGACATGGGACAGCCACATCCTGAGCTGAAGCTACCGCTGCCTGGACCCGCTGTGACCCCCCCCCCCCCCACAGGAACTGGGGGCCTCGTGTACAGGTGCTGCGTGCGCAGAGACATGCATGCTGGTCCTTTTCCACGGCCAGAACCTCAGCAGCTTTGGGTCCACTGAGCTACATTATACACTGGAGTGCTAATAGCCGTCTGTTAGAACGAGTCGCTGTGAAGCCACCAGCCGCCATATTGGTACTCCCTATTTCCCCCCAGTAACCAGGGAATATGTGCGCTACAGCATCGAATAACGAGGATTTTCTCATGTTCAGGGGGGGCTTAAAACTTTTAAAATGTTAAATGCCATATACTTTTATGTTATGTTCTAAAAATATCAAGTACTGAGAAAGTCATGTGCTGAAATATTTAGCATTTTATTTATTTAAAAATATATATATAAATAATATTTATAAATATTTAAATAACAATATACAAAAACATATATTTACATATACACATACTTATATATACATATATATATTTAATATGAATAACATGTAAAATATTTCAGCACCTAATTTCCTAGTAGTTGATAGTGTTAGTACATCCACTGACTGTAGAATTACCTGTGAAACGTTTTCACTCAGCCAGAAAACTGCTTGTTGTTGCAACCAAATCCTGTGGGATTCTGTGAGAGTAGGGAGTAGCAAGATGGCCGCCAGTTACTTCAGTTTTTAGGGAAAATCAGCACTCCAGTGAATAAATAGAGATCAGTGGCTCCGCTCAGTGGATATTAGGAGCATTACGGTACACTGTAATTATATAGCTCAGTGTTTGGGACTGGACCTGATTCTGCAGGCGCTAGCTCACCGGCGACACCTAGAGGCTGTTCTGGGGAAGTGTTACTGATGTGCAGCAGTTACTGAGCAGACGATGCGTTAATGACACCACAAAGCAAGCGAAACCGGGGAATAAAATGCTGCTAATAACATTTTATTTATCATCACTATTATTATTGCAGGTGTGGCAGTGTGACGCGGCTTTCTGGCTCATGATGGGGGCTTCAGGTTTCTGAGGGCGGTCCAGCTGGAGCATCTGGACCCAAACAGCTGCTGATTACCACGCCGCTGATGGTCAACCCGGCGCCCTTTCAGCTCTTTGGGAGGAATCTGTCTGTAAACGAGCCCAGAAGCCGACACTAAAGCTGCAGCGATCCTCTGATGCAACAGAATAGGTGATAAAAACGGCTAAAACCACCGTCACAGGGTGAAGATGTTCACAGGAAACTACACATGATCCCAGACTGACTGACCAAAGCTTGTGGTGAGGGATTGATCTGCAGTCCAGATGAAGGAACCTGACCCTCTGCATTATTACTGGTCAGTGCTTAAAGTCACTTCCTGTTTACGTTCTGGTTAAACGGGTTCCAGAACCTGTGGGCAGCAGGGAGTAAACACGTCCTGCGCCGCTCCCTGATGCCCTTCTGCCTTTCTTTAAAACCGCAGCGCTTGATTTGCAGCTGAAAGTGTGAATCTGTTCTTTAAATCTGGCCTTTTAGCGTCTAAGTGGCGCTCTGAGCGCGGCGGATGCGTTCGCTCAGCGCCTCGGACCCGTTTCAGCGGCAGCCCGGCGCCGGTACAGGAGGCCCCAGGTAACCAGTGGGTTTGACAGACCGGGTCGTGTTCTGGTTCTGATCACACGGTCGAGGCGTCGATGCGCTGCTACGGCCTCACGCTGCGCTTTGATTGGCTGCTGGAGGTTATTGGGGAGAAAAGTTTAGTTTGTGCTTCACTTTTTTGCTGCTTCTCCCCCCCGACATGAGGTCATGTGACCTTGGGTCATGTGACATGAGGTCAGCTGACCCCCCCAGCGGCTGATTGAACCCGCACACAGCCTCCTGCAGCCGGCCTAAACCATGTCAGAACACAGAGGTCTTACTGTGGAGGGACGGAGAGCCGCTGGGTTCTGCAGCCGTCTTCCTGGCCTCCTCAGACAGCGCCCCCTGCTGCCTGGGCTGGTTTAGGTACTGGTATAAGCGAATGTATGGGTGGTCTGTGGGAGGTGTTTGGCTCTTTGGTGTTTGAGTCTTACTGTCGAGCACAGGAGCGCTGCGGTCATTCACCACCGCCACCTTCTTCAGTTTGGTGCCTTTACAGATGTCCGACAGCAGGGCGCCACGACCTTTGACCTCCTCCCTGTTCAGCTTGGGAGGGGAGGTGTTGGCCTGAGGGAAGAGGAGACACAGGGGCCGTTTGGTGAACTTTAAACACTGCGTCTGGTTGTAAGACACCTGAACGCCTTAGGAGCCCGGACCCAGAGCCGTCAGCGTAGTGGAGACAGGAGAGCAAACAGGAAGAGCAGAAGAAGAAGATGACAAGCTCACCTGACTGAAGGTGGGAGGAGGCGGGGGGCCCCCTGGTGGAGGAGGAGGGGGAGGGAAGGGCATCCTGCTGCTGAGCACACCTGAACACCTGGAGCCTGAAACACCAGCAGACAAACCCAACCCACAATTTAACAAAAACAACTATAGCAAACAGGGATGCAAACAAACAATCCACTTATGATTTATTGTTTATTAATGGTTAATAGAAATTAAACTTTGTTCCATCCGATTAACTGATAACGACCACTTAGAGCAACGTGTCAAACTCAAGGCCCGTGGGCCGAATACGGCCCATCAAGGCAATTTATCCGGCCCTCAAGAGCCATAAAAAGGCATATCATGTCAAATTAGACATATATCCTTTACACTGTATTTTATTTTAAATTGTAAAATGTATTCGCGATTGGATGATCGGACTTTTCCTTGGCTTTAAACAAAATCTGAGATGTTGACTTTGTTTTACTGAATTTTTACTTTCTTTAAGTTTTAATTTTATATACCATTTTGCTTATTGTTTTATGATTGATCGTTTGTATTTTATGATTGTGTATAGCACTTTGGTCCTATGGATGTTTAAAGTGCTTTATAAATAAAATTGGTACGGTACAAAGTGTCTAAAACTGAGCCTCCTGTAGCGAATATTGATTTTTTTTTTGTAAAAAAAAAGTGTAGTAACAGCATCCTGCCACTAGATGTCAGTTTTCCCACAACGCATTAAAACAACCCAGAAATGTCCAGAAAGAGAAAAAGTAATGCAGAATGATGAGTTTAAAGTGTAACTCACCATAATATCAACTTTATTTGCAGAAAAACTGGGCCTAAGGTGCTACTTTTATGTTACTGTGCATTTTCAATATATTTTTTGCATTATAGGAAAATGGCAACATGATAGAAAAAAGACAAGAGGCTAAAAGCACAGATGATGCAGAGGAATTTTGTGGTGATTATTAGCGTTTCACAAAATTTCTTCTATTCAACTTCTTTGTGTTCAGTAACCTGTCCCTGGTTTTGTTATATATTATAAATATGTCCAATTTTAATAATGTGTGAGAAAACCAGTTTTTGTTTATTCAGTCAGTATTTAATGCAGGCAGCTCAATAACCTGTTAAAATATAATGATGTGCCTCTTTTAAAATTCAGTATATTGTAAACAAATTAGTCCATGTTATGAAAATCTTGATACTAGAGAAAACGAGTTTTTTTGTTGATTTCCAGCTTTTAGCCTTCAGCCTTCACAACTTTTGGGAAAAACTGTTTTTAAGTCCATTCGTTTTTTATTTAACGTTTCTGAATCATTGATGGAAGTGGGTCAAAGAGCGCGGTGCCGGGTGGGATCTGTGGCGATATGCCTGGCTCTTTATTTCCTTTTTGAGATTGTTGTATTTTATTTCCTATTAGGGATGCAAGTTATCGATTAATAAGTTGATCTAAAGTTGATTGATCTCATCCATTGAGTAATGGTTAATTGATAGGTTCAAGAATCAAGAAGCTTTATTGTCATTATGTGCTACCATAACATTTTTGGTGAGCACATAATTACACTTACCAAGCACACAAGACATAATCTTCCTTTTTTAAACAGAAAGTTTAAAATTGCCAGCAACAACACTCTGTGAGGGGTTAAGTGTGCTTTTAGTCCTTAGCAGCTAATGGACTGGTTTTCAAGTCAAAAGGTCAGACTACAGCACTGTGCATGGATTTAGTTGCATGGATTTCTAACCAGGTAATCCCTGAGGGACTAAACTGTGTGAATGCACAACAAATCGATTTAAAATTAAAAAAAGACCAGAATTTTGAGTTTTCCATTGTTCAAGATTCTGCTTTTCAGAAACCGATGGATGTTCGGATTCCTGCTTGGATCCACGATCGCATCCATTATTGTATTAAATGCTATTTTCTGACTTAAAACGGGGTTTCTGTTCTCTGCCCACAGCTCTGATGTTAGGGTCTCAGCAGAACTGGGCCATGTTCCACCTGCAGGATGAATCCTCGCTCCAGACAAGCAAGAAAAGCTGCTGATCTGATTTATGTCCAGGCAGAACTGGGCTCACAATGAACAGAGTCCAGAGTCCTGGTTCTTAACGGTTCAGTGGGTAAAAGAACCTGTTTCACGTCGTTTGGGTCCAGCCAACACATCTCCAAGCAGGACCTGATACAGAACCAGAGTCCTATAAATCAGCGCTCTGCGAAATCCACTCAGTGTTAATGAAGTCCGTTTTATGAATGAAGATTATAAACCCAGGGAAATAAAAACTCTTTCAACACCAGAACCATGTAGGCCTGGATACGGGCCGGTCCTACCAGTCAGACCCAGAACCATCTTTCTCTGGTTCCGCTGTCTGATGAAGCTGAGATCAGCTGCTTTCATGTCCAGTTAGCCGCGTTAGCCTAGCTAGCATGGGCCTGGATCTCAGCAGGAAGCTAGGCTAGCAGCTAAACCTCAACGACGACTTCGCCTTAAACTCCACAATAACCACAAAACGCATTCTGCCCGGACCCAAACCCAACAGAACCGCCCGCAACTCGCTTCAGAACCCGCGGTCATCACTGTGGGCAGCCAGCTCCGCGGTTAGACGCGCATGCTAACCGCTAACCCGCAGCATCACCATCACACACCTGCACAGGTGAGGCTAACCAGATCTACCTGAGAGCCTGAACGCCTCTCCACAGATTAGCTCATCCTCCCAGCGGTGGGTGCGTAGGTAAACTGATCAGGTCGGTCCGGTCCGGTCCGGAAGCTACTCAGAACACCGTAAGCTCCGCTCAACCGTTAGCTTCAGAGGCAGCGCGAGGTCACGTGATCTGCACCCGCACCGCTGCAGCTGCTTCCGGTGAGGTTTATTATTATTATTATTATTATTATTATTATTATTATTATTATTATTATTATTATTATTATTATTATTATTATTACTTCATTTAAAACTTCTTTTCTTGAAATAGCATTTATTTTAATTAGCTACGTTTTTCAATTCTTGCAGTTTTTCAAATATTTATTTTTCTGCAGTCATTTGTTCCAGATAATTTTTAATTAATATTTTTGTTGGATCAGATTTTTTTTTACTTTATTAATTCAAATCTTCTCCGCTGCAGCTGCTCTTGTTGATTCTTGATTTGATTAGATATATCATTTCCACTGCAGCTGAGTCATAGTGATCATTAATTAAACATTTAAATGCTTTTTTTCCAGCCAAAGATGTATTTAAGTTCAATTTAACTATTTTTAGGGGTAAATGCCTACTTCATTTTTGAATATTTATTTATTTTCTGCTCCCATTATTTTAGTTTTTTTTTAAGTTTAGATTTTAAATTTATATATTTTGTTTTTCTGATTTATTAGGTTTCTAACTTTATTTCTTTTATCATTTTTCATTTCACCAAAAATGTAATTATGGCTGCGCAATGACAATAAAGATTCTCGATTCTCGAAGGATTGAGGCTTGCTGCATAGTAATGGCGCTGACTTGCACAACCATACAGCCCAAAATCTGTTAGTAGCTAACATCTGGATTAATTTGAGAAGACATAATATGAACTATCCAGAGAACTTTTACCCAAATAGAATAAAGAGAAAACAGCGTTTTAAGTTTACTTTCAAAGGAAGACTTCAGAGAACAGACCATAATAACTTTAATAACAACTGATCTAGACTGGATCCTGGTTGCTTGAAGACCTTAAAGATCTGTTGAAATATTTTAAAATTAATTGATGGTTTAACTGGAGGCCAGTGGAGACATTTTAAGGTGTGAAAAGCTTGGCTGGAGTGTTTTTTTATCAGCTGAAGTGAATTCAGTGACAATTTTTCCAATAAAGATTGCGTTACAGGAATCTAGTCTATAAGAACAAAATGTGTGAATCAGTCTATCTAAATCAGGTTGAATCTGGAAGGATCTGATGCAGTCCATAATCTTTCATGTTTTTTTCTAAAGACCACGCAGGTCTTTTTTTTTCACTTCTGCCAGGAATTAACAAATAGTGGATTGAAAAAATTACAAATGCGTTTTTTCAGGTTATCAGGTTCTACTGGAAGAATCAAAGTTTTGTCGTCTTTCTGCTTTAGAAAATATCTAAACAACCAGCATCAGCCACAGTGAAGCAATCAGGGAAATAATTTACAAGTTTTTGTTGTACATAAATCTGTTTATCATCAGGGTAAGAACGGTTGGACATGTTATGGTGTCTTATGTTGGAGCCAAGATTAAGTATTTATAAATTAAACAGAAAAGGAGTGAGAACCAATACTTGTGGAACATCATGAGCGACACAGACTTTGTAATATTCAAAGAAACCAATAGTAACAGAGGAAGTTCTACCGGTGTTGGACAAATGCTGTTAAGATTTTTTATATTTCGTAATTATAAGCGTTAAAGCTATATCACTCTATATATTAAGCATTACAATTATATTAACTATATTACTCTGTAGCGGAGCTTGGTATTACATTTAACATGCATCTCGTAAAACCCTGTAACATTTGGGACCAGCATGTGTTTATTTGCATATATAAATATATGTGTGTGTGTAGAGAGGATGCTGCAGGTCAGACTTCCTCAGAGAAAGTAAAAAGTGCTGCATCGAATCTGTCGTTTCTCGTTTCTCGTTTCTCGTTTTGGTCAACCAGCGAGATAAGAAGAGAACCAAGTGAGAACAGTTGCCTTTAAAATCCTTCTGTTAGTCTATAAATCCCTGAATTAGCACCTAAATCCATCACAGACTTGTTATCAGGGCATCAATCCTCCAGACCACTCAGGTCTTCTGGCTCCAGCCTGCTCTGCAGAACCAGAACCAGAACCAGAACCAGAACCAGACATGGAGAAGCAGCATTTAGTTCCTATGCTCCACTGATCTGGAACAAACTCCCAGAAAACTGGAAAAGTGCTAAAAGCCTGCATTCCTGTGAGTTTAGATTAAAAACACATTTGTTTAGGATTTTAACTGTTCTTGTTAAACTTTATTAATAAATAAAAGCCTATAGAAATAATGAATTATATTCATCCCTTAAAGCAAACGAAATAGTTCTGTTCTGTATTTGTTATACTGTTCTGTATAACAAATACAGAACAGTGACTGAAATTTTAAGTTTAAATTCAATTAAATTACATTTTTCAGCTGATATACGACCACTCCTGCTAGGAGGAGGGGGCTGATGATTTTCACCTGGAAACAGAAGACATCCTGTCAGCGGGACAAGATGCTGTCCAGTATTCAGTGCTGGGTTAAAGCCGCAGGTGTAAAGCAGCATCTGACTTCTATCTAGACCAGGGTTCTGCAACCTTTACAGTCTAAAGAGCCATTTTTCCTACAGTCCACCTGAATTAAACTGGTTCAGAGCCGTAAATGTTGTCTGGCCTTTTGAAAAAAGACGAGTTCTAATTTGTGATAAAGATCTGCTATAGGAAATATGTTGTCATCGTTAAAGAAACGTCCTTTTATGTTATTTTGAGGTTTAAAAAAAGACGGGATGTTGATATTTGTGGATAATGACGTAAAAAAAATCACAGTTTCCAACATAATGAAAAAATATTAATTTAAAAATAAATATTACTTACACTTTTAGCATCATTCTGTTGTGAAAATTATTGTAAATTATTCAAAAAAAAACTGCTAAAATTTACATTTATTATCATTGTTACCTTTAAATACCATATTAAATATATAATTTGTAGCCAAAGTTATTAAGAGCCACAGTGGAAGGTCCACAGAGCCACAGGCTGCAGAGTCCTGTCCTAGACGTAGGTAGATTTAAAGGAGAATTCTCTCTCATTACACACAAATGGCCAACAAGTGTGAAACCTTTCATTTGGTTGGTTGACCTCGCAGAGAACCTTTAAACTGACAGATGGTTCACAGGATCCAGAAACAGGACAAACTGGGGCGGTTTTCCTGATTCTACAACAAAATGTAGCAGGAGCAACCAGAACGGCTGATCATCGAGCAGAACATACGACACAACTGGTGTTAAAGCGTTTCAGAAATACTAAATAACAACAGCTTCTGAAGACTTCTAATAACACAATACAGCACAGCTTTATTTATAAAGCACTTTAAAAACAACACCGCTGACCAAAGTGTTGTACAACAATAAAAACAAATAAAATACAGAAATATTAAACCAATAAAAATATATAAAAAATAATAAACTAAAAAATATATAATAAAAACTAAAAACCAAATCAAAAGCCAAGGAGAAATAATGTGTTTTGAACCAGCTGCAGTTGGTTAATTAAAGACCTAACATACATGCTATTAGGGTAATCTAAACGGGTCGTAATAAAAGCAAGGATTAAAATTTCAAAATAATGTTGTGAAACAAAAGATTTAACATTAACCTCAAATGATAAAAAGTGGACTTGATTACAAGTTTTAAATTGTTATGAGCTGCTGTACCCTGTTGGCGGTGAAACACCCTCGGTGGACCCAGTTCGTTTGTACCCTTCAGGCGACCCCCACTTAAATATTACGCATGAAAACAGAAAAGTATACTTCAAGTTATATTTTATCTACTAAAGACAGAGAAACATTTACAGACACATCAGCGCTGATGGGCTCTTGATCGGCAAGAAGCCCCGATTGCTCATCACACGAACATTATAAATGAGTTTAGCTTCACACCCATAGAAGGCCGTACACATCCAAACTGTGTCATCAGTAGAGAAACTGTGTCACCTCCGGGACGCTATCTGGTAGATTTGAGTCATCTCCTTGTGTCCGCTGCTATCTAAGTGTGGCAGGCAGTTCTGGGTTAAGCAGTTCATTCTACTTGACCCAGTTGATATCTTAACAGACCCCCTGATGATCAACCAGACCTGGACCAGTGGAAAAACAGCTCCCAGGCTGTCCCTCTCCAAGAACAGTCAGCTTCCTGCTTCCAGAGTCCGTCCATCTATGGTCTCCATGGCAACCGATAGTGCAGCCCAGTCTCTGGGCAGGGTTCAGGTCCACTCGCTGGGTTCGAGTCCCACCCCCTGTTGGTGTGCCCCAAAGGCACATCACAATGAAAACAGTTCCGAGAAATGGGCCGGACAAACATCAATGGAAACATTTTAGCATCAATCAGCATGAATAATTCATAACTCAGCATTTATCACTCAAGACCACATTTTACAATACAATACAAATACAATTTAAAAAGGAAAATGTGACTTGTTTTCAAGAAGAGACAGTTAAACATGTTTTATTAATATTATTATTATTATTAGATATAGTATTTTACAGTTTTCAGTTGAGTGAAAGCCTTTTAGACACACTTTCTAGTTCTGAATCCTTTTTATTTTCTGTTGAAGTATTTTAAGAATACAGAACTATTGGAGAGAATACAGTGTTTTTTGTTTGTTTGTTTGTTTGTTTTTTGGCTTAGTTTGCTAAGTAGAATTAACGTATTACAGTTTTTCTTGGTTGCTTTGACACAGCAGTCAACTCAAAACCCACATTTTTCAAAACAGTTAACGCAGAGGTCTAAACAGTGGCACCAATGGTCAAAACTAAACATTTTGTTTGCAAAAGGCTCCAACTCTGCCAAAACATTTAACATATGATCCAAAAGCACATTTTGCCCTCAAACAACACAACCTGCACACAAATGTTTAAGCCCTTCCAATCATTCGTTACACAAGGGGCAACAAAATGCAAAACACCACACTCAATGTGAATCAGTGCAGCATTGCTGGTCATTGTAGCCAAAGACTGTACACAGCTTACATGTCAGTGTCAGTTGTAGTAAAATTTGCCTTTTTGCAAAAAATGGATCCAGATGCAAATATGTTGTGATGCAAATTTTATTGATTCTTCATTCTTTTTTTCCAGATAAACAAATGAAATATTCCAAAAAATGAAAGATTCCAACAGAAAATACTAGGGCTGTTTGTTTCTTCTAGTCCATTCTGTCCTGATGAATAGGTCACATGGCCTCATCTACGTCACATTCAATATTTTCCCTTCTACCTAGGGAAAAATCTTCTTGCATGCCTGATCCATCCTTGACATGCCTCTGCATCTATATCATGTGCAGCAGCAGTCATTGCATTGAGCAAGGACATCTGCTCATAGGGGCAGTGATCATATACTTTCCATCTCCATGCACTGAAGAATTCCTCTATAGGAATAGATAGGGCATCTGGTCAGGATGCCTCCTGGACGCCTCCCTGGAGAGGTGTTCCGGGCACGTCCCACCGGGAGGAGGCCCAGGGGAAGACCCAGGACACGCTGGAGGGACTATGTCTCCCGGCTGGCCTGGGAACGCCTTGGGATTCCTCCTGAGGAGCTGGCCCAAGTGGCTGGGGAGAGGGACGTCTGGGCCTCCCTACTGAAGCTGCTGCCCCCGCGACCCGACCCCGGATAAGCGGAAGAAGACAACGGACGGACGGACGGACGGACGGACGGACGAATAGATAGAGATGTATATACTGTATAGCAGCAATACCTGCTATCCCGTCGAGAAACTCTTACCATGGATGCAACCGTGTTTCTATTGAGAACAGGTTGGACTCTTTGTCCCGCCCCTCTAAGTGAAAGGCCATGATTTACCACATGATCAATCATAGTTGCCCAAATTTCATCTGTAACTTCAGCCCTTCCAGCTACACCGCCACCTCACACATGGACTCCTCTTCCTCATAATCTTCTTCCTCTGACCCATCTACCTCTTACTGTGACTCTCATCTGCCCTAGACCATCCATGCTTGCAAAGAACAACACACAACATGGCACCTTTTACGTAAAGCCTGAAAACTGACTGCAAATTGAAAAATTGTGTAAAGAAGTGTCAATCAGATGCTTCAGTGATTTCATTCTGATCAAGAAGTTTCTAAGAGCTTGAAACATATAGTTTCTGTTTTGCTACCACAGCTAAAGCAATGGAGTTTGGACTGCATGAAGGACATCTGCGTTAACTGTTTTGCAAAAGGGTGGGGAAAATGAGTCAAACCAATGAAAATGGGTTAACTCATTTGCAAGAGGTGTCTTTAGCTCTGCAGAGATGGTGATGATGAAAACTGAGAGGTTGCCAGTTTCTTCAAACAGGTCAAAGCAACCAATAAAAACTGTAACGTAATGTAGAAGTAGCGTCCCGATTCACACTCCGTGCCGGTAGGTGGCGGTAATGCGCACTAAAGCGCTACTTATCACCTGCCATTAAAAAGAAGAAGACGAAGAAGAAGCGCGGAGATTTGAAAACAAAAATGGCGGAGTTCCGAAGGTAAGTTTCCTCACAAAGATTTAAAACTATTTGATTTTTTTGTTTAAATGTTTAATTTTCCACGGTTTTGACTTTAAGGCATAAAAATGTAATTTATAAAATGAGCTGAAGCCATAAAAGCATCACATTTATTAACCACAGTTTGGTTTCGTCTGAAACTTGAATCTATGTTTGTCGGCCAGGGTTCTGCAGCGCTGTGACCCGGTTCTGGTGGAGCCCTGCGGGGAGTCCGGACCTGACTGCGCAGAAGCAGCTGCGCGGGTTCTGTTCCTCACGGTCTGTAGCTTTCTGGTTCCGTCATTCATACAACAGTTGAGGGCAGCGAGTGGACTCGAACCCCGCTCCTCCGGACCCGAACCCCGCTACCCTGGACCCGCTGTCCGGCATGTTTTCGGTGTCTCCTCACTTCTGCACACCTGGCTTACATGGAGGGATGTTTCAGGGGGTTCTGCTGGGGAGGAGGAGCAGGGACTCATCTAAACAGGCAGAACCGGGACCTTCAGAACCGGAGGCCCAAAACAATCAGATGGATCAGTAAAAAACTCCTTTCTAACAGCCATTCCAGTTGTGTGTTGCAGCGTCTTTCTATCCTAAACACAGAAAGAGTTAAATATCTGATTTAAGAGTAACATTGACCCGGCTTTGATGCTGATGACATCATCATCTGAGATTGGACTTATGGGGCCCTCTGGCTGGCCCTAAACCTCGGCCCCTGTCTTCAGGGTTAGCTGTTAGATCTGTGGTGTGACTTAGTTAGCTTTAGGAAAATACTGCTGATGCTTTGGGTTAAAGTACAGATGCTAAAATGAATGTGTGTAAATATAAAAAACAATCCTAATGTGTCTGGACATACAAATGTTTGTGTGTAGGAGAGTCGACGTGTGCAGAAGGTTCTGTGGCGTCAGCTGTTTGTTCTGGACTCCATTACCTCCTTAGTGGAAGGCCTGGAATCTGCCCGGCAACTCTTGACGCGGCCCTGCCCCCCTCAGCCAGGTAAACACGCTGACCTGTCTGAGCCTGTTCTGATGGACCTCCTCAGGTGTTAGCAGGAAAATGGAGCCTTGGAGGAGCGACAAAGTCTGGCTGCAAGCATTTATTTTTACTTTGACAGGGAGTTTTTATCCTGAGACTGGAACAGTGAATCTTTAAATAAACCCAAGTTTTTCATCACACTGTCACACAGGGTTATGTCAGACATCAGTACGCTGTTTAAGAAATGCTGTAATAGGACACCAGTCTTTAAAAGTTTTGAACTTTAATTTTTACCGTATATTTCAGACCATAAGGAGCACTAAATATTCTCCCCAAGTGTGTAACATCCTTCCTCTACGTCCACAGCTCTGTCTCAGGAGGACAGAGTAGCTGGACTACACTGCCCCGTTTCTAACATAAGGCCAAAATAAACTTTAATATTGAATTAACTTACTAGGTTTATTGTTGGTAGCAGGTACTCCAGGCTGCCTTAGACATTACAGTCAGGCAGTCTGGTAGACAGCTTAGGGGTCCTCAGGTAGTGACACAGTGTACCGTAATGCTCCTAATAACCATTTTAACAGATTTCTGAGCGCATTGAGCGACATAAAATCAATCAGTAAGCGGTGATCATAGATAAGGAGCACCGTCAATTTTAGAGAAGATTTAAGGATTTTAAGTGCGCCTTATAGTCTGAAAAATACGGTATTTGAGCCGTTAATCTTTCTGTTACGTAGACGTGTCTTTTGTAGCCAGCAACCTGTATGTGTTGGATCAGGCTTCATCCAGTTGACTGTGATCATCTTCCTGGCTAGCAGCAGCAGAACATGTAGCAGTAGTCAGGAAATGCGTCACAGGACCCAAAGGCACGTTAATCTTTAACGTTTTTCCTAAAACTTTGGGCTGGGCGATATGGATTAAAAAATAAATCTCAGATTTTATCATACCAAATCCGATTAATTGTTTTTTTCCTCCTTTTTGTTTCATAAAAAGAAATTAAAGAAATTATTTTTAAAACCTTGCTTTTATGTCAAGTATTTCCTCAGGGAGTTGACCTGAATTCAAACTGCAACTAAAAACAAGCTGTGAAACAAGATGGCAGCCGTGTCATTATAAACATTTGCTGCTAGTGGTATTACACATTGAGCTAAGAACAGGCTTCACTGCACTTGTGAACTTCAAACTAAGTTAAAAAAAAAAGTAAATAAGTAAATGAAGTACCTCGTATTATGGTAAAAAAAAGTTTCCACTTAACAATATTTTGACAATAATTTTGCCTAAACATATATTCAGCATCACATGCTGTTCTCTTCATGGAAACCCAATGAGTGGATTGGCAAAATAAAATCCAGATTTTCCAAAAATGAAATCTTAAAGAATTGTAAATTTGAATTAATCTATTAAATCGATTTATCGCCCAGCCCTAACCTGAGGTCAGGCCCAGAACCCGTGGTTCTGACCCAGAACTCGTGGTTCTGACCCAGTCGACTGCCCTGACCGGCTGTCAGCAGTGGGCTGAGGCGGAGCTCGTCTCAGCAGAGATGAGGTGTTAACAGGTGAGCAGAGAGCAGGTGTGCTTACTCGTCTCGCTGTGTGTCAGACGGCGGCGCTCGCAGCCGGTGGAAGGCTCTGAAGACGGAGAACATCTCAGGAACGGAGGAGACGGAGAACCTGCTGAGGTCCCTGCAGGACCGGCTGCAGCAGGTCCACAGCAGGAGACACAGACTCACTCAGCTGCTGCAGCAGCTGCAGACCAAGGTGACCTCAGTGTCTCCTCTTTCCTCTCCTGATCTCCTGCTTCTTCGTTTCCTCACCTCACCACTCTCCTCTCCTCCCCTCCTTCCCTCCTCCCTCCTCCCTCCTCCAGCGGCGGCAGCAGGAGCAGCTCGCCGAGTCGCTGCTGAAGGTCCAGAATGCTTTGCGGTCATGCGATCGCCAGCTGAAGCAGTTGCGGGCGGAGTCAGAGGCGGCGCTCGGTCAGCGGAGAGCGTGGCAGCGGCGTCGAGACACGTGAGTGCAGACGGGTCACATGACCGCTACGGTCAGGCGCTCTGATTGGCCGGTGACTCTGCCTTGTGTCCTGTCAGGCTCCAGGAACACATTGTGGCCCTGCAGACGGTGGTGCTGGTCAGACTTATCTCGTTGGACCAATCAGAGCTGTCTGTAGAGATCAGGCCGCGCTGCTCCTCTGGTCCCTCGTCCAATCAGCTCGAGCCGCTGAGGCTGAGGGTCACATGGTGCTCTGACGACAAGTTCACCCTGCAGGTAACGGGTTCTGCAGCAGGTCAGGGAGGATTTCTTCACGTTTAAACGGCGTGGGGGTGATGTCACTTCCTGTTGGTGTGATCAGGTGACAGTTTACCTGAGAGGAGGCCTCTGTGTTCTCCACAGGTGGCGAAGGAGACGCTGAGCCTGATGGAGGACTGCAGTTCTGGCAGGTGGAGCCAGCTGAACGCTGCCCTGCTGGACGTCATCCAGAGCTACGTGGGTCAGGCTGAGCTGCTGTGTGAGATCCAGTTCCTCAGATCCAGGTGAGGCCGCGTCACACACCTGGTGCTTCTGATCCGTCTGATCCAGAACGGTTCTCTTCACGCCTCCTGTCCTGCAGCTTCGCCATCGACTGGTGCCCTGCGCAGCGCCGGCTGGTCTACCTGAAGTCTGCGTCGCTGGTGTGTCACCTGGAGGTGGAGGAGGGCTACCCGCGCGGCGGCAGAGCTCTGCTGCGCTCGGTGCAGCGGGACGGCCGACCCGTGGACACGTCGGGACTAAAGGTAAGAGTCTATGTCCTCAGCTTCTGATTGGCTCCTCGCTGAGCCAATGGGAGCTTCCACGTGGGGTCCAACCAGAACCTACTCCTCCTTTAGCAAACGCTGAGGAGAACCTTTGGGTTTTGCACCATCAGCTCCGATCATCGGCTGCTAGAAAATGTTTTTAAATCTCTGACGGTTCGAGATCAGAGCTGGACGATATAGAAAAAAAGCATATAGATAAAACAGAAATCATATCTATTGATATCGATAATTATCAAAAAATAAAATCATATATTAAGTGCAGCTCTGGCTGTTTTCTGCTGTTGCTTAATGACCTATTTTTAAATAAAGAACACTGAATTCACACACAACCCTTTATTTAACCAACTTTAAGTCTTAAAAAAGAAAAACACATGTTCTGAACTCTGATTGGTTCGGAAGATGTAATTATGTAATAAGCTACATGATTGGCTAGAATGTAAAAGGAAAACTGCTCTATTGAACTTTTTGACCTTTTTTTCTATTGATCAACACGTTTATCGATCGATATATTATTTAATTATCCAGCCCTAATCAGGATAATTATGGGTTTTCAGCTGATTTCTAACATTCCTCCCCTGATTAATGGTAGAAACTGACCCGTTTTCCTGTTTCTCTTTCAGCCTCATCAAGCTGAGCTCTCTCTGACCAACTGGCTGGTTTTCCTCTGCAACAGTCCTCTCATCTGAAGGCGCTTCCTGCTGTCCTCTTCCTCCTGTCCTCCTCTTCCTCCTTCACCTGAGCAGCAGTCCATCCGTCACCTGCTGGCGTCTCACCATTTGTTCTACTTCTGTGTGTTTCTCATCTCTTTAGTGTGATTCTATGTGATATTGTACAATAAATAGACTATAAACAAACACTGACCACTTATTCTTTCCTAGGTATATATATATATATATATATATATATATATTATTATATTTGGAAGACGGTGGGGAAAAAGAGGTGCATGTATGCGTTTAAATCCCAGAGTGGAGTCTGTTACAGTTGATATAGACTTAACAGGAACCCAGCAGAGCAGCCGGTGCTGATCAGCTGGGTTCCGTGTTCAGACATTAACGCCTTCGCTGAGACTCGCCATGTTCCAGCCTGCCTCACCGACTCCACCATCAGTCGTTTGGGGGGGGGCAGTGTTTTTTCACAGGGGCACAGAACAAAAGATTGGGGGGAAAAACCTAAACAGGTCAACATTTCATTGTTTAATATATTAAGTAAGCCAAAGAGCCAATTGTGGCTCTGGAACTGCAGGTTGCAGAGCCCTGATATTTTCTCAATACAGCGGGAGCTTAATGTGGAACAGCTTCATTTTTTATAGTTATTTTTTTTTTCCTTTTTTAATTATTTTGTGATTTTATTATTGGATAAAACCATAAACATAAAAAATACAACTGATCCAAATGACCAGTCAGTCACAGTATCTTTGTCAGCATTTATCATCCTAAGAAATTTTATGTTTTTAGTACAGGGGCACAGGCCCCTGTTGGCCCCTGTCTGTAACCGCCCCTGCTATCAGCGCAACGTCTCGCTTCTCAGGATCTCTAGGTGTCACTCCTATTTAAAGGAGCTTTTTGTCTGGTTAAGAAAAATGCTTTTTATGCAGCTTATTATGTGTTAAGACAATTTGAAAACAACTGCACGAACGAGTAAATCCAGGCTTATTTTTATAAGAAATCGGCAGCAAACTGGAGAACCTGTCATCCGTTTATATAATATAAAACATTCTATTTTGCTTTAAGAACCTAATTTTTAATTATTAATTCACATTTTGTCGTTTTGTCATTATTTGGCAAAGTTTCGGAATGCAATTTTTTACAAATTCAACTGACTTTTCTATTGAACATATTTTTATTGATTACAAAAACCATGAATTAAACTTGTTTTTTTTTTCATATTATTCAGTATTTACACGTTAAGAGCTGCTCGTGTTTTTAACTGGTCGGTTTTAAGGAAGTTAAGCAGTTAAACAGGAAATGAGCCACAGGTCAGCATCTTCAGTGAGAATTTATATAATTACATAAATTGTCCTTAAAACAGATTAAAATGCAGACATAAGAAGATTTTGTTGCTGAACACGTTGTGCGCCTCTCGTTTAGCATCGGACATTTTCACACAGTATTTTCATATGAACACAGACGAGTAACAAATGCCAACACTTCAAGTATAGCTGGATGTATTTACAGGCTTTAGGCTGAGGAGCTGCAGCTCGGCTCCACAGCGCCGCGCCGTCAGGAAGAGCTGGACGTTTGGGTCCGGTCAGTCTGGACCTGCAGAGCTCAGAAACAGCCAGAGGGACAGGCCTGATGGCAGATCTGGGCGTTTGGCTCCAGCAATAGATCCGTTTACACAGACGGCGTGTTTGAGTCTGCAGCAGAGGTCCTGCCAACAAACAAGACGGTTCTGGAAAGGTCCGGGTTGAGCTGCCACGCCGTTCTCAGGGTCTTTGCATCCGGCGGCTCTCCTCTGGGGGGGGGGGGGTTGTTCTGGAGAACCAGCCGGGACGGCGCTGATCCCAACAGGAAGTGGGAATGTAAGAGAGTTCAGATCTCACAGTTGTTTTTCCCCTGAGGAGCAGCGGTGTAAGCGGGCTCTTATTTTGGCGGGGCGTGAGGTCATCAGGGGTCGATGCGGAAGGACAGCAGCTTCTCAGAGTGCATGTTGTTGAGCGTGCGCAGGTCGGGCAGCCGCAGCAGCAGCTTGGTGAAGCGCGGCGAGTCCATGAAGGCGAGGCCGCCGTCGGGCGACTTGTTGACCAAACAGCGAAGCGCCCGGATCAGGTTCTCCTGAAGGTGCTCCACGGATGACAGGTTCTCGATCCCGGAGCGATCTGTGAGGGGACGACAGAGACAGGTTGGAGTTTAAACACCTCAGGTCTGAATATTTTACATGTTTCAGTCCCAGGAGACTCAAACTGTCGCCTTCATGGCCTCAAGGTCAAATGACAGGAATTCAGTTTAAACAAAATCAGAAGATGTTTGGAGGCGTTTCACACACAACACGGTTCTGTCAGGCATGGAGGGGGCAGCATCATACTGTGGGCCGGTTCACTGCAGCTGATACCGGCGCATTATACGGCGTAGGGCTGGACGATAATTAGGGCTGAACAATTAATCGCATTTTCAATATAATCGTGATTTAAAAAGCGCAATTTCCAAATCGCAGAGTCAGCAATTTTTGGCTATGTAACAATTAGTGAATTAGACACGTCCATTAGGTGTTGGTAAAATGTTTAAAGTGGGTTTGCCTCCACATGGAAGGCAAGACAGTTGCAGCAGTGAGATAATCTAATTTTATTACTTGTTTTAGAGTTTATATAATCATACATAGCATTAAGTACAGGTCAAACAGTTTAATACATAGACTTGCTTGTTGGTTGCACTTTATGTTCAACAAGGATTGATGTCCAAATCAACTAAAAGCTGTTCTCTTGAATAATATTCTGATTAATAGAAATATTAAAAGTTCATATATAAAATAGTCCTTGTTTACAAACATCTTTATTTAGAGGCCATTTTTGTTGCTTGTGGTTAATGCAGAGAAAAGTCAAAATTGCAATTTTGATTGAAATATATTGTCGGCAGAACGCAATCATTTCTGCTCTGAGTTTAGATGCTGTGGGTCTTTTAGCAACTAATCCACATGGTGAGGAAACAGATTGATTTGTTGTTTGTATATGTTTTGAAACACAGGATAAATTAAACTGGGGAAAAAAAAAACGCATTAAATCACAATATTAAGAAAGAAAATCGCAATTAGATTATTTTACAAAATCGTTCAGCCCTAATGATAATTCAGTAGCAATAAATATCGATCTATAGATGTATCCTGATGAAGAGGTTCAATAAAAAGTTTAAAAGAATAACAGTTTTCATTCTTTATGCATTCCACCCATGTAGGTTAATATTACCTCATTACATCCTCCCAACCAATCACAACACAGACACAGGAACCAAGCTCCGCCCCCTTCAGTGAGTCTAGCAGGGGTCTGCAACCTGCGGCTCTTTGGACCTTTTACTGTGGCTCTTAATAACTCTGGCTATAAATTATATTTTTATTATGGTATTTAAATGTGATACTGATAATAAATGCAGGTTTTAGCAGTTTTGTCTTGGAGTAATTGCTTTTAATTTTCACAACAGAATGATGCTAAAAGTGCCAGTAATATTTAATTTTTAATTAATATTCTTTCATTATGTTGGAAACAGAATTTTATTTTACATCATTATCCACAAATATCAACATCCTGTCCATCCTCTTTTTTTTATTTTAACCCCAAAATAGACACTAAAGGACGTTTCTTTAACGATGACAACATATTTCCTACAGTAGATCTTTATCAAAAATTATAACTTGTGTTTTTTGAAAAGGCCAGGCAACATTTGCGGCTCTGAACGAGTTTAATTCAAGTGGACTGAAGATAAAATGGCTCTTTAGGCTGTAAAGGTTGCAGACCCCTGGTCTAGAGAGTTCAGAGAACACCCTTTTTTTTATTTTTTAAAAACTTGTAGTTTAGGTAAAAAGTTGGTTGAATAAAAAGTTAAGTTTGAATTCAATGTTTGTGAGTTCTGTATCTACAAATAGGTTGCTAAGCAACAGGATAAAACGGGCAGGGCTGCACTTAGAATAAATGTTTTGAATTTGTTCATAATTATCGATATCAATAAGTATGATTCTAGTTTATCGATATGTTTTCTATATCGTCCGGCCGTACTGCGGGGCGTACAGAGGAAAATTCTCTGGCTTCTCATCAAACCAACATCGACATCAGGTGTGTCGGCGCTCACCTGCAGACACCAGAACCACGGCGGTGAACAGGCCCAGCTCCTCGGTGTTCAGCGCCAGGGACGCCAGTTTCTGGCTGAAGTCAAACATGGCCGCCAGCAGCTCGTTCATCCCCATCGCGTGAAGCTCCTCCAAGGTGTAGGTGGCGCCGGAGACGAACGTCACCGTCTGCTCCGCCATGTTGAAGAGCGACGAGAAGCGCACCATGAGCACCTGGAGCGAGAGTGGAAGCCCGGTCAGTAAACGCTGCCATTAAGAACAGAGTTATAGTGCTAGATACCTTTCTATAGAACATTTCTTATTTCTACACAATATTACTGCAAAATACAACAGAAGAGCCCAATTTATAACACTTCATCACCTCATCTTCCAGTTAGTGGTTAAATATGTATAGTTAAGGGGTGACCTGCATCACTTTTGTTTTAGATAACTTAAAACGTTTGAATAATGTCAATAGGGCCTCGTCTGGGCTGCGGGTTTGACCTCTGACCTGTGAAGGTGTGATGAGAAGCGAGGGAGCAATTCTTAAGCTTCATTACAACCATTAGCCTCTGGAAAAATCCCACGTAATCAGCATTAACAAAGACCAGTTCGGTCCCAGAAGTCATTCACATTTCATAATTATTAGTTTTTATCAACATGGATCAATTTACTAAAGGACAGGCGGAAAGTTTTTACTAAAAGGATTAACGGCATATTAATACACAGACATCATATACGTAGACGCGTCATAGGGCGCAGGTTTGGAAATCAGCGTCACCGCCATATTGTATGTGGCAGAAAAAAAGTTGAGTTCTGTTATTGTGAACGTGGATCAGAGAAGATGCCTCATTCCTGTGCTGCATGGAAATGTATTCTGGCTGATTTCACTACTTGTATCTATATATATATATATCTATATATATCTATATATCTATATATCTATCTATATATATATATATATATATATATATATATATATATATATATATATATATATATATATATATATATATATATATATATATATATATATATATATATATATATATATATATATGTGTGTTATGAATATAAGGATCAATTTGTTAAATCTAAACATTGTGGTCTTCATTATTTCATAAAACCGTGTCACATGTGAACCTTTAGGAACAGACTTTTTGGGGGAGTATTAAAGAGGTAAAATTAATAATATGATAAATAAAAGTCCTAGGTCAAAAAAGTAAAAAAAAATAAAACACAAAAGTGATAATGTTATGAGAAAAACGTCATATTATGAGAATTAAGGGGTACCATTTCCAGAATAATCACAGTTTGCAGAATTATTTCACTCCTGGAGTAATAGGGCCAGGTTAGATTATTTTAAATATTTTTATTCTTTAGGAGAATAAATGCAGGAGAATGAAGCTAAAGGGATACGAAAATAAACTTGTAATATTACAAAAACAAAAATACTACGAATACAAAGTATATTCAGAGATTAAAGTCCCTCTGATACTGTTTAAGTGACTGAGTAACTGCAGATTTGCCACATTCAAGATGGCGGACGCTCTGACGCATCGCAGCATAGGCAGAACCCGCCCAATGACGCGTCTACTTTTATATTATGTCTATGTATTAATATAACACGACCAGGGTGTGCCTCCTGGTATGTTTAGCAAGGCCAGTTCAGGTTCTGTAGAAATTAGCTTAACTTCATCTTCTACTTCGAATTTCTACACAAACAACCAAATGTCTTAAGATGTAATGTTTGTTCAGGCTAATTTTTTAGCATTAAGCTAAGTTGGCTCTGCTAGTTTAACGCATTAAGCAGCATTTTAGGTTCACTTTTTCGGTTAACCTGAGGAGCAGAAGGTAAAGCAAGAAAACAAGAAGTAGAAAAACATTATCCAGGATTTACCATCCATGGCTCCATGGGAGAGAAATTAAGGCCAGAAATCAGGCGGTGTGAGTCACATGCTAACAGAATTTAAACGGATGACATGAGGACGCGGCCGTACCTCGAAGGTTCCCGCTTTCAGCAGGGTGACCTGGTCGTTCTGGGACAGAGCGCTGAATCCTGGGATGTGTTTGGCAAACTCCACCACCTCTTTGACCGCGGGGGTGAACGACAGCGAGAAGTCCTCCCAGATCTCCTGCGGCGTTTTTAGCGGGTCTGCGTGAGGCTGCATGTTCATGGGACAGGCCTGCACCGGGGACACAAACACGGGGTTAACGTTAAGCCGGGGCAGCCGGTACCGGTACCGCCCATCAGCAGCCTGGACCTCACCAGAACGATCCCAGAGCGGTTCTGATACGGACAGGTCGGCCTGCCAGTCACATGGTTCTCTCCTCCGTTCATGTTGCTAGGATGCAGGCTCCACCCACTGTTGCTATGGCGATTATCGGTGGCGTTGTGATCCTGCAGCAGGTAGCCGTCCGTGCCGGAGTCGTGATTATTGTTGCTGTTTGTGCTACTAAAGCCGTTAAGGCAGCGGTTAGACCAAAGCTCCGCCTCCCCGCGGCGGTGGGCGTGGCTAATCTGCTGCTGCGGGGGAACATGGCCGCCGGTCAGCTTGTCGTGTGCGTACAGGAAGGTTTCACGGTGAGCGCGGGAGATGGCGGTGATGGTGGAGTCAGTCCCAGGGCTGGGGGGTGGTGATGAGGAGGAGGAGCTCCGGCAAGAGGCGGGAGGAGGAAGAGGAGGGGGAGATGGAGGGGAGGAAGAGGCTGGTGCCGCAGGAGGCGAGGGAGGAGACGGAGTGACTGGGAGGGCCGAGGGCTGCGGAGGGAGGGCCACGCCTGGAGAGGACGAGGAGGAAGAGGAGGACGAGGAGGAAGAGGACAGAGTGGCGAGCTGGAAGTCGTTCTGCAGCTGGTTGTTGACCATGTTGTTCATGGCGCTCTGCATCTCCGCCAGCATCCTCTGCTTCTCCCGCTTCGGGATGCGACCGAAACGAACAGCTGTGCACAGGAGAGACAGAAGGAGGATGGATCAGGCAGGAAGAGGAGATAACCTGGATGTACAGAACCTGAACAGCGCCCCCCGGTGGCCTGGAGGTCAGCTACTGTAAACCGCACTAATGATGGCGCAGGAGTAGAGAGCAATGAGCTAAATAATACCGGAGTGCTGATTTTGCCGTAAAACTGAAGTCACAGGCCGCCATCTTGCTACTCCCTACTCTCACAGAATCTCATAGGATTTGGTTGCAACAACAAGCAGTTTTCTGGCTGAGTGAAAACGTTTCACAGGTAATTCTACAGTCAGTGGATGTACTAACACTATCAACTACTAGGAAATTAGGTGCTGAAATATGTTACATGTTATTCATATTAAAAATAAAATAAAAATAATTTTGACATTTTAAAAGTTTTAAGTCCCCCCTGAACATGAGAAAATCCTCGTTATTCGATGCTGTAGCGCACATATTCCCTAGTTACTGGAGGAAAATAGGGAGTACCAATATGGCGGCTGGTGGCTTCAAAGCGACTCGTTCTAACAGCGGCTATTAGCACTCCAGTGTATTATATAGCTCAGTGGTAGAGAGCACCACCCAGGAAGTCCTCAGCTAACCCGGGTTTGACTCCGCCCTGAACCCCCCCCCTCTCCTGTCAGCCTACTTAAAAAAAACACAGAAAACCCAGAAAAATAAAAATAATATATATATATATATATATATATATATATATATATATATATATATATATATATATATATATATATATAAAAAAACACCAAAAAAACTGTATAATAAAAACTCAGACAGCATCAATAATGTTAGTCCAGGTCCTGTTGGTCCATATCTGACTGATGTACAGGAAGGTCACTCAGACACCGAGAGGAGTCTGGTTCCCCAATCTGGACCCCGTTTAGTACTGAGAAAAAGTAAAAGTTTTATTGAAACTAAATCTCCAGAGCGTCCTCCATCCTAACTCTGCCTCAGCGTGAGAAAAACTTCCTGCTGGTTCTGATCGTGTATCTGGACTGAGCTACAACACGGGCAGCCGTCACGTGGTTCTGATCAATCAGAACTCCACGTTTCAGACACTTTGATTTATTTCCACGTCCTTCAGACATAAAACTATCCCCCCCTGGCTGCTACTGTTTCCTCCACCTTCAGTTTGTACAGGAGATCATTTCAGAGAAACCGTCTCAGGCGCCGCGGCCACATCAACGTCTGACATTCTCAGTTCCTGAAGGCTAATCATGAGGGAAAGCAGCTCCTCGCTCACCGTCTCGGCTCATGCCCACAGAGAGGCACTTCTTGAAGCGGCACTGCTGGCAGCGGTTCCTGTTGGTCCTCACGATGCTGCAGCTCTCGCTCTTCACACACTTCTTGTACTGGATGTTCTGCTGGATGCTGCGGCGGAAGAAACCCTGCAGGGGGCGGCAGCGAGAGTCGGCTCAGAGTCAGAAGACCACGTCTACCAGCGTCCCCGACGGCGGGGCCACTCACCTTGCATCCTTCGCAGGCGTGCACGCCGTAGTGGAACCCGGACGCCACGTCGCCGCAGACCTTGCAGAGCAGCACCAGGCCGCTGAGCCCTGAAACGCCACACGGCCCAGAGGAACGCTCAGAACACGCGTCACAGGAGGGAAACCTTTACGTCTGCACACTTACGGCTCAGGCTGGCCACCGATTTGCTGGGCAACGCTCGCTGAGAGTTGCTGGTTCCATCGCTGCCGTCGTCCCGGCCGCGAGGAGAGCCTCCAGCAGACGAGGAGGTGGAGGAGGAGCCGTCGTCTCCGGCGGAGCCAGAACTGGAGCTGCTGCTGAGGAACGACGGTAGCGAGGAGGAGGAGGAGGAGGAGGAGGCGAAGCAGGGGTTGGAGTTCTCGCTGTACATGGAGTCCGGACTGGCTCTGGATGGAGAACCTCCACAGGAACCCACGTAGGAGATCACGCCTCCTGCAGGAGGAGAGAGGAGCTCATTAAAGGTGTCTGTGCAGCAACTTCCTAAAGGATTCACACCTCAGGATGACATTTTGCTGGACAATAAGTTTTCCTAACAACTGGCGCCATAAACCATTTTATTGTCGTTACAGAGGAAATGACCCAGAACCTTTGTTATGCATACACAAATGATCGAGCTCATTTTAATTAATCATGTAATTCACAGGTGTCAAACTCAAGGCCCGCGGGCCAAATCTGGCCCTTCAAGGTAAATTATCCGGCCCCCGAGAGCCAAAAAAAGGCATATATCTTTTTATAGTGTATAAAGTGGCTAAAATTGTGCCTCCTGTAAGTGTAACTCACCCAATATCAACTTTTTTTGCAGGTAAACTGTATAAAATGGGCCTAAGAGTGCTACTTTTATGTTACTGTGCATTTTTTCTTCTACTGTGTGAACTGGAATGAAATTATGAAATGAAAAGTATCGTCTCTACACATGCAAGCGGCCCTTTTAATGACTTCATGATGCCAAAGTGGCCCCATATAGAAATTAGTTTGACACCTCTGATGTAATTCATACCTATAGTGTTAATATTTTATGTCTTATCATGACAGCCCTAACTGGGATGCATATCTGTCTTATTCTGAGTAAAACCCAGCGCTACCGCCTGCCTGCAGAGTCCTTTCAGCTGCTCCCTTATCCCGACAGGGCCGGTCCTAGACGGGGGCCAACGGGGGCCTGTGCCCCCGTACTAAAGAGATATTATTATATTTGTTACGATGAAATATGCTGACGAAAATAGCGTAACTTATTGGTCACTTGGACCAATTGTATTTTTTACCTTTACAGTTTTATTCTAACAATAATTTATAAAAGAAGCTGTTTCACGTTTAGCTCCAGCCGTATAAAGTCAGGATCAGAGGTCAGCAACCCAAAATTGGCCCTTTGGCTCGCTTAATACAATAAACAATGAAATATTAAGCTCTTAAACCCCCCCCCCCTCCCTCCAATCTTTTGTTCTGTGCCCCATGAATAAAACCAGTGGGGGGGGGAAACCCTAATATGGTCACTCTGAGCTCCACGTGACTAAATGGAATCAAAACAAACGCAGATTTGAGCTCGTTTAGCTCTGGAAGAGATAAAATGATCACTACTGAGAGGAAGACATGAAGCAGTCAGATGTGGAGGTTTCTCAGAGGTCCAGAGAGAAAGGGCTGCTGACCTCTGACCTCTGCACGAGGAGGCGGAGCCGTCTGTCACCGAGGGGCGGGGCTACTGTGGCGCCTCCAGAAATGCTTCATGGGGGTTTCAGGATTTTATTCTACTGCTGTAGTAAAGCTGCCAGTAGAAAACTTTCTTAAAGACTAAAGTAAACACCTACTAATGTCTTTTGGTTTATTGTTTGATTTTTAATGTTCCTAATGATCTAATGGCGCGTAGACCAATAACAGAACATTTAACATTTAGAGAGTTGAACAACAATTCCTTGTTATTGTGTAATTATATTAGGAATAAGGAACATTTATTCCTAGAAGAGCGTCTGGCTGTGCATGATGGGAGGAAATGCTAAACTGAAGCTTTTTTACACTTTTTTACACTGAGCAGCGGCACATGGAACAGGGAGCTGTGGCCACACAGACAGACTTTCTAGGAGCGGAGGGGGGAGCTGACAGCAGAATAACAGCAGAATAACGGTTCAGTTTATCCCACTTTCAGCCTTCAACGCTGGACGGATCCACAGAGAGCTGCAGGGTGAGCGGAACATTTCCCGCTCCTCCTGTGAGGAAACCAGCTGGAGAGGAGCAGGAAGGGAGGCGTCGCTGCCGCCCAGAGCCGCGTGTTCACGTGTCGGAGCTGCATGTGTCTGAACGACGGCTTTTCTCACGTCCTCTCCCCCCGCATGGAGCCGTTCTCACGCTTTCCCTCCACATGCGTGTTGCAGACGCCTGGAGCATGACCGGAGCGTGTCTCAGGGCGTCTGCTTGGCTTCAGAGACGCACGCTGGTCACGTTTTGCTCTGAACACGTTTAGATTCCAGCCCACGCATCAGTAAACTCATTCAGATTTTCTCCCTGCGGTAGTTTTCTGCTCCTTTATGGAGGTTTTTAACCGTGCAGTGAGACTCTGGCCTCTCTGTGCCGTAGTTATGCCTCCTAACAGGAGCTTTTTTACCTCTGTGGGTGGTAATCTACCAGCATCCACAGCAGTTACCCCCTAACTGCAGCTCAGCCCCCCCCCCCCATTGACCATTCGGGTCACCGACACAAAGACCTGCTGCCTGCTGGGAGGCCGTCTAAAGCGGAACAATCAGAGGAAATGTTTGAGATGAAGCAGAAAGCAGCGTGGATGCTTTGTAAAGATGCTCAGCAGATCCACTGAGGTGAGACATGAGTTGGGGGGGGGGGCACAACTCCTCTTCCTCCTCCTCCTCCTCCTCCTCCTCGTGCTCCCTCCGCGTCACGCCTCCAGGCCACGTGCCTCCTCCACACACACGGCCTCACAACGAGACTGGCTGAGGCAGGACCCTCCCACGGTCACGCCTCCCGTCCCCACGCTCCCTCCTCTAAGACGCCCACACACAGCCGTCCATGTGACAGGAAGTCCCGCCTCCCCTCGCCTCAGCCGGGCGGGGCGGCTGCTACGTGCCCGGCGCCCATCCAAGGAAGTCACAAGCACACGAAGCGCTGCTCCTCAGGACTTTCCCTCCAAGCACGATGCCAAGACCTTAAATTCTGATTCTTTCCTCCATAGCCTGCCATCTCCATGGAAACGTCCCTCTGCCGTCTCCATGGAGACGTCTGACCCGGACACCGTGGATGGTCTCCAGGTTATAAACAGACGTGTAAACGAGGCCCAAATGTCATTAAAATGTTACCTTCTGCTGTCTCTCCACGCACGTTTTGTCTGTTTTATTTGTTACGGTTTATTTCTAAAAAAAAAAGACATTTAGTGTCTTTGTGGACGTGATGTTCTTTCTCTGAGATCACGCTGCGTCTGCAGACTAAAACACGCACAGATGAATCACCTGAGCGTGTTTCACGCCGCGCTGCGTCACGTACGAGGCGTGACACACCTGGGTGTGACATCACAGCTCGTTTACTCGGTTCAGGTAACACGTGTGACTTCTGATCAGGCTGCTTATCAGCTCACAACAGGTCAGGGGTCACTGAATGAAAAGAACCACAACTCCCACAATGCTTCACCAGCAATCAGCCAATCAGAGCGGAACAGGGCGTCGTTATTTCCTGAAGAAAGCTGAAGAACCCGTGTTTGGATCAGTTTAAGATACAGACAGTAACCGTGGATTAACCAAGCTGCAGCAGAGACTTATGGGTAATGTAGTCAGTGAAATTTGAATTTAAACAATCTGTCAGAGCCCCGTGTCTGTTTGGACTCAGTCCCAGTGTTATTCACCTTATCTCTAAAGACAACATAAACAAATTAGGACTCAGCAGAACCAAAACCAAGATGGCCGAAACGGGACGAGCAAAAACAAGAAGACACCAAATAAATTAAAGGAGACAGGATGTGAGACGCGGCCTGAATGAGGCACTTAATGAAGGAGAAACGTGACGGGGAAGAACAAATGAGAGAAATCAAATGAAACGAGACAAACTTTTTTAAAAGTCACGTTAAAGAGACACAAACTGAAACTATCTCCAGCAGTGAGTCATCTGAGCTACACAACCTCAATCACTGATCAGATAACGGCTCAGACGCCATGAAGCTTCTCCACATTTTCACCCTGCCCCGATCCTCCACGCTGGCCTGGAGCGCTGCTCACCTGGACCCGTCTTCACAGGTAACGCCTTAAAGGGGCCGTTCACCTGCTGAGCTCAGAGCAGCGTGACTCATGTGTGTCTGCGTGTGTTTGTGTCAGATAAAGGCGTCAGATCACAGACTCACGCTTCCTGCTGCAGGTGAACCAGAACAGTGACTCTGTTCCCTGGGAGAGCGTCACGTCTGCGGGGGTGGACAGGTGGAGGAGTCTCACCTGGATGAAACCCCTCCACCTGTCCCGCTTCATGACATTTACCTGCACGCTACACCTGACTGAGTTGGGACCGGAACACACGTCCCCGGACCCTCTGCGGAGCGGCGGGAGGAGCCGGAGCAGGGGGGGGGGGGGGGAGGAGGATTGCGTAATGAGCGCCGTCCCCGCGGCAGCCAATCAGAGGCCGCGCAGCGCCGTGAAAACAAAGCGCACATGGCTCGCCGCGCCGCTCCATGTGAACGCACCGAAACACCTGCCGTCATCCGAGCCCACTTCCCGTAAACACGCGCCGATTCACGGTGACGCTCCTCGTGACAGACTGGCCGACATGTGCGCGAGCGGCACCGGGGCCAGCCGGTGGACCCGAACAGACCGGAACGCGGCACCGTTACCGGAGCTCCCCGCAGCAGGACCGGACTCCCCCTGAATTCTGGCCGTTTCTAACGAACCTGTACCACAGCGCGGCACCGGAGACCGGCTCGGTTCCGGTCGGAGCTCCGAACCGACAATCGCGCACGCGACAACAAATCGGCTCGTCAACACGTCACATTAGACCCCGTGCGCGCGCACCGTCCCGGGCTTTTAACTCCGGTTGAGAAGGATCTGGGGAGTTATTTACCTGAGTTGTTGTTTGTGTCCATGGCGGTGGTCGGTAACGAGCTGCGGTACGGTCACGCACACGCGGGCTCCGTCGTCCCGCACAGCTGCCGCCGCCTGAGCATTCCGGGGAGACGTTGGAGAGAAGAAACCCGCAGGAGGAGTCCGGTTCTGCCGCTGCTCTCCGTCCGTCTGCCGCAGCTGCTGCTCTGCTTCAAACTGCGCGCAGACTCGTCATCGTGTTCCGGGACGCCACGGCCGCACGCGGCAGAAAACGGGACCACGTGACCATGGGAGAGCCTCGTGCCCCAGTGACACACTTTTTCGCCCCGCCCCCTTGCACATGGAGCCCAGAAAGAACTGCCTCTGTGCGGACCGAGGGGACTTGTGGGAGATGTAGTCTGTTACGTCAGTGTCCATAATAATAGTAATAATAAAAATAATAATAAGCAGATTTCCACAAATTCAATCGAGTTTTCCTATTTAGTAAAAACAAACATTTTTACAAAATACTGGTTATGTTTATTTCCCTTTGTAAATAAATTTAAACACTTAAATTAAGGCATTTAATTTTATTAAGGCGTTTAATTTTATATACAAAGGGCCCTCCATTAATAATGGAGAGCCCTTTGTATATAAATTTAAACGCCTTAATGGAGAGCAGAGAGAAATCAAAGTCAAACTACTATTAGTGTAAATGAAGGTAATAGACCCGATCCAGATTCTAAATACTACATTTCACTATACTTATGGTTCCAAATTTAAGTCAGTTTATTTATATAGAGCCAATTCACAACGCATGCCATCTCAAGACATTTACAATAAAGTAAATTCATACTAATTATACACACAGACTCAATGTCAGTCACATCCTTCCCGACTTGGCAAACAACGCAGTCAGGTTCAGTTTATCCAGGTTGGTGAGAAAGTTTCCTCTCTAAGGAAACCCAGCAGGTTGCATCAAGTCTCTCCAAGCAGCATTCACTCCTCCTGAAAGAGCGTAGAGCCACAGTGGACAGTCGTCTGCATTGTTGATGGCTTTGCAGCAATCCCTCATACTGAGCATGCATGAAGCGACAGTGGAGAGGAAAACTCCCCTTTAACAGGCAGGAGAACCTCCAGCAGAACCAGAACCAGGCTCAGTGTGAACGCTCATCTGCCTCCACCCACTGGGGCTTAGAGAAGACAGAGCAGAGACACAGAAAGCTCAGAAGCTCACATTGACCCAGGAGTACTTTCTATGTTAGAGAAGACAGAGCAGAGACACAGAAAGCTCAGAAGCTCACATTGACCCAGGAGTACTTTCTATGTTAGAGAGTTATGACAGACTAGCTCCAGGTGGCTGCGACTAGGAGAGAAACTCAGTTAGCAGATAAACTCTGATCCAGTTTTCAGGACTAGAGGATGAAAGAGAGCTCAGACAGTTAATGGTAGTAAAAACTCAGCCATCAGCTACACTGAGAGTTATTTGATTTAACAGGAAGCCAATGAAGGGAAGCTAAAACAGGAGAAATATGATCCCTCTTGTTGATTTTCATCAGAAATCTTGCTGCAGCATTTTGGATCAGCTGAAGACTTTGAACTGCATTTTGTGGACTTCCTGGTAGTAAAGAATTACAATAGTCCAGCCTTGAAGTAACAAATGCATGGACTAGTTTTTCAGCATCACTCCTGGACAAAATATTAATAAATATTATGAACAATTCATGTTTATTCTGATACTCTCTGTTAATTCCCTCTGCTGACGTGTTTATGCCGTCTGGCTGCTTACAGAGAAGCAGGGGTGGGGGTCCACCTGTGGTCTGTGCAGGCATTTTTCAATGTTTAAAGTCCTGACAGTTGTACAACAAATTCACTCTTTTGACACGATTTCTACTTTTAATTGGAGAAGATCCAAAGATTAGTTTTCTGACCAAAATAATTTGGAGACCTAACAAACAGACACCATCCCTAGGATTTAAAGGTTTTCTGTGGTGAGCTCTGTATCCCTGTAATTCAATACCATGAAGAAAGACCTCTTGTGATAAAAAAAATAAACAAAAAAATCAGAACACTAAAATGAATGCAGCATTCAGATAGAAGTAATTTCTGCTCCTCTTCTGACCATCATTGTTACTCAGAAATGCATCAAGATGTTCTTCCCAACTACAGAGTCCCTAGAACACTTTATATTAGCAAGGCATGCACGGATTATTTAGGTCTCACTTTTCTCCATGAACATTTAATCGGATTGTGCTTATTTTAAATCTATCATCTTTCAGGCTAAAATAGGAGGGACCTAGTGGATGAAGGAGGCCGTCTGACTTGTGAGACGTTGATTAAACACAGCTTGGAGTCCAGCTGCACTAAACTCTGAAAACAAACAAAACGGATCTTAAACTTTATAGACTCAAAGTAATGAAACCATTTCTGGTCTTGGTGTCTTAACCATTGATTTATGGCAGCGGAGGCCTCTCAGAACCTTTGCTTTTTAATTAACATAACCAATCTTACAGCCATGTGGACAGTTGAACACAGTTTGAGAAGTTATTTACAATACAGAATAAGAATGAACATTAACATAGAACATAAAACTGAGAGCACACGAGTTAGAACATAAAGTAGTACAATAAACGAAAACCCAAGTATCAGCTGAAACGTTTTCAAAACGATTATGAAGCCATTGTGGTTTCTTTGAGTTGCATATTTTTAAAGACTCTCTTAACAAGACCAAGTTGTTAAGAAATGCCATAAATATGGGTTTAATTTAAGCAAATTTACAAATATGAACAAAAATTGGACCTCATAATTAGACCAAATTTAAGTACCTTATGATCTGAAAAGGCTACATTTAAATTGTTTATGCGTCCCCATATGAAAAAGTGATCTCAAATCTAGGATAAATGTTGTTTATTATTTTGACACAAAGCGCCTTCGCTTGGGGTGGAATATGAAATTTAAGTTAATTACATTTAATCCTTTTTATATTTGTAAAACTGAAATCTTTCATTCAATTTGTTTTTTTAGGAGTGACGGAAAACATTCTTTTGACAGATGTGAAAAATTAGTTGTTACATTTCTTTTCCATAAAGAGACAGTGTTGAATGCACACTGTGGAGGAATTATCACAGTAATGATCCTTTAATAGAGCAGATGAGCGCTGGTGGCAATAATCACCTCGTAGTATTTCTGACAGCTACAAATAAGATTATATTTATGACAAAAATCAGCAAAATCCTGCAAGTTTCCTCTGCTATCTGTTAGATGTAATGTGGCGCTGCCATGTAGTTCCTAACTCTGGCCAGCAGGCGGCGGAAGCGTTCACCGGCGCCAACATCCGACTCAGACACCGCCATTATCCCTGCAGCGGAAGAAGGAAGGAGAAAACGATACGACCCAAAGTCCTGGAAAAGAACCACATTTTTGGATAAAGTGTGCCATGGAGGTCTCTGGGGCCGACAGCGACTGGAGGAGCCCCCAGTTCCGACAGAAAGTCGTGGCTCAGATGTGAGAAAGTTGCTTCTTTTCGCGGTTTAACTCTGTTTCTCTTAGCTAGGCTAGCCCTAGCTTAGCTAGCCGCTAACGGTCTCTAAAAACTGTTAAATTAGAAAAAAACGGGATTAAAAATCAGTTTGTTGCCCGAACTGCATTTTGGGTGGCCTGAAGAACACGAAGGCGATCTTTATTGTGACGTTGGTATAATTACTAAAATAAAAAATGTCTGCTTCTGAACAGTTTTAGTAGTTAGCGTGATTAGCTGCTGAGAGTAATCTGCGTTTTAAACAATAGCTCCTAACTTCACCACATAATCACTTTATATAATTACCACAGAGACAGTCATGTCAGAGTTCAGCAACCCTGAATTAAACCGAAGAAAATCTGTCGAATCAGCGCGATTCAGCCGGAACCTCATATTTAATACGTACATTTTTTTTCAGCTTCTTTTTATTTAGCTACGTATTCGTATGCGTGGATGTCGATATTTAATTTAAACATGTCGAAATGCTTAATTAGATTACGATTATTTTCTGATCGGTTTATTGTTTTCTTATACTTCACCTGGATCCTGTCATAGAAATATCACAATGTTATTCATTGCTTATATGAATGTCATCAATAACTTTCTGATGCCCAACAATTACTCTTTTTTTTATACTTTGATCCTTTTGAGTTTAAAAATTTTTTGTTCCTTTTTGACGGTTATCTTCAGCAAAACAATAAAACCCAGGGTTGTTCTGCAGGATTTAACGGCAGGCAAAATAACATTAAAGTTTTAATGGTAAGTAGTTTTGCTTTAAACAAATTGTGAATGAGTCGGTAGTATTTAGTTTAATATGTGAAAAGTTTAAACTTACCACAAATATGCAACCTGGCAAAATAAAGCTTTATAAAGTCAATCTGTCTCATAAAAACAAATGTAAAAGGGAATAATGTGAAGCATCCAAACAAGTCGTCCAAGATGTGATGATGTCCTGGTAAACAGAACAGGCCTCCTCTGTCCATTGTGTTTTTTTTCTATTATGATTTTTGTTTTTAGTATAGTAGTAAAAGTGTGTTGTTGAGAGGAACATGCTTTGGTTACGTGTGGTTTGTGATTTCGGTCCTCAGTGAAGATGCCATGAGAAAGGCAGGATCTGGGAACACCACCCACAAGTCTGGTACCGACATGGAGAACCACGTCTTCATCAAAGCCAAGACCAGAGTGAGTTCCTGCCACAATCATCTCCGGCGGCCATTGATGTGACATGAAAAGCGTTGCTGCCTCTGTTGACGTGGTTTCATATGATTAAAGTTCTGGGTGTGTATCCAAACCCGTTTGAGGGAACCTGCAGAAAGAGAGCTGAGAACATGTGCTTTCTTTCAGGAGGAGTATCTGTCTCTGGTGGCGAGGCTCATCATCCACTTCAGAGACATCCGTGAGTGTAACTCGGTCAAACCTCCGTGTCCAGACCCGCGTTGTGTCTGAGGCGCTGAGAAACTGTAGAAACTAACCAGACTGCTGACTCTGTGTTCCAGATAAGAAGGCCATGGGAGGTCCTGGTAAGTGGGACGTTTGCTCTCTCTCGGGGTTTCTGGGCTGCGTTTCGTCCCGGGCTGGACCTGTCGCTACCAGACCCGTCATGATTTCTGCTGTGCATGTTGGAGCTGCGTAATGTTGTCTGTTATTTACCCTCTGCTAGATCCCATGAATCCCCTGACTAACCTGACAGGGGTTGGAGGGGGCCCAGGCACCATTGGCATGGGGCCTCGGCCCCCCGGCGCCACAGTGGGGGGCATGGGGGCCATGGGGCAGATGCAGATAGGCCAGCATGCCATGGCCGGCGTGTCTGGAAACCCACAAGCCAGTGAGTGTGTTTCCTGCTGTCGATGCTCATCTTCAGAGTGCTTTGTGGATGCAGGCTGCGTGGGAACGAGCTGCTTGCAGTTTCAGTTTCTGCTCTAGGCATGTTGTGTCTGAGCTCCAGAGTGGCTCTGGGTCACGAACCGAGTCATTCCTTCACCTCCTCCGGTCTGTGCAGTGGGAGGTCCCGGCCAGATGTCGGTGCAGCAGATGGTGCAGCAGCACTCCATGCAGTTCCAGCAGTTCCAGCAGCAGCAGCAGCAGCAGCAGCAGCAGCAGAACGCTGCCCTCCAGCAGCAGCAGTTCCAGCAGCAGCAGCAGCAGCTGCGGGTCCTGCAGCAGCACCACCAGAACCAGCAGCTCCAGCAGCAGACCCAGAACCAGCAGCTCCAGCAGCAGGCCCAGAACCAGCAGCTCCAGCAGCAGGCCCAGAACCAGCAGCAGCAGCAGCAGAACCAGGTACTCTTCCAGACCCACCCAGCCAATCACAAACCCAGAATGTTTTTTACTGTCCTCAAAGATCCACACAAAGAAAATCCTGCTGTCAGAACCAGGGTTCGTGTTCACACAGACCCTCAGAGTCTCTCAGAGCTGCTAGCTTAGCCTAAAATGACGATAAATATCCATCCAGGCTGAATTCTGACCTTCTTGAATTCAGTCAAGAGAATCAGGGCGTCGTCTGCATACGACGTGACTTTGTGGCTTAAGCTGTTTGTGAGCCGCTTATTGGGGGCAGGGCCGGCCTGTGGCTTAGGCAGGATTGGCAATGCTAAGGCAAGGCAAATTTATTTATATAGCACATTTCAGTACAAAGACAATGCAAAGTGCTAAGGGCGCAAACCACCAGGGGGCGCCCTGTCTATACCTATACCTTAATAAAAAAGATTAAAAAAAGCCCGACTTCTTTTACCTGCCCCTTGGTTTTCATTCTTTGTTGCATCTAAAATCTCACCAAAGCGTCCAAAACTGTCTGGTGCCCCGGAGAGGAAAAAAAGAAAAGAAGAGGAGGAGAAACGTGACGAAGACGGAGGTAATGTTACAGTAAAGATGATGATAATGATATTATTTTACTGTTGCAGAACAATGATCGATAATAGCATTAGCCGTTGGCGTGACATAGTTTGCTAATCAATAAATAGCTAGCGCTGTCTTAACATCAGTTATTGTTATGGAAGGGCCCCCCGCCATCCTCAGGCAAATATGTATACATTAGATCTATTCATCAGGTATTATAATGTTAATTGCATTGACATGGTTATTTTACTTTATTTATATATATATATATATATATATATATATTTTTTTTACACACACATACACACACATATATATATATATATATATATATATATATATATATATATATATAATATATTTTAATTATTATTATTTTTTATTTCATTAAAAAAAGACATGTTTTTTTTTTACCTTTTCTCAGGTGGTAGTAGTCAATGAAAATACTATTAATTTTCCATAGTTATAAGCCTAGCTGTTAGCTGTGTTATAGCTCATATTATCTAAAGTGTGTTCATCATGTTAAACTATGTTAGTGTTAAAGTTTACATCATTAATGTTACAGCAAAGTTAGCATTCCCACATGTTATAGTACATTATACTGCAGTTTACTGATCCACTGCATTCTTCTAATTAACATTTCACTGTAATAACAATAAATTACAGTAATAATTAGTACTAATACAAAAATTATATTGTATATTATAAACGATAGTGTACATCATGTATGCATATCTTTTTTGTTTATATTATTTAATTTTACTTTACTCTTGAAATCATGTGTTTATTATTAGACTGGTGTCACATATTCCTCTTCTGTCTTCAGATGCGCTGCTGAGGTTTCTCAGTCCTCCTGCAGATCCTCCAGTCGCCTCCACCTCAGCAGCGCCACCCAGCAGTGATGAAGCATCAAGCGCTCCTCCTGTTGCTCCAGTAGACCCGGCTGACTGGCCACATCCTCTAACTGATGAGATACGAACAGAATTAGTTCACAGAGGTCCATTTCAAACAGAAAACAGCTTCACATTCCCTAAAACAAAAGAGGGACGACGGTGTCAGCATGAATATTTTAACAGACTCTTAATCAACGGAGAAAAAGTCAGAAGAAGCTGGCTTATGTACTCTAAGAAAGACGATAGCTTGCACTGCTTCTGTTGCAAACTTTTTTCTAACAGAGACTACAAACTGAACAGGGAAGGACTAAAGGACTGGAAAAATGCAAGTGACTTGCTCAAGGTCCATGAAGATAGCCAGGAGCATAATGCTCACATGGCAACATGGAAGGACTTAAAGGTCCGGTTTGCAAAGGGAATTAAAATAGATAAACGAGAAATGGCACTTAATGAGGCTGAGAGAAAAAGGTGGCGTGACGTTCTACACCGACTGGTGGCAATAATTCAGTCCTTAGCTGAAAGAAACATGAGTTTTAGGGGTTCCACAGACACGTTAAATAAACCAGACAATGGACATTTTCTGAAAGAGGTGGAGCTCATGGCCAGATTTGATCCAGTGATGAAGCAGCATGTCAGTAGGGTGGAGAGTGGAGCTGGCCGTCATGGACATTATCTTGGCAAAACGATTCAAAATGAACTGATTGACTCCATCAGTTCTAAAATAATACAACACATTGTGACAGAGATCAAACTTTGCAAATATTTCTCCATCATTTTAGACTGCAGCCCTGATCTGAACGATAAGGACCAGCTCTCTGTCGTAGTCAGGATAGTGTCACAAGACGACGTTCCTCAGGTAAAAGAGCATTTCTTAGGCTTTCTGGTGGCAGAGCAGTCAACTGGAGAACATTTGTCATCTCTGATCCTAAAAAGACTAGAGGAACTTAACATCCCATTTGAGGACTGCAGAGGCCAGTCATATGACAACGGCGCCAATGTGAAGGGAAAAAATAAAGGTGTTCAGGCAAAGTTGCTTCAGCTGAACTCCAGAGCTTTTTATGTCCCATGTGGTGCCCACAGTTTAAATCTGGTAGTAGCTGATGCTGCAAAAAGCTCACCAGATGCCCTTAGCTACTTTGGGCATTTGACAAAATTATTCAAGCTCTTCTCAGCCTCCACCCAAAGGTGGGATGTCCTCTTAAAATATGTGAAAATCACTCTGAAATCATGGACTGAGACCAGATGGGAGAGCAGGATAAAAAGCGTTGAGGCAGTAAGGTATCAGGCTGGGCAAATCCGGGAGGCTCTTCTGGAGGTGAGGGGGAAAACTACAGACCCTGTGGTGAGAGTTGAAGCCCAGGCTTTAGCTGAGGAGATTGGATCGTTTCGCTTTTGCATTTGTACGGTCGTCTGGTATGACGTTCTCTGCAAACTCCAGCATGTGAGTAAACTGATGCAGTCTCCCTCCATGCAGCTTGACGTAGCTGTCGACTTGCTGAGGAAAACAAGAGATTCCCTCAGCAGTTACAGGAACACTGGATTTTCTGATGCACAGACAACAGCCAGGGAGATGAGTGAAGACATGAACGTGGAGGCTGAACTAGAAATGAAACGACTGAGAACCACAAAAACTCACTTTGGCTATGAGTCTCCAGATGAGAACATTCAAGATGCACTGCAAAGGATGGAAACCACATTTTTTAATGTAGTCATGGATGCTGCCATTTCTTCACTTGATGAGAGATTTCAGAATCTTGGAGACGTGAATAACTTGTTTGGTGTTCTCCTCGATTTCCCCAACTTAGCAGAAAAAGAGCTGCTACAGAAGTGTCAGACCCTAAGTACCGCTCTGACCCAGGACAGCCAGCAGGACATTGATGGAGCAGAGCTTACAAGGGAAATGTTAAATTTCCCACCATTGCCATCAACTAATATGACAAACATGGAGCTTTTAGCCTTCCTGCATGAGAAGAAGCTAACAGAAATTTACCCCAACATGTGGGTCGCTTTGAGAATCTCTGCCACTCTTCCTGTTACGGTTGCTGCTGCTGAGAGAAGCTTCTCCAAGTTTAAACTGATAAAAACTTACCTGAGATCCACTATGATGCAGGAACATCTCAGTGGACTCTCCATCATAAGCATTAATCATGTGGTCTCACATCAGTTGTCATACGATGATGTTATAGACGACTTTGCCAAAAGAAAATCCAGGAAAGTAAAGCTGTAAGGATGTGAGAAACGTGGTGGTATTTAGTTTTGGAAGTAATTCAAGTTAAGGCAGACTAAAATCACCACAAGAGCTATTTGTAAGATCATCTTTTCATGTTATTTTTTTATTTTGTTTAAATCCTTGTATTTTTGTGCCTACTCATTTCTTTGATTTCTTACTTAGCACAGTGCCATATTTATATTGTATTTCATATGTTGAGTTCATTTTTTTGTATTTGTTTCTTTACTTATTTGTAAGTATTTTGAATGTGAATATTGTTTTATGCAAATAAAAAAATAGTCCAAGACTCAGTTTCTTGTGAGTATATGTTCAGTAGCAGACATGCAACTACTGTACAGTGATGCAAGGGGGCGCCACCTAAAATATTGCCTAGGGCACCAAATTGCTTAGCCTGATTGGGGGCGTTGCCCTCATGGCCTCAGCAAGAAGCTCAGTGGCCTAAAAGAAAAATTAGGGGAGTTTATTAGTCAAAACTGCTGTCTGTGGTTCATTATTTCTCATTTTTACCTGCTTTATGAAGCTATCGCCCAGACCGTATTCACCTAATTTGTGAAATCCAACATGGCCAAAAGCACCAGACCTCTGATAGAGTTCTGCTTAAAAGCGTGAAGAGCATTTAGCAGCCATCTGGCATTAAAAGCAGAATTCCTTTATTAGTGGGTCATAGATTTTCTAAACGAGGAGCTAACATTTTATCAACCGTTAAAATATGTCTGGGTGTCATCTAGGATGAGCTTGATTTGATTTGACTCCAATATAGATATTTATTACTTTCAAATTAATGCCCAAAGTCATTCAATCAACAAAACCAGCCAAATATTATATTTATGTTCAGTTTATTGAACTCTGATATATTAACAGGAACATAAAGTGCATTTGGTTTAATGGATTTAATGTATCACAGAAACCAAAAATGTCCCAAACGTCTGATTTTAGGGACGAAAGCGCTTCTAAAATCCTGTCGGCCATTCCACAGATTAATCTCACTGCTCTTCCTCACTGTGAACAGTAATGGTGCGCTGTAATAACGCCCCCTAGGGGTTGGGAGGTATATCCATATTGAAAGCCAGAATATGGATACTAAATATTTTTTAACAACATAGAAATTAATCTATGTATCAATTTTTATGCACAACTCTACATTAAAACAGACTGTAGGACGCACAGGACTCATTTAGCCTTCTTTGAAATGAGGGTTAGATTAGCTTCTTTAAGTGTTTGAGGAAATTCCTCTGCTGTGAAAGAACGATTAAAAACATCAAGCAGAGATGGGTATCCTGGAACTATTTATAAAATTCACAACAAAACCATCAGGTCTTTAATAGCGCCGACCGCTTCCAGTGTAGTTATGGGACCGTTGAGGAAGGGCCGCTGGTAAATTGTCCCTAAGCACTTTTTAAAGCAGGTATTTATTAGCTTATTATTAGCTTATTCTCGTAAGCCCTATCGGCGCTGCTGCAGCAGTGATTCTGCAGCTTTTTAAACACGATATGCCAAGCATAGGACACTGAATGCTTTTCTCTGCGTCCCCTGTGAGGAGCAGTTAAGAGCTGATCTAAGCGTTTTGATTTCTTCCCCCAGCAGAGGTGAAGGAGAGGAAACGTCTGCCTTTACTTTAGCTGACGATTTGTGTTCTAATGATTTCTGGTTCTCTTGTTTTTGCCGCTTCTTTGTGGCCAAGCGTGGAATAAGTCAACCTTCTGCATCTGTTTGCAGGTTTCCCCTAAAACTGACGCGTTTGTCGCTGATGGAGTATTTACTGACAAAAAGACTGGAATTTGGTACAAAAACGTGAAATAAATCCCTGATCTTATAGAATTACGCCGTTAGGGAGCGAACATTTAGGAACAACACCCATAAATATTCAAGCATGATCCAAAATAATAACACTGGAAACGTCAGCAGAGAAAACTGAGTGGAAATAATGGTGGAGAACAAGTCCGTCCTGTTGACACGTCTGAGGTTTTAGGAGCGTACAGGAACCTGTCAATGATCTAATCTGATATAATAACAGTTAGAGAGGAAAACATACACTAGCTATATTTTGACCTTGTAAAATTCCTTTAACTATGATCTCTAATACAATCATTTACTTTTAGTGGGAGATGTTTTTATCAGCAATGCAGCCATCCTGCCTCTTGTTGTAAAAGAAGAAAAAAATAACCGCTAGCTTCACGCGCTCTTTATCGTCACCATGGCTGCCATCCTTCCTCAGGCTTAATGCGACTATGGATACCCCCACATCCCAGGTACCTGTTCGTAGTTTTTTTTAATAAAATTCACAAAATAGACACCACATTTCAAAAAATAAAATCCACAAATGGCGAGATTATAGCGTTGGAGCAATAAAAACCAAACAACACTGTAAGCTAAAGTGTAAAATAACAGCAGCCCTGCTGAATGCGTAGATGAGTAAAGTAACTTTTGGGAATACGGGCACATATGCTTTAGTTTTTAATTAATTTAATAGATTAATTTGTGATGTGCGGTGTAGCTTCTCCATCAACCTGGACATGACGGGTTAACAAGAAGCCAGCCAGACTTTTCCCTTCGCTGTCCTCTAACTGTCCTTGTAAGCATTCTTATACTCAATTCACACCTTTCTGAATATTCACATCAGTAACAATAATGAAACATCAACATTTTAGTTGTTTTAAATTGAACAAAGTTTGTTTGAGCAGTTTTTCTTAAACTCACATTGAACACGGCAGTCTGCCACCTGGTGGTGTAAACTGGATCCTGCAGTATTTGCTGCTCTCTGAGCTTTAGGGTAGCAATAAAAGCTAAAATCACACGGTTACTCCTGACGGAGGCAGAGAAGCTCTCAGGTTTATTTCACGTCTCCCTGTTCGCCGTTTGAACAAGTTGTTTTTGTGATGTTTGGATGCTGAGCAGCATTTACACAGACTGAATGATGTTAATGAGCGGCTGCAGCTCCTTCCTGACCATCACCTTCTGTTTCTATGTGTGCAGATGCATCAGACCAGGATGCAGCTACTGCAGCTGCAGCAGCAGCAGCACCAGCAGCAGCAGCAGCAGGCCCAGGCTCAGGCCCAGGCCCAGGTACAAGCCCAGGTGCAGGCCCAGGTGCAGGCTCAGGCTCAGGCCCAGGCCCAGTCCATCCAGCAGATGGTGCAGCAGCAGCAGCAGCAGCAGGTTCAGGCGGGCCAGATGCCTCCACACTCCCAGCAGCAGCCCGGGATGGTGCCTCAGTCTCTGGCCGGACAGATGACGGCTCAGTCGGTTCCCATCAACTCTCTGAGCCAGCAGCAGCAGCAGCAGCTCAAGCTGCAGGCCTTCCAGGTGAGACCCGACACCCAGCACACCTGTGCAGAACCACACCTGACGCTTCTGCGCTGCCGCTCACTCTCCTCTGCTTGCATGCTCCGCTCTCCGTGTGTGGCAGGCCCGCGGGCTGCCGCTGCAGCAAGCCCAGCAGGCCGCGGCTCAGGCGCAGCTCAACGCAGCCGCTAACGCAGCCGGCGCCGTACCTGGCCAGGTGAGACCTCTGCAGACCCGGGAGCTTAAGGGGAATCGGTTTCCTCTCCGCTAACGCCTCTGTTGGTCTGGCCCTGCAGATGGTCCGTCCTCCCATGCAGAATCTGCCCCGAGGTCCTCGGCCTTCTCTGAACTCCTCCATCCCTCCTCCAAATAACGCAGCTGGAGGTCAGATGATGACCCAACAGGTCGGTAGCTCAGCGCTTCTTCAACACGTCGTTTAAATACAACACGCTAACGGCGTCAGGCGGTTCTGATTAGCCTCAGCTCTTACCTGGTGCCGGTTCCGTCTCCTGTCCGCCTCCATAGGTGCAGCAGCATCCCATGATGTCATCACCCTCACCTGTCCAGGTACCCACTCCGCAGATGCTGCCTCCCCCCCAGCCATCCCCTCAGCCCCCCTCCTCCCAGCCCAACTCGGTCAGGTATGACAGGTGTTCAGAAGCCACGCCCCTCGCCGCCGCGGCCCGTTAATCACTTCCTGCTTCCTCCCTGCAGCTCCGGTCCCACGCCGTCTCCGGGGGGCTTCCAGCCCAGCCCGTCCCCTCAGCCCTCCCCGAGCCCGGTCACCTCCAGAACCCCCCAGCAGAACCACGGCGTGGCCTCACCTGGACCACTGAACACTCCAGGTAACTCGGCTGGGCGTAGAAGGGCAGATGCTACACAATCAGCGGCGCTGCCGCCATATTGTGAGTGGCTGTGGCGGAGGTCTGCAGCCTCGTTAACGTTAGACGGTTAAAAAATAAATCAGATTTCTTTGATGTGTTTTTCTCTAAAACACGATTGGAGTGGCGCCACTGCTAGCGTCACTTCTCACACCTACAGATACTTTAGTTTGCGTAAAAAAACTCACATCTAATTAGCTGGTTTACTTTCAGGCAAAAACTAGCGCTTGTTTAAGAGCATTGTAAGATAATTATTTTTATTTACAGCTATTTTAACCAGTCTATGTGAAACATTCATATTTTATTACACATACAAACAAACGTATACGTTTTTGTAAACTTTGAGTGAACTTGCCTCTCCCAATATGGAGCAAACCCACTTTAAACATTTGACACCTGATGCCATTTGGAAATTGCATTTTGCGTAATTGCGATTATATTGCAAATGCAATTACCGTATTTTTCAGAACAAAAGGAGCACTAAATATTCTCCCCAAGTGTGTAACATCTCTCCTTCACGTCCACAGCTCTCTATCCGTCTCAGGAGGACAGAGTAGCTGGACTACACTGCCCTGTTTCTAACATCAGGCCAAAATAAACTTTTATAATGAATTAACTTACTAGGTTTATTGTTGCTAGTGCGTACTCCAGGCTGCCTTACATGAATGCACTTCTAGTTTAGACATTACAGTCAGGCAGTCTGGTAGACAGCTCAGGGGTCCTCAGGTAGAGACAGTGTTTCGTAATGCTCCTAATATGCATTGAGCGGAGTGGCTTCATTGCTAATGAAAGTCATATTTACACATTTTAACAGATTTATGAGCTCATTGTTCCACATAAAATCAGCTGGTGATCACAGATAAGGAGCACCATCAATCTTTGAGAAGATTTAAGGATTTTAAGTTATCCTTATAGTCCAAAAATTACAGTGGTTGTGCAGCCCTCACAGTTCTGTGGTTCTACCATCATGGCCTCTAGGTGTCGCAGAAGAGTCCAACAACCTGCAGGTCCTCATTGATGCATCTGGATGGTTGTGTTTAAAACATGAGCATGACCAGAACAGGAAGTGATGAGAGACTAGAACCAGATTTGGGGTTGCAGACGGTCTCACGTCATGTGACTTCTGCCCCCCCAGGTAACCCCAACTCGGCCATGAGTCCGGCTGGAGCTACATCTCTGGAGGAGCAGCAGTACATGGAGAAACTCAAGCAGCTGTCCAAATACATCGAGCCGCTTCGCCGGATGATCAACAAGATCGACAAGAATGAAGGTGAAGCCTGGACGCTCTGAGGAGGAAGTCAGACAGGAAGTGGAGAGGGTGTCAGACAGGAAGTGGAGAGGGGGTCAGACAGGAAGTGGAGAGAGGGTTAGACAGGAAGTGGACAGGAGGTCAGACAGGAAGTCAGACAGGAAATAAACAGGAAGTCAGACAGGAAATGAACAGGAAGTGGACAGGAGGTCAGACAGGAAGTGAAGAAGTCAGACAGGAAGTGGACAGGAGGTCAGATAGGAAGTGAAGAAGTCAGACAGGAAGTGGACAGGAGGTCAGACAGGAAGTGAAGAAGTCAGACAGGAAGTGGACAGGAGGTCAGACAGGAAGTGAAGAAGTCAGACAGGAAGTGGACAGGAGGTCAGACAGGAAGTGAAGAAGTCAGACAGGAAGTGGACAGGAGGTCAGACAGGAAATGAACAGGAAGTCAGACAGGAGGTCAGACAGGAAGTGAAGAAGTCAGACAGGAAGTGGACAGGAGGTCGACAGGAATTGGAGAGGAGGTCAGACAGGAGGTCAGACAGGAAGTGAAGAAGTCAGACAGGAAGTGGACAGGAGGTCAGACAGGAATTGAAGAAGTCAGACAGGAAGTGGACAGGAGGTCAGACAGGAAGTGAAGAAGTCAGACAGGAAGTGGACAGGAGGTCAGACAGGAAGTGAAGAATTTAGAGGGGAAGTGGACAGGAGGTCAGCCAGGAAGTGAAGAAGTCAGACAGGAAGTGGACAGGAGGTCAGACAGGAAGCCTTCAGGCTTTAGGGCTCCAGAACAAATGTTCAGATGAGCATCAATCTGATTAAATTTTATATTAAATTTAATATTTATATTTTAACATTTCTGAAGTTTGTCCTTATTGCAACCTATGTTAATGATTCTCTATGGTGTTTTTATTTTGCATTATAATATACATTTTTAGATAACATCTGGTTTCTTCTTTAACTTGAATAAAAGATTTTTTAGAATCTTCTGGGGACAAGTTGAAAAGTCACTAACTTTACTTTTCAAATATGTAATGTTTCAGAGGTAAATTTAGGAACCAGGAAGCTGAAAGTTCCCAGAACTGAAGGGTTCATGATAAATATTCCATTAAATGATGAGAGGACAGGAAGTTAAAGTTTGTGGTTTTGTGCTGCCAGACAGGAAGAAGGATCTGAGCAAGATGAAGAGTCTGCTGAACATCCTGACAGATCCAAACATCAGGTACCGAGACGCACCTTCAGCGCTTCCTGGTAGCTGCAGCCGAGGCGCTCGCCGCTTCATCCTGGGCTTCTCTGTTCTCCCCTCCAGGTGTCCTCTGAAGACGCTGCAGAAATGTGAGATTGCTTTGGAGAAACTGAAGAACGACATGGCCGTGGTGAGACGAGCTGAACCTCCTGCCGTCTGCTCACATCATTTCGTTTTCAGCCTACAATTCGTTTTTTTCCCCTTTAAAGGACCGTGGGATTGTCTGTAGGCACATTCTATACAACGTAGGTCTATGTTCGCTTCCTTCAGCCTGAAACCAGCCAGCCGCCTGCTGTCAGGGTTTAAACCCTCAGGTCGGTGGTTAGTGGGCAGATATGACGTTAGAACCACCAACCAGAACCAAATGCTTCACGTAGCGGGCTTTGGACCTCAGAGCCGGGCCAGGAAGCCTTCAGGAGGTGTTTGGTCCTGGCTGCTAGCTGCTGGTGGCGAGGCAGTAAGCGCCGACCCGAATGGTCGGGTTAGTCTGTTTGACTCGTTAGCAGATGATTGTTTATAGGGAACCTTCACAATAAGAGCCTCACCACCCTGGCTGCTGCTAAGGGAAGACAACTGATCGCGTCACTTCTCTGCTGGGTGTTTGGTTCTGTGCCGACCTCTCCGGCTTAATTTTTCTGTCTACATCACGCCAAATCTGGCCGGCCAAGGCAATTTATCCGGCCCTCAAGAGCCAAAAATGGCATGTCATGTCATAAAGTACAGGCATATATCCTTTTAAATTGTAATAAAGTGCCTAAAACTGTGCCACCTGTAGCGAAACACATAAATAAAAACAACCCAGAAATGCCAAAAAAGAGAATAAGTTATGCAGAATGATGAGAGTTTAAAGTGTAACTCACCCCAGTTTCAACATTTTTTGCAGATAATCTATTAAAATGGTAACCTGACTCCGCCAGATAGATTTGCTCCGCATATCCATCTGGAAACCTTCCGTTGAAGTAATTTTGGGAAGGGGCGAAAATACTGGTTAGCTGATTGGCCTATGTTGGTGATAGACGGGCCAAATGAACCAATCAGATTCGTCGTCACTCTGTTACGAGCGACGACGAAAACACAACCACAAGCCAAGCTACTCTTGCTGCTGCAGGTAAAGGCTCGTTAGCTCAGCAAAGAAATACTCTGTAATTCTGATAAAACTTGCTCGATAGCCACGCTAACGCTAGTTTCATCGGCTGAAGCCGCCATGTTCTTTAGACTGAACTGACGCGCTTCCCGTTGCGTCACACCTCAACCCGCCTCAAAGCCAACGCTGATTGGACGTTCGTTTGGTGAACGGCTCCAAATTTTCTTTAACGGAGAGTAGCCAGACTGATCTGCGAGTGAAACCTTGAAAGCTCGCGAGATCAGGATGGTCTCACGAGGCTATTAAAATGGGCCTACAGGTGCTGATTTTATGTTACTGTGAAGTCTTTTACGTTGGTATGGAAACTGGAATGAAGTTCTAAAATCAAAAGTGTCATCTATACAGGTGCAACCGGCGCTTTTAACGACTTCATGATGCCAAAGTGGCTCAATATAGAAATGAGTTTGACAGCCCCGGTCTAGGTGAACCTTAGATGGTTCTGAAAGCGGTTCTGTCTGTTTCAGCCGACCCCCCCTCCTCCTCCGGTGCCCACCAAGCAGCAGTACCTGTGCCAGCCGCTGCTGGACGCCGTCATGGCCAACATCCGCTCTCCGGTCTTCAACCACTCCCTGTACCGGACCTTCGCCCCCGCCATGAGCGCCATCCACGGGCCGCCCATCACGTAAGCGCCTGTCGCTCTGCTCCACGCCGCCTGGCCCCGCCCTGTTTGACCCGCTCACCTGTTCCCCAGGGGACCGAACGTCTGCGGGAGGAAGAGGAAGCACGAGGAAGACGAGCGGCAGACCATCCCCAACATCCTGCAGGGGGAGGTGGCGCGCCTCGACGTCAAGTTCCTGGTCAATCTGGACCCGTCGTTCTGCAGCAACAACGGAACCGTGCATCTCATCTGCAAGCTGGGTGAGACGCCGCGACAGCCGGCCCCCGCTGACCCCAGGTCAGTTAGGCAGCGCAGGGTTTAGCTCTGCAGAGGGAGCTGGATGCTGACGCTACCAGCCTCTGCTGAGTAATCAGCAAATACAGCAACTATGAAATAAATAATCAGGTTTCCTGTCTGGCTCCCCGGCGCCACCCAGTGGCCGTCTGCTGCTCCCAGAGCGACGAGTTGGATATGAAGGACGGATCTCATCAGAATGTGTTGTTACCATAAATGATGATTATTATATTTCATGATAGCAACATTTTCAGGTTCTCTGGTGTTCGTTGTCTAGTTGCTGCTGTTTTCCTGCTGATTCAGATCAGTGGATCAGGACGAAGAGTTCATCCAGTTCTGCAGAAGAAAGTTCACGACTTTCTGGGATTAATTTAAGATAAAATCGTTCTCGTTAGATTTTCCCCTCTGAGCTCCAGACTCTCCTGGAATCTGGAGAGAGATTCTGGATCCGTTCTCCACAGGGATGGATAATAAAAAGCACATCGATGGTATAGAAATCATATTGATCAATATCGATCATTATCAACAAATTCAAAACATATATTTTAAGTGCACCCCTGGATATTTTGTTTTATTTCACTTATTTTCAGATAAAGACACAAACACTGAAATCAAACTAAATCCTTTATTCAACCAACTTTTTACCAAAACTGCAAGTTTTTAAAAAATAAAAAAAGAACACATGCTCTCTGGACTCTGAAGGGGGCGGAGCTTGGTTCCTGGGTCTGCGTTGTGATTGGTTGAAAGGACGTAATGATGTAATATTAACCTACATGATAGAATGCTAAAGGAAGGAAAACTGTTATTCTATTGAACGTTTTATTGACTTTTTGTTTATTTTTTAATTTAATTATCGTCCAGCCGTCTGCTGCTCCTGCAGTTCTGGTTCCTGTTGACTCGGCGCCGCTGCCCTTCATCTCACCTTGTCTTTGTTGTCGTTTGTCCGTCAGATGATAAAAACCTGCCCAGCGTTCCTCCGCTGCAGCTCAGCGTTCCTGCAGACTATCCGGATCAGAGCCCGCACTGGGCCGACGACGGAGATCATTACGGTGAGGAAACACAAAAATCAGCTTTTTATTTCTGTTTTTAGGTATTAAAGGAAAAAATATAAAACCTGCAGACAGAGGATTGATACATTTTGTTGTTCCTGATTCTGATATTTATGGAAATGATGTAAAAGAGCAGAAAGTTCCCCTCCTGATGACAAGACAAACAGATTAGTAAATAGTTTTGGCTTAAGGCAGTTATTCCATAAAAGTTCCCACATCTTCATTTATTATTATATTTCTGGTAAAAAAACATTTTAAATAATTTCTTCTGTGGAAGATCTAAGCTGCAGGTTGTAGAACCCTGAAGTGATATCAGCTGGAAAGCGTCGTCCTGGTGTCTGTTTTGTAAATCTGTGGCAGCATGGAGACTCTGGACGGGTCCGTCTCCGTGTGAATGTCCGTCTCCGTGTCCGTCTCCGTGGTAACGCCGTCTCTGCTGTCTCCCAGGTGCGAACAGCTTCCTGCAGACGGTGCACAGAAACATGACCTCCAAGCTGCTGCAGCTGCCGGACAAACACTCCGTGACGGAGCTGCTCAACACCTGGGCCCAGAGCGTCCGGCAGGCCTGCCTGTCCGCTGCCTGAAGCCCCGCCCCCTCGCTCACCTGTTGCCTGAAGCCCCGCCCCCTCGCTCACCTGCTGCCTGAAGCCCCGCCCGTCCGAGGCCACCGGTGGCAGCCAGTAACTGACACTACGTTCTGATCCAGAGGATGAAAGCAGCTCCTGCTGCTCACCTGTTTACCTGCCGCTGAGTTTCTCCTGAATGCATCGTTCTGTCACTGACGTTTAAAAACGGTCGATATAAGTAAAGATTTATCTGCTCCTTAAATGTTTTTTTTTTTTTTTGTTTTTTATATAAATAAAACCATTTTCAACATGAACCAGTTCAGCACTCCTGTGGGTTTTTATCATTAAACATTTAATCAGCTTCTTGGTTTTGATTCATAAACAGCAGCAGACTTCAGGGTCAGAAAACAAGTTTTAAAGTCAGGATTTTAAAAATAAATCTGGAAACATTTCGTCTGGAAATAACCTGAACATTTATTCCTGATGTTTGCGTCTTTGAGCTGAAGCCAAAGCGCTCCTTGCCTGACGGACTCGTTGGGTTTCTGTCTTACCCTAAAGTTTTAGCAGGGAGTCATTCTGACACAATAGTCCTGATTGCCTCGTTAACACTGGCCCCACTCAGCTCGACCCGTTTTTGAGCATTTCTATCACAGCTCGTTAGTCCCTGGTCAGGAGTCGGGCCAATCAGTGAGCAGATTGCTGCTACCTCGGATTTAACCCACAGAATCAGCGCAGCACGAATATCCAAAATCTAAAAATCCTCTCACTGCAGTCATAAGTCTGGGGTATTGCGCTTTAAAGTCCTTTCAGCATCAGTGGCCCTTCACGGCTTCCAGAGGTGGAGCTCCGCAGCAGAAAGTCTCTGACCTCATCAGTCCAGTGGCTTAGATACAGCAAACCCTCAATATGCAGATTGAGGCAGTGCATCAGGTCCACCTGGGATTTTAGCCATTTTTAGGTGAAATGGAAGATTTTCAGTTTGGTGTTTTTCTTTTTAAAGATTTTCTGTATTTCTGCTGTTCGGATTCAGGGACGACTCGCTGCCGCCGGGTGTCTGCCCCATTCGGACTGTCAGCGGGAGATCCGAGGTATGAGACTCGGAACATGATCGCTGAATTCATAGATTAGAGGTCTGTAGTTTACTAACTCATCTTGATCAAGAGAAGGTTTCTTAAGTAAAGGTTTAATTCTTCACAATCAATGCCATATGTCAGAACAAGGTCTAAAGTATGGAGCCGAGAGTGCGTCAGTTTATGCACATTTTGGGCAAAACCAATTGAATCTAGGATAGTTTTAAAGGCTACACTAAGGTTATCACATTCAGTGTCAACATGGATGTTAAAATCACCCACTATAATAACCTTATCAGTATTTAACACCAAATCAGATAAGAAATCTGACAACTCATCCAAAAACTGAGTGTAAGGGCCTGGTGGACGATACAAAACAATAAACAGAAGAGGTTTTATTGCTTTGCAGTTTGGATGAGGGAAACTGAGGGTTAAATGTTCAAAAGAACTTAAGTTATTAGTTGGCCTGGGACTAATTAATAAATCAGACTGAAAGATAGTTGCCACTCCTCCTCCTCTTCCCACAGATCTGGGAATGTGGAAATTTGAATAATTGGAGGGAGTTGACTCATTTATACTAACATAGTCCTGTTGTAGCCAGGTTTCTGTGAGATAAAATAAATCAATCTGATTATCAGAAATCAATTCATTAACTAACAAAGTCTTTGGAGGGAGAGACCTTATATTTAATAGACCACATTTAATTCTTTTATTTTTTGGTTCAAGGTGAACCGTATTGATTTTTATTAGATTTTTATGATTTGTTCCTTTTTAGATCAGTTTTTGATCTGTTAAGTTTTGGCCGTGGGAAAGACACCGTCTCAATAGGATAATGGGTGGGTAACAGTACAGAAGCTGCAGAGAGGTGTGTTAAACTACGGCTCTGCTTCCTGGTCTGGACCCTGGGTTGTCAGCATTTAGGAGGACTAATAAATCCGGCCAGATTCCTAGAAAGAAGAGCTGCACCCTCCAAAGTAGGATGGATGCCGTCTCTCCGGATCAGACCAGGTTTTCCCCAGAAGGTTCTCCAGTTATCAATGTAGCCCACGTCGTTTAACTGTTAAAACCTCCTAAAAGAGGCTTTGGAGGGAACGTTTTGACCCCGGATCCCAAAAATCAGACCAACAGAAGTTAACAGACACAGAATCGACTTAGAAAATGTAACAAAGAATGGATTTTATTTAGAGTTCGTTGAGGGTCGGATCCCGGTTCTGTTGGAGATCAGAAGCTGAGGGAGAAGGCTCTGTAGGACAGGTTGGTGAAGACGTCGATGTTGCTGCTGCCACCGCCCACCGTCAGCATCTGGAACACAAACACAGCGTCAGCGGACCGCCGCCTCACACCTGCGGCCTCCCACAGGTGTGAGGCGGCGGTCCTGGGCGGCGTTCAGGGTCTCACCCGGTGCTCAGAGCTCCTGGTGTTCAGCTCCAGCGTGTTCAGGCTGGGCGGCGTGCACGGGATCTGAGCTTTGACTTCTCCTCCCAGCAGGCAGTGGGAGACGAAGGCCCCCTCGCCCACCGCCAGGATCTACACACACACACACACACACACACACACAGAGTTAGCACAGCTGCAGGCCGCTCTGTGGGCGACCCGAGTCCGGTTCCTCACCATGTCCTGGTGGAAGACGGCCTGGCGCTGGCAGCCTCGCAGCGGGAACACCGAGGTCGGCGACAGAGAGCGAAGATGCCACAGAGACAGAGACGGTCCTCCTCCACACAGCTGCAGCGACACAAACGACAACAGTCAGACACGGCGGCGGCTCCTGCAGCGGCGATGCTGCGGGCTGCCCTCCAGACATGGAGGCAATCACCATAGCAACCAGGTCGGAAGATCTGGAGTTTATTTTATTGGCGTCTTTAAAACAAGCGTTTAGATTAGGGCTGGACGATAATTCAGTAACGATATATATCGATGATAAAGGGTCAATAAAAGTTCAATAGAATAACAGTTTACATTCAGTACACCCTCCCAGCCAATCACAACGCAGACCCAGGAAGCCCCGCCCCCTTCAAAGAGAATACGTGTTCTTTTTTATTTTTTAAAAACTTGGGCCGTTTTCTCAACCCGCATCAGCCTCAGCAGACTTCTTCAGACTGACCGCTTTCCCAGAATGCACCGCGGCCGCAGCTTGATTCAGGACAGCGGGGCTCACAGTGGTAAGTTAAAGCAACAGCAATATTGCTCGTTTTGGGGATGATTTTTTATTTATTCGCCACTACAACTACAACCAGTACAACTACCAACATAAAAACTCCCGCCTTTACTGTTTTTATAGCCACTATTCTGTAATTTTTTAAAATATTTTTTAGGCCTTTTTAGATATTAAATTGTTTTTTTTGTTTTAAACATTTTTTCAATAAAATATGGTGTAGTGTAAAAATAGTTTTGTAGGTTAAAAAAAAAGGGCTGAAGAACTTAAATTATAATTCAACACAAAATATTACCTCTCACATTCAACAATACATTATTCATACAATTATTTAATTTTATGATCAATATGAGTAATAATTTATTAACACGTAAAGACTACTAATAACAGGAGGTTCACACGCCGAGGTCCGGCTGCCTGGAGCTCACGAAGGGTCACATGACGTCTTACCATCCAATCAGAGTCCGTGGTCACACAGCTGATCCATTTCCCGTACTGAGGTCTGGCGCAGCTCTGAAACAAAACGCACGGCTCAGTTTCTCTGGACGCTTAGCAGCAGCAGCTGGTCTGGGGTCAGCTCTCACCTCGTACTTATAGACCTCCACGCAGTGAACGCACTGACCCGTCCTGCTGTCTGAACGACACACCGCCATCATCATCATCATCATCATCACCATCATCATCATCAGCGTCTGCTGCCCCGTTAACCTGCTACTCACCCCACATCCTCACAGCGCCGTCCTCGCCGCCCGACAGAAGCTCCGCCTCCCGCTCACGCACGCACACGCAGTGCACGTAGTCCGTGTGGCCCTGAAGGGTCGCCTGGGGACACCACAGGTGACACGTCAGTCACATGATCAGACACGGCAGGTGAGCAGTGGCTGCAGGACAACACGGCGCACCTTGAAGGCCCCGTGCTCCAGGTCCAGGATGTGGACGTTGTTGTCCCCGGCGCCGATCGCCAGACTGTTGTCCTGAAACGGCAGAACACAGTCAGACCAGCCGTCATCATCTCTGAATGAAGTCAGCGGTCTGCGCTCTCACCCGGGGGTTGATGACCATGGAGTTGATCTCGGGGATCTCCAGACCGGATCTGCCAAAGACACAACAGAGACGTGAGTTTGTGGACGTCCCTCAGGACGAATGGGGGGGAGGGGGGGTCGTCCTCACTTGTAGTTCGGCCTCTTCGTCCACAGCGGCTTCACGTTCTGTGGAGACACAAAGTCCATCTCTTTAGGCTGAGCTTGCAGCTCCTGTTTTTGTCTGTATGCTGTGAACTATGGCAAGCCATTAGCAGCCACAATCGGCGACCTTTTTGTGTCTGTATGCTGTGACTATGGCAAGCCATTAGCAGCCACAATCGGCGACCTGTTTGTGTCTGTATGCTGTGAACTATGGCAAACCTTAGCAGCCACAATCGGCGACCTGTTTGTCTGTATGCTGTGACCTATGGCAAGCCATTAGCAGTCACAATCGGCGACCTGTTTGTGTCTGTATGCTGTGACCTATGGCAAGCCATTAGAAGCCACAATCGGCGACCTGTCTGGGTCTGTATGCTGTGACCTATGGCAAACCTTAGCAGCCACAATCGGCGACCTGTTTGGGTCTGTATGCTGTGACTATGGCAAGCCATTAGGAGCCACAATCGGCGACCTGTTTGGGTCTGTATGCTGTGACCTATGGCAAACCTTAGCAGCCACAATCGGCGACCTGTTTGTGTCTGTATGCTGTGACCTATGGCAAGCCATTAGAAGCCACAATCGGCGACCTGTTTGTGTCTGTATGCTGTGAACTATGGCAAGCCATTAGGAGCCACAATCGGCGACCTGTCTGGGTCTGTATGCTGTGACCTATGGCAAACCTTAGCAGCCACAATCGGCGACCTGTTTGGGTCTGTATGCTGTGACCTATGGCAAGCCATTAGGAGCCACAATCGGCGACCTGTTTGGGTCTGTATGCTGTGACCTATGGCAAACCTTAGCAGCCACAATCGGCGACCTGTTTGTGTCTGTATGCTGTGACCTATGGCAAGCCATTAGGAGCCACAATCGGCGACCTGTTTGGGTCTGTATGCTGTGACCTATGGCAAACCTTAGCAGCCACAATCGGCGACCTGTTTGATGAACCTATTTTGTAGAAACCTCCCTGTAGACGTCAGACTCAAACCATCGCCATGTTGCTGCATTTCAAACAAGCGACGGGCATCTTGAACGCCTCTCTCTGAGCTGCTGCAACCCCTCCAGTTATGGAGTCATTGAACGCCACGTTTCACATCATCGAGCGCCTGTTTGTGCCATTCGGCTTCGACCTTCACCGCCTTCTGCTGCGTGGAGGCTCGTAACCACGGCTCTCTGCTACGGGCTCCCACACACTCAGACAGAGTCCAACTTGACTAAGTGGGAGCCTTTACTGTCTTTACTCGATGAGAAGTGCTGAATTTTGGCACTAATGGCTTTCCGTAGAGCAGACGTTACCTTCTTGGTGAGTTCGGCCCAGTTCCAGGCGCTGATCTCTCCGTTTCCCGCGCTCAGCAGGACACAGTCGGTGGACAGGAGACTGAAGACGGGACCTTCATGAGCTGCGGAGGACAAGGCAGGACTGTGAGACCCAACAGGATCCGACCAGAACCCACACGGGTCCGGTTTCCCTTAAATACTATAAAAACAGCTCTAAAGATTTTCATGCTTCAAGTTTAACGCAAAAAAAAAAAAACGAGTATTTCTACCAATGAAACTGCTCTAAAAATCATTTTTACAGTGCGAGAAAATTCTTGGTACGATAAAAGTTTTTTTTTTTTACAACTTTTTGCACCATAAAACTATTTTCACAACGTGATCATTAAAAAAATCATCCAGGTTGCCACTGTAAATAACTTCAATAACATTTTTAAAGTATGCAGCTGTAACCACAAACACTTGGAAAAACTTTTTGTTTTAAAGTTTCTTTTCATTAAAAAAAAATAAATAAATAAAATCTGTAAAATTGATCTTAATGCAACATGAAAGACTTTAAAAAAGTAACTTTTTTACAGTGCAAATGTAATGAGGAAAATAAAAATCTAAAATGCTGTTTATACAGTACATTCCATAATTTCGCTTTATGATTAATAGCTTTCTTTATTTGACTTAAAGGAAATAATCGCATTTTGAGGCTATAAAATGGTTTAAAAAACGTTTTAACAGAAAGAATATACTTTAAAAAAAAAAAAAACTTCTTTTGCATCTTGATAATTAGATTTCACCCATAAAATATTTTAAGAATGTGAAAAAGCGAACAGGAAAAACTCTAAATGCTGTCTAGAGTTGCTCAAACTAGACTCAGAAAGTATTAAACATTTATATAATAAAATGCCTCAGAGATTCTAGATTTTATAACACTGACTATGTTAGTTGTCGTAAAAAAAAAAAACACCTCAAAATTATAATTTTTGAAATGTTAAAAGAAAACTCTAATTTAAGCTATAAACAGTTTGAAATGGTGAGTTTATGAATTTAACAGTTTAGTTTACAGGTGATTTATGAGCCGTTTTTCACTTGAAACCATCACAGAGACTCGGACAGACCTGCGGGAGAAACACAAATCAAACGCACCCTTCAGGTGTGCAGGTCTCACCTGTGAATGTCAGAACCGGCTTCTGATTGGCCGGCGTGGCGTCCGGACTGAGAGCTGCAGCCAGGCTGAAAACATCCAATGGTGACAGGTGTGAGCTCCACGCTGAGGGCAGGTGAGGGAGATCAGGTGTGTCTGTTGGTCTCACCTGAACAGGGCGATCTCTCCGTAGTTGTTCCCGGCCGCAAGGAAGCGTCCGCAGGGAGAAAAGCTCTGGGAGAAAACAGACATGTGCAGGAGCTGCAGACGGAGAAGACGGCGTGATAGTTAATGTTAAATCTGATTGGAGAGGACCAAAAATCAACATCGTTACCTGAAATGTTGCTGAAAACAAAAATCATTGGTTTCAGGAAATTATTAAAGTCGGATGTGAGAGGCTGAGTCCAAACAAAGTTCCCTTAAACTAGAAAGTTACCCAAACCGTCCAACAACCTTCGGCCTAATGAGTCTTACAGGTAGTTTTGATGCGATCTCAGGTCAGCTTTAACTGCAGAAAGGGAACTAAAAGTAAGGAACATTTTTTTTAAATGAGTGTATGTGTGTCCTTGATTTGAGAAGGCAAATATTAATATTAATAACGATTATCTGCCAACGGAATACGATTTCTGCACTTAAAATAGGAACAACTATTTTAGGAGTCAAAACACTCATTCCATTGGCAGATAATCTTACTTACCTGCATAAATCAAGGACAAATACACTAATTTCAAGAAAATCGTACTTACTTTTAGTTCCCTTTTTCCAGTGTGCAGAGACGATAACAGTAAAACTGACCCGTTAATGGACAATAAGTCAGTTTTATTCCCTCTCAAAGACCCTAATCTGTCAAAATGAGCCGTGTTCAGTTATATAGAGTTACTGAATTACATGCATCCTCCAACTTTGAACAAACAGAAACAGACAAGGGATGTCGATCTGCACACAGGTGGAGATTTACTTCAGTTTTCATGTATTTTTAGGTTCCTGTCTGGTGCTTATTCCCTCTAATCTGTTGCACTAATATATATATATATATATATATATATATATATATATATATATATATATATATACACACACACTCGTGTGTTTTTACATATTGAAAAACAAAAGGCACAGCGCGCATGCTCAGTTGTCACTCGGCTCAGATCATGTCCCTGGAAGCAGGTAAACGGGACCTGATCCATCAAGTCAACGGGATTTTCGCCTAAAATGCTCCAAAATCAGCCCGAATCAAACTTTAAACCGAACCTAACGTGAAGGCGATGAAAACATTTCATTTTATATCTGTCATTTTCATTAATAACGAACCAAATCTTATCTTTGCTGAATTTTAAACAGAGTCCGTTTCTTCGTAAAGACTCAATCTTCTGCGCCCCCCCCCCCCCCCACACACACACACACACACACTAAAAAGAGAAAATGTATAGAAGTTCTCAGTGTTAACATTTTAGCTTCTCTGATCAGGAAAATAGACATTTGATGTTTGTTTTTTTGTGCAGTTTCAGAAACATTTATCGAAACAGCGCCGCGGGTTTTAGTATTTCCGTCTCTTTACTTCGCAGAGGAAACATGGCGGAACGTGGACCGGAACAAAGTTCACCTCTACGGGACCCATCCTGGCCTCGGGAATCCTCCGGTTCCTGGAAAACTGCAGGAAAAACCAAGAACTCGGCAAGAAGCGGGTTTAAGCCCAACTGAGCTGCAGGAGGGAAACACACGGAGCGGGTCGCTGGAAAATGACGTCATCTCCACAGCACGGCATTCTGGGATATACAGTCCACCAGTGGCTTTCTGGGGAGCTTCATTCACTCGGTCAAGTTTAAGAGTTTAATACTAAGAAGGCCAGGCAACGTTTGAGGCGCCGGGTCTGAAAACGGACAGAGATCCAGTCGGTTTATGGTTCCATCCCGTTTCCCATCCCGGCTGATTTGGATCAGAACCAAATTTATTCTGCAGGTTTCTGCACACAAATGATGAATCTGACTTTGGTTCCACATTGCTCTCATCAGCTTCCAGTAATGAGGGAGTTGTTCTGGTCTTGTGATGATTTTACCTGTAACACTTTGAGATTTTTTTTAAAATGTAAAGTGCATTACAAATAAAATGTATTATTATTATTATTGTCTTACATCTAGTTTCAGCCCCTCTGGTGAAAGAGCCAGAACCTGGACCCAAACCCGGTTCTGCCGTCTGCCAGTTTTTCAGACGGCGTTCCATTCCCGGCCGTGTTTGTGCTGTTCCACCTCAGGCCGGTGTAGGTGAGGCGTCCCCACACCTGGCCGACCAGGTAACCAGCGTGGAGGAGAACCGTCACGCTGACAGAGGAAACCGCAGCCATGAACTTCCAGTGTCACCAGGGACACTAACCGCTCTGGTGCGGCCAGAACAACCTGGATCTCAACTCAGAACCCCAGAGATGGTTGGTCGAATGCAAAAGAGGACCATCAGCCTACCAGCCCATCGTTATTATAGGAAGCTATGGTTCCAGTGACAGCTTGGTAAGAGGGGGAGAACTGGACCCGCAGTGGCTTTTAAACCCCAAAACAAATTATGGCCAAAACCAGTTCCCCCTAAAGATCCGGTTCCTCGGCACAATTAGAGCAAAGTTGTCTCTGCTGTTTAGTGCCAGGAGGACCGGGACCAGTTCTACATAAAGCAGCCACTTATGTCCATCGGACTACGTCTGTTTTCCATGCTAAGTGTTTGATTATTTGTTCGTTCTATCCTAACATCCTCTACTGCTGCCATGACCCTTTTACTTTCCTCTACCATAGAAAGTACTCCTGGGTCAATGTGAGCTTCTGAGCTTTCTGTGTCTCTGCTCTGTCTTCTCTAACATAGAAAGTACTCCTGGGTCAATGTGAGCTTCTGTGCTTTCTGTGTCTCTGCTCTGTCTTCTCTAACATAGAAAGTACTCCTGGGTCAATGTGAGCTTCTGAGCTTTCTGTGTCTCTGCTCTGTCTTCTCTACCATAGAAAGTACTCCTGGGTCAATGTGAGCTTCTGAGCTTTCTGTGTCTCTGCTCTGTCTTCTCTAAGCCCCAGTGGGTGGAGGCAGATGAGCGTTCACACTGAGCCTGGTTCTGGTTCTGCTGGAGGTTCTCCTCCCTGTTAAAGGGGAGTTTTCCTCTCCACTGTCGCTTCATGCATGCTCAGTATGAGGGATTGCTGCAAAGCCATCAACAATGCAGACGACTGTCCACTGTGGCTCTACGCTCTTTCAGGAGGAGTGAATGCTGCTTGGAGAGACTTGATGCAACCTGCTGGGTTTCCTTAGAGAGGAAACTTTCTGAATCGACTCTGGAAAGAGCCTCGAGAAGAAGAAATATTTATGTGTCATCAGAATTGTATATTCCCATCAATTATGTCTTCTTCATTAAAGCATCCCTCAGGGAGCACAGGGCAGGTTGCAGCGCTCTGGGAGCAACCTGGGGTCACGAGTCTGTAGGGTTTCCATCTCAGAACGCCGGAGTGTAATATATAAATATATATAAATAAACTAAATAGACTTTTTTTTTACTGATTTAATGTGCAGGCATTTTCCAGTCAGACGGTCCTCAGAGCTGCAGAGGAACACAGCATCCAGCTTTTTGTTGTTTTCCTGCATGTTTCTGTGCAGTTCTCAGTCACAGCTTGTGTACGTTTCTGACTTTGCTCGTATTGTTTATGTTGTTTTGCCATCAGTTTTTCCCTCTGTTGTTATATGTGTGTTGATTTTTAATTTTCTTTTCTTACAGAGTTTTACTGCTTTTATGTGTCTCTGTAACCTGTGTATGGAATCTGTTTTGCACCTTTTGTGATTTTGTGAGTTTGCAGCAGCAGCAGGTCGTCCTGATGCTCTGAGTATCGCTGCAGACGCGTCTGAAACTTTCAGACACTTTGTTATGCAAAATAAAAACGCGGCCTTCTCGCGTCGGGTGGGCTGCGTGGCCACACAGGTTCATGCATATAGTTATCAGGGTAATAAGTTACGCAGATGTTTGGTTTTGAGGCCGGCCAGTTCGGTTCTGACCCGGGCGGCACAGCGCTGCAGCCGCGGCACGCTGTAATGTTTACGCGCGCCGCACCGCGCCGCTTGCCGCGCGCGGCAGCGGCAGGAAGTGTGCTGCTGAAGCGACAGCGGGGGACACGGCAGAAAAAGTCGGAGGGAGAGCAAGAGGCGAAAATAAGCATGTCTACGCCGTGAAAGGTGCACCATCTGCGGGTCCAGGCCGTGCATCGTTCCACCGGAGGGCGCACAGGCCACCCCACGGGTGAGTTTGGGGCGGAAAACGGAGGAAAGCCGATGTTTTCCACCAAAGGGGGGCCGCGGTGTGTTTGTCGGGATCTTTGTGTAGCTCCGCGCTAGCCGCAGCAGCGGAGGCAGCTTTCGGTCACCGAAGGCGGAGGAAAACCGGGAAACGGTGTCCGGGCCGGCGGTGCGGCTCCGCGGGAGCGCCGCTGGCGCGCTGGCTGCGGCTTTCTGCCCGTTTCTAACTTCCATTTTGCTGTTTTCTCTCATCGCGGGATGCTAACGGCTAGCCAGGCGCTAACTGTTAGCCCGGCCGAGCATCAGCTCCCTCCTCCGCCTCCTCGGCTCCAAAAACCCGTTATTTCCGTCCGAAAGCGCGGCGGAACCCTGTGCGGGGACCCGGCGCCGCGGTTCGGTGGGTGAATCGGAGCTCGGGGCTGGGCTGGATCCCGGCTGGCGTGTGTTTGCGTGGGGGACGCGGGCTAATCCCGCTAGCTGCGGTAAAATGGCTCGCCGCGGCGACTGAAAGCCATTTCAGATGTTCACGGGGTCTCCGTGGGAGTGGGCTGATGGCCGCAGGTGGGGTCCCGCATCACGGCGGAGACGGGCGGAGGGGGGGGGGCTCCCCGGAGCGGGGCAGGGCGGGATGACGGCGCCGCGCTGCCCCGCTCCGGGTGGGGGGCTCCGCGGCAGGAAATGTCGGGTCGTCCCGCTTTGTCCCGATAAATTCCTGCCGAGGCCGAACCGGAGCGGGAGGAGACGGGCCAAGGTCAGGCGGCCCCGGGGCGGCCGCCCGGTCCCGGTCCGGTTCTGGTGCGGGCGGGAAATGAGCGTCAGTCCGGGAGAAAAAACCCAGAGAAGTCAGCAGAACCCTTGAAGCGGGTCAGGCCGGGCTGCGTGGGTCCCGGTTCTTCCCGGTCCGCCTGAGGCCTCCGCAGGTTTGTTTACATGGAGATCCGGAGGGAAAGTTCTGATTGGCTGCGGCTCAGATTCACACCTGGCCCGGTGACCAGCTGCGGCCGGATCCAGGTAACTCTACCAGAACCAGCGTTGCTCCACAAGTTCAACAGAACCGCGTTGAACCGGAACCGCCGCGTCTGGCAGCGTGTAGTAATTCTATGTGGATCTAAAGGATAGACGGGCCAGATGTTACAGATGTGTCTGCCAGAGGCTGAGAAGATGGTTATCCTAACACTTCCTGATGTAGATCTATAGATATAGATAGTGAAGCTGCGTCACGGTTTGATTTAAGGTTCTAGAAATCTGTGAGAAACAGAAATAATTAGATTTAAGTTTGAGTGGGATAATCATTGTTTTGTTGTTGCAGCAAAAAGTGATAGAAAAATACATCAAAAAGCAGCAAAAATGGGTAAATAACTGCTGAGGAGTGCAAGAATAGTGAATATAAATATATAAAAACACATCTGAGCATTAAACGTATTGCTGGTGATTCTAAATGATGAAGATGTTTATCTGTTAATAATAATGGAAAAAAAAAAACAGTAAAATGTCAAAAGGAGAAAACTGTAAATGAACGCGTTGACGTAGCGTTACTCTGAGGGACGGGTCGGCCTATTAAAAGGTTCTACATCATATTTATACGTTCTCCTGGTTCCTCAGCAGAACCCAGAGACAGCCTGAGGAGATCAGTGAGCAGCCAGGAGGACATTGGACCTTTTACAGGAACCGGTCCAGACTTTCTCTCAGCACCAGGACGCCCAGACAGGAAGTTCTCCTGTGTTCTCTGGGTTCCTGGTGTTATTAAAAGGTTCCCCGTAATTCAGACTCTGATATCTGAACACGTCTGTGGGGAAATGTTCTGGTTCTGTTTTCACCTGAACAGCAGAGCTGACTAGATGTTCCTGAGAATCTGGTCTTCAGGTTGTTTGGGGTCAAACTCTTTGGATCCTTCTGGAAATCAGTGAATTTTCCCCTGATGGTGAAAGAGCCTGCAGGAAGGTGGAGCTGTCCTCACCTGGACGTCTGGATGAGGGACGCTGTCCTCACCTGGACGTCTGGATGAGGGACGCTGTCCTGTTGTGTTTAGAGCAGATCTGGCTGCTGCCGGCAGGTGAAGGATTTTAAAAAGCGTTTTATTATTATTATTATTATTATTATTATCCAGCTGTTTAGGCTCTTGGTTTATCGGTTCTGCTTTGTCGCCGGGCTGCAGCCCAAATGTGGACCAGACTCAGGAGACAAGATGGCTGTTTGTGCGGCAGCAGGCTGACAGGAAGTGGGCTGGGGGGGGGGGGGGGGGGGGTCGCACGCTCGACCCTGCAGGACCACCGGCTCCAGGAGACGAGATGAATGATGCAACAATCAGAACTTTTAGACTTTGTTCTGAGAGTAAAATCAGGAGCAATCAGAGAAGTTTGTTGTTGGTAATATTTTTAAATATTTCTGACGGCTCCACTGATATAAAATTCACCCCAGATATCTGAAACAACCCGAATAATCCGCATAAAATGAAATCAGGGATGGTAGTTATCGATTAATGTGTGGATCTGAAGTTGACTCGACTCATGATTAATTAAAAAGTGAAAACAGTTTTCTCTTGTATCAAGAGGGTCTTTCCATCACGTAAAGGTCGACATTTTTTACAATATGCTGGATTTAAAAAGATCCACATCATATATTTTGACTGTTTCTCATGGCGCCGGTTTTAAAATTTTAACACTGTTGTTAGATAAATGGTGTTAAATTAGGGCTGACATAAACAATTATTTTAGTAATCCATTATTCTGATGATTAATCAAGCAATGGGATAAAAAATTGACAATCTGCAGATTTTTCACATAATTAAGCTTATTTTATGAGTAAGAGAAATGAAGAAAAAAATGCAAATCAGCAAATAATTTAACTAATTAATTATTTTTTATAACAAGGATAAATTTGCAGCTAAAATGTTCTAAGATCGTAAATGTTCGAAGTTCATCCATTCAGTGCAGCTGCCTCTGCAGTGAAAATGGTTCCAAACAAAAAATGCATAAAGTTTAATTTGCATTTTACATTGTTTTTTTTTTTTTTTTAGATTAAAAAGCATAATTCTACTCATATAAAGCAGAACCATTCTAGTTTACTACAGGCCTAAATTAAACTCAACAAAATAATTACACATTCATCAAAGAGGTAAACAGTTAATTTAAATTCAGGCATAATTAATACGTCCTTTTTTCAAACTATTGTTACCCATATTTATTAAAATAGAAATACCTTTACTGTCCCGCAGTGGCAAAATCAGGTGGGCCGCGACACCAGACTGACACACAAGATTAATTAATTTGAGAAAAAAGCTAAATTTAAAGTTAAACTGTACAGCAGAAGAGAAAGGAAAATACTCTGCAATTATTAATAGATAATAAAGCATATTCAGATAAAAATCAAGTGTTCAAGTTAAATATTGAGGACAAATCCGTAGTAGAGTTACAGAATAATGTTATATTTTAGTCAAACTTTTTTTTCGTTGCCCAAATTAAGAAAATACTGCAAAGACATCCAACAGAACCAGAACCAGAACCAAACTCCTCTAAATTGGCGGCTCTGGTTTGTCTCTGCAGGTTTTTAGTGGAACCTGCTCCTGAAGTTATTTTAATTCTGCTTTGTTCTCTCCAACATCTTTAAACTGCAGCCAGCGGCTTTTTCTGCAGTCCCTCATAGTTATTTACAGAACAAACTAACAAACTCACCCTCTTTGTTTTCACATAATGGTACTGCCCTCACGTGATTGGCCGGCATGTTGACCAATCAAAGCAAGTTCAGGCGAGGGAGGACAGATGGGGGATGAGGAGCGAGCTGATTGGCAGATGATGGGTCCGAATTCGGTACTTTTATCGGTACCGACTGAATCCCATCGGTACTTTTATCGGTACCGACTGAATCCCATCGGTACTTTTATCGGTACCGACTGAATCCCATCGGTACTTTTATCGGTACCGACTGAATCCCATCGGTACTACTTCTTCTTTCTTCTCCTGAGAAACTCTTTTGTTGTTTTGCTGCCTCTAAACACCAACAACGTTACGCCACAGTGCAAAAGTGACTGCTTCGGTTTTCTTCTTCTACTAAATGCATTCAGAGCGGCAGCAGCTGAGGCGCACTGCTGCCCCCAGCAGGCCAGTTACACTAACTGCAGTGTTGTTGTTTGTTGCCACTTTAGCTGTTGCATTCTGGGATGTCGCTGATTTCCGCCTCTGGTCCCCAGTTGTGCGTAGAACCCAAGAGCCGCTGTGCTGCTTCTTTCTGTTTGGTTTGGTTCTGTCGGGTCTCTGTGATGGTTCTATCAGGTCTCTAATGGTTCTATTGGGTCTCTGGATGGTTCTGTCAGGTCTCTGTGATGGTTCTATCAGGTCTCTAATGGTTCTATTGGGTCTCTGGATGGTTCTGTCAGGTCTCTAATGGTTCTGTTGGTTCTCTAATGGTTCTGTTGGGTCTCTGATGGTTCTGTCGGGTCTCTAATGGTTCTGTTGGTTCTCTAATGGTTCTGTTGGGTCTCTAATGGTTCTGTTGGGTCTCTGGGTGGTTCTGTTGGGTCTCTGGATGGTTCTGTTGGGTCTCTGATGGTTCTGTTGGGTCTCTGATGGTTCTGTTGGGTCTCTGGATGGTTCTGTTGGGTCTCTAATGGTTCTGTTGGTTCTCTAATGGTTCTGTTGGTTCTCTAATGGTTCTGTTGGTTCTCTAATGGTTCTGTTGGGTCTCTAATGGTTCTGTTGGGTCTCTGGGTGGTTCTGTTGGGTGTCTAATGGTTCTGTTGGGTCTCTGATGGTTCTGTTGGGTGTCTAATGGTTCTGTCGGGTCTCTGTTATGGTTCTGTTGGGTCTCTGGATGGTTCTGTTGGGTGTCTAATGGTTCTGTTGGGTCTCTGGATGGTTCTGTTGGGTCTCTAATGGTTCTGTTGGGTCTCTGGGTGGTTCTGTTGGGTCTCTGATGGTTCTGTTGGGTGTCTAATGGTTCTGTTGGGTGTCTAATGGTTCTGTTGGGTCTCTAATGGTTCTGTTGGGTCTCTAATGGTTCTGTTGGGTCTCTGGGTGGTTCTGTTGGGTGTCTAATGGTTCTGTTGGGACTCTGGATGGTTCTGTTGGGTCTCTGGATGGTTCTGTCAGGTCTCTAATGGTTCTGTCAGGTCTCTAATGGTTCTGTTGGGTCTCTATGATGGTTCTGTTGGGTCTCTATGATGGTTCTGTTGGGTCTCTGATGGTTCTGTTGGGTCTCTAATGGTTCTGTTGAGTCTCTAATGGTTCTGTTAGGTCTCTATGATGGTTCTGTCGGGTCTCTATGATGGTTCTGTCGGGTCTCTAATGGTTCTGTCGGGTCTCTGGATGGTTCTGTTGGATCTCTGATGGTTCTGTTGGGTCTCTGATGGTTCTGTCGGGTCTCTAATGGTTCTGTCGGGTCTCTGGATGGTTCTGTTGGGTCTCTGGGTGGTTCTGTTGGGTGTGTAATGGTTCTGTTGGGTCTCTGATGGTTCTGTTGGGTCTCTGGATGGGCGCGGAGTGGGTGATGCATTCAGGAACATTAGGGAAAACTAAGCTTCCAGTTAAGTAAATGCAGGGGACTGAAGATTGCTATAGAAATTTATATCAACTGTAGATTCTTCTCATATTTAATGGGGCTTAAAATAGAATAATTTCTATATTTCTAAATATGGCTCTGGCCTGGTTCTGGTACCTGAAGTTAAAGTTCTGCTCAAACAGAACAGCTGATACCAGAACTGGACTAACTGGTAAACGGAGCCTGAATAAATCAGTAGAGATGGGATCAGTTTCTTCTCCTCATCATTTGATCCATGCAGGGTGTCTGATGCCATCAGCCTCAGCTGGCTTTAGCACCAGCTACCATGTGCTGAACACCAGGAATAAATAAAACGAGAGAAAATATCTAATAAATGACAAAGCTAAACACTACAATGTAAATAAATGCCGAGTTTCCCCCAGAAATTCTGGCTAGTTGGGTTTTCTGTCCATTAATATCACAGAATAAAACTTTAAATGAGCCGCCATCTTTCTGTTTATCGTTTAAATTTCTACACGGTTATATCTGAAGGCTGCCTGCCTTTCTTCCTTCATACTTCTTGATTAAATGAAAATCTATTTAAAATCCAGAGTTTAGAATATTTTTGAGCGTTACTTCATTCAATTTTAATTTTATGATATTTAGAATCTGTTTCTGGTCCATTCATGGAGTCCACCTAGCAACAAAAATGTGTTTTCCATGAATAACGCAGCATTTTATTTTAGCAATGGATGCAGGAAGGTGGATTTCTGTTTCCAACAGACTTTTAGTGATTTACGACAATCAGAGAAAATAATGATAATTTTGTAGGAATTGACAATAGAGACGTTTACTTGTTGAGAAGGTGCTGCATTTAGCGTTAATGTTTATAATAAACGAGTTTAAACAGATGTGATCATCCTGGTATTTAAAATACTAATTAAAAAGAGAGGAAATTAATTGATTTGTAGCAAAATATGTTTTACTGTTTTTACTTAAAACATGAGAGCGGATGAAAAATCACCGGATGTAATGCAGCAAGAAAGGAAAACGAGTTTATTATTCAGAGAAAATATAATGATTAAAATTGTGATTTTTATAACAATAATGAACTAACTGATAGATTTTGGTGTTTGCAAACATTAACAGTTTGTTGGAATCGTTCCTTTTATTGTTTTTCCACAGTTTTTATCCCAGGAGAAATCAATAAATATCACAATATGTGAATCTGTGTTAAAACGCAGCAGGTGGGATTTTTAGCGAGACCGTCGGTCCATTTAAGCCGGACTTTAAGCTTTTATTCTGGGTTTGTGAGGTTCTGGCTGTGAGCGGTGACACACTGAGAGAAAAACCAGCAATCATCGCTTCAGTTGTTGCAACAAATAAAATGTTATGTTGCTGATTTAAATGTTATGAGCATTAATAAGATCGCTGTCTGCTGCCGAGCTGAAATCATCTCACTTGTCCTAAAGTTGGAGTTAATAAGATAAATCTTTTATTTTTTTTAGTTTTTACACTTCATGTATTCATTCAATAACCAATTGTTACAATAAAATAATTACTTAAATATAAGGAAACAAACAGGTTTAATTTACAGCTGCAAATTTTTACGCCTGATGGTTTTCATGCTGCCCATCGGGATTCAAACCGGCCTCCCTGACCTAAAGTCACAGACGATCCTCCACGCAGGGACAGTCTGGGGAGTAAAAACATTATTATTATTATTATTATTATTATTATTATTATTATTATTATTATTATTATTATTATTATTATATCTGGAGTCCTGACAGGCTTGCTGGTTTATGGTGCCTCCTGTTTACCTGCAGGCAGGTGAGGCTGTGGGGGTGGCCATTAGTGGGGGTGTCCACAGTGGGGGATGTCCACAGTGGGGCTCAGGGGCCAAATCCGGCCCTTGGAAGGATGTTATGTGGCCCCCAATGACAATTCTGGCCCCCGAGCAAAGACACTGAAGAGATTTAGTGACTATAAACATGCTTTAGGTTGACATTTGGTCCATTCTGGGTGATTTTCAGATCCCTTTTCTATAAAAAATGGACTTTGTTTAATTGAAATTATGCATGTTTGTTGAAGTTAAGAATAAAATGAAAAAATCCTGACATAATCCTTTTTACTGTGGTTTTATTCATTTAGTTCAGTGCCTGCCGTTTTTAAACTGCCTCATAAAAAGGTTTGCTTGGCTTGTGTTTTTTTTTAAATTAAAACAACAAATAAAGTCTAATAAAATATTTTTGCTGTGTGAAAATGTTTGACCGTCGCTGCTTTCGAGTCTCATTTTTTTATTTTTTGTGTCACTGGTGGCTTTTATTGTGAAAGTAGGTTGGCAGAGAGGGGAAACGTTCTTTATAAATAAAAGTAAAAACTCATTTCTTTACATGTCAGCCATATTGAATGTGAGTTTTACGATTTGGACTTTAGAGCATAAATGAAGCGCACTGCTACATTTAAAGAAGATTTCCAATTTGCATATTTGTTCACGCATTTGTGACCCAGGCTGTAGGAGAGCTTTTGCCAAGACAAAAAAAAGGTATTAAAGGTATATAGCCACGTACGCTACAAGGCTGGTGTGGATGAACATGACTGGCCTGCAGAGTCCAGACTTCACAAATGTGTTTCTGGTAAAATGGTCAAAAATTCCCATAAACACTCCTAAACCTTGTAGACAGCAAATACTTTTGGTAATATAGTGTCTATGCCTACACCTAGAAGACCAAAATCCAGTTGATTATGGTAAAATAAGGCTATATACTCCAGACAGTGTTTTTCCTTTTATGAGCCTGAATAGAACCCAGCAACAGGCGCGATGAGCTGACAGAAACAGAGGTGGCGCCATCTACTGGCAGTAACGCAGAACTATTAGAAAGCCAGGCGGTCGCCATTGATGCAGCAACTAAATAAGTGCCGGCTGAGCCGACCGTGTTGTAATGCGTCTGGGGGGGGGGCAACAGCTCGATTACTCCACACTCGCCTCCATTGCTTCAGCTTGTTGACCAATTAACGCATACGCAGTGACGTAACCCCGGTCACATGATGTTTTAATGTTACATGTACACAGAAACGGCTATATTTACTATATTAGTGAGCAAAAACAAAGCTTCAAATACAAAAATAACAAAAACAAATGCTACGGCAGCAGGATATGATAATCTATCATAAAACATGCAGCATATACATTTTGTCGCGGCCTTCCATGTTCCAAAAAAACAAAATTCCAACATAGGCCGTGGGTGGTAACAGGTGGTTTGATTTGCACACACTTCTTACTTCATTGGTTTGTAAAAATATGGGATTTATTTCTTGAAAAAATATAGACAAAATAAAGACTAAAAAATGTCTTACAACTTGTTGAAAACGAAAAATAATCTCAATTTGCCGTTTGAAGTTCTAAAAGTGCGTGCAAATCAAACCACCTGTTACCACCCACGGCCTATGTTGGAATTGTGGTTTTGGAAGGCCGCGACATTTAAGTCAAAAAATCATTTACAAAACCTCCCGTCCACACCAGACATTTACCAAACGATAGATCTGCACCAAGCACCCGGTGTGTTCTTAATTACTCAAATTAATGGGAGGGTCTAACAATTAACAACGTAATCTAAACATTTCAAATCTAAAAATGAATTACAAATTTTGGTTCTAAACTAACTTAAATATATTCCAACTACCCAAAAGAAGAAAACTAAATTGTTAGAAAATACAATCCAAAAAATATATCATAAATGGCCACAACACATTTTAAAATGTCAACATCAATATGTACCTTTTTACAAATAGCAATTAAGTATGTTTGGAACTAAAAAATTACCTTTTTACAAAAGGATTTATCAATTTTAATACACACTACATAAAACAAACTGTACCAAAAAGACGTCAGAGCCACACAAAGTGAACGAGGCGAAGAAGTGGTTGATGTCGTGTGTGAATCAAATTCAGGGAATTATTTCAGTGCAACAGTTTCAGAGAGAAAATAGACGACTTTAAAAACTATATTTAGGTGACGAGGCAGCAGCAGCTGTGGTGTGCCTGTGAGACGGCGCTGAGGGAAGCAGCAGAAGCCGTTTTGATACCAGATTTCGGTACCCACACCTAATTCTGAAGGTGTGTTGGCCTTAATGTTGCCACGGCGATGCGCCACGATCAATTACATGTAGCTTTTTCGCTTCTTGCTTCAGACTAAATGGGGAGGAGCAGCGCAGCGTCTTAAACCGACATGACCGTAGCCTACCTTTACTTATAAAAACATGTTTTCTTTCATTCTTTTAAATACCGAAAATACGGACATGGGCAAAATGATGTCGGTTGTTGTCGTATATTGTTGGTTTATTGCCTAGTACCAACCAGGGATGGCTGTTTTATTGTTGTCGTGAATAAATTCCCATTGTAAGACTTGATTTATCATAACAACAATGAATCCCACTCAATGATGTTTGCAAAACCCAAAAAGTGACAGTATTGTGGGAAATATTTTAACCATTTTTCTCTACTATTGGTTCCATCAGAGCATCAGTAAATATATAAACACTTGGAAATTAGGGCTGAACAATTAATCGCATTTTCAATATAATCGCGATTTAAAAAAAACGCAATTTCCAAATCGCAGAGTCTGCAATTTTTGATTATGTAACAATTAGGGAATTAGACACGTCCATTAGGTGTCGGTAAAATGTTTAAAGTGGGTTTGCTCCACATGGAAGGGAAGACAGTTGAAGCAGTGAGATAATCTAATTTTATTACTTGTTTTAGAGTTTATATAATCATACATAGCATTAAGTTTAATACATAGACTTGCTTGTTGGTTGCACTTTATGTTCAACAAGGATTGATGTCCAAATCAACTAAAAGCTGTTCTCTTAAATAATATTCTGATTAATAAAAACATTAAAAATTGTTGTTTAAAATAGTCCTTGTTTACAAACATCTTTATTTAGAAGCCATTTTTGTTGATAGTGGTTAATGCAGAGAAAAGTCAAAATTGCAATTTTGGTTGAAATAAATTCTGCACCGAGTTTAGATGCTGCGGGTCTTTTAGCAACTAATTTGCACAGCAATGAAACAAGTTGATTTATTGTTTGTATATGTTTAAAAAGACTTGATAAATTAAACTGGGGGGGAAAAAATTGCATTAAATCGCAATATTAAGAAAAAAAAAATCGCATTTAGATTATTTTCCAAAATCGTTCAGCCCTATTGGAAATGTGACTAAATGGTTACTGTGTGCAGTTTGGTTATGAGAGTCGCTTTGTGTCAGGTGTCCTGGTGAAGCTTATTTTTAAACGTGGATCTTTTTTAAGACCCGTGTTTGTGTTTATTAGGCTTTGACAGAAGTAGCAGTCGCCTAAAAAAGGCTGAAAAAAGTTGTAAATACTTTTTTTATTCTCCATAAATGAATCAAATGTTAAGTTCTTGCCCCCCAGGCCCAGAAAAAAAAACACCCGACTTCCCTAAAACCCGACTAGTAAACATTGTAACATCTGAAATACAGGTTTGAATGAAGAAATCATAATTGTTGAGTTTCTGCCGCCCCATCATTAACGCTATCCTTCTCTCCTCCACAGTGACGCCTCATTGGCCGGCGTGCCCATCGCCCCTTAAGGCCCGCCAGCCCCCAGGGCGGGCCCAGATCGGCTGGAGCTCCTTCGGCGGGACAAAATGGCCTCGAGTCTCAGCTAAAGAGCTAAGCAGCCTCGTCTTCTCCCCTCCCCCCCTCTCCCCCACCCCCCCACCCCTTCACTGTTCATTACTACGCTGTGAACCGTGATTCCCTCCAACTGCTGCGGTGTAGAGTACTATGGCAATGCATGATATGAGTCGTGCCAAGGGATTCCCCTGTAAAGAATGTGATATGGTCTGTCCGAGTACTCCAAGCCTTCTAGAGCATATGAAAGCACATTATCAGCAGGAAGAGAGCGGTCGTTTCGAGTGTGAACAGTGTGGACGCATTTACAAGCACGCCGCCAGCCTAGCCAATCACAAGAAGTCTCACGAGGTCGGCTCCTTCCAGTGTCCGGTGTGTACGCGCACGCTGCCCAACGCGGTGGCCCTGAAGAACCACCTGCGGATCCACACCCTGTCCCCCAGCAGCGCGCACGCCGAGGAGGAGAACGAGGAGGCCCCCGAGGAGGCGGGCCACGACGAGAGGAGCTTCGGCCTGGCCCAGGACCTCTCGGATGGGTTTGGCCGCTCCCATTTGAACAACAGTGGCATGGGACATAGCATCCTGCCTGGCCACGAGACAGACGACCACGGGAAGAAAGGCTCCCCCGAATCCGACGACGCCTGGGACCGGCCGTTCAAGTGCGACCAGTGCGACCGCACCTACCGGCACCACGGCAGCCTGGTGAACCACAAGAAGTGTCACCAGCAGGGAACCTTCAAGTGCTCCGTGTGCTTCAAACAGTTCAGCAACCTGGCTGCGCTAAACAGCCACGAGAGAACTCACTCAAAGTTCAAGACTCCCGGGGCGACCATGGTGAGCAGCGGCGCCGGCGGCGGCGGCGGCGGCGGCGGCCTCCACGACTCGGAGCGCGGCGCCGGCTCGCAGTCGTCTCAGAGCGACGAGTCGGCCTCCTGCTTCTGCCACCTGTGCCAGGTGGCGCTGCCCAACAAGGCCGACTTCCAGGAGCACATCCTGCTGCACAACACCGCCTCGCCCTCGCTGGGCCTGCCGCGCAGCTTCCCCGGCATCATGCCTCACAACCTGAGCGCCGTTCGCTCCCCGGCGTACACCCCGGCCCTGGGCGACCCCCTGCCCCTGCCCCCGCTCCCCGCCGATAAACGGGGCCCCTATGATCCCATCATGGGCCCCCCGGTCAACAACCCCATCTACACGTGTGCGTACTGCGGGGCGGGGCACCCGGACCTGGACACCCTGAAGGTCCACTACCTGACCCACGACCCGCACCCCCCCTCCCACAGCCAGGACGGCTCCATACTCGCCTCGGACACGCTCAGCTCCGGATCCCAGGGGTCCGTGGCGTCGCCCTCCGGCGGCCGCGTGCCTCAGGCCAGCTCCCCGGACGACGAAGAGCGCCGCTTCAAGTGCGGCGAGTGCGGCAAAAGCTACCGGCACGCGGGGAGCCTGGTGAACCACAAACGCTGCCATCAGACGGGCCACTACCAGTGCACCATCTGCTGCAAGCAGTACCCCCACCTGGCGGCGCTGCACAGCCACCTGCGGAGCCACAAGGGCCGCCCCTCCAACCAGCCGATCAACAGCGACAACAGCGACTGGCTGTCCCCCGAGCCGCTCACGCTGGACTCGCAGCAGAGCTACGTCCAGGAGGGCGGCAGCACAAACACCCCCATCTCGCTGCCGGGAAACCTCGCCGACTCGGCTCACTTCGTGCCCGACGGCGGCCACAGCAGCGGCCTGGACTCCCTGGATTTCCACGACCGCTTCGACGGCAGCTCGCTCTCCCAGAACAGCTCCACCCACCGGCAGGCCGACAGACACGTGTGTGCCGACTGCGGCGAGATGTACGGCGACGTGTCGGGGATCAAGTCGCACATGTGTCCTCGCCGCGGCCAGCAGCAGCCGCCGCCACAGCAGCAGCAGCAGCAGCAAGGCAACATGTCCAACGGCTTCATGGGGAACATGAACTACCACGGCTCCGGCGGGACGTCCTTACCCTCCGGGAGCGCCGGCAGCATTAAAGAGGGCGGCAGGCCTTACTCCCAGAGCGGCGGGAAGAGGATGGGCAGCAACGAGAAGGAGGACGACGACGACGGAGAGGTGTACCAGTGCTCGGTGTGTGGCAACCACTACGCCAGCCTCAGAGCTCTGAGGAGCCACCTACGCAGCCACGCCAATAACCCCATAGGAGCAGGACCGTCCAGTCTGGACCAGGACTGGAGGATGATCTGCTCCACCTGCGGCCAGAGCTTCTCCAGGAAGCAGGACCTCCTCAACCACCAGCTGATCCACGGCCCCCAGAGGCCGGACGGCCCCCACCAGGGCATCACCGGCGGCTCGGCCAACGGCAGGGACAAGATGGACGGACGCAACCACATATGCGTGGACTGCGGCATGTTTTTTGCCGACCAGCACCACCTGGTCACTCACCTGTGCCCCGGTAAGAACCGAGCTATGAACAAGCCCGGCCTGAACGGAGCCAAAGGGATGTCCGGAGGCGACGGCGTCGCCGGGGGCAGCGGCGACGGCCGCAGGCCGATGGTCGATCAGAGCGACAAGCCCCACAAATGTGACCAGTGCGGACGAGGATACAGGCACCCCTGCTCGCTCCTCAACCACAAGAAGTCTCACAAGACGGGCGTCTTCCGCTGCCTGGTGTGCCAGAAACGCTACTACAACCTGCTGGCGCTGAAGAACCACCAAAGGACCCACTTTGACCTGAAAAGGTACCTTATGGTTCATCTTCAATTGTCTGAAAAAACCCCCTGGGTTCTTTCTTGGTGTGAATGGGTGATGATAGGAGTGAGATCTCCTCTGGTTCAGTGAAGGCATCTTCAATCGTCTGAACTGGTCTGAACTTTTAGATCTGTTCTTAAATACGGTTTCCAAAGACTTCCTAATATATTTCAAATACGTAAACTGTGTAAGTAGAAATGTGAGTTACTCGCGGGGGGAGGGGGGGGACCACATCATGAAATAAAGCTACGTTCACACAGCAGGGAAATGCGACCCAAATCCGATCTTTTTACGGCAGTGTGAACGATGAAAAATCCGATCTCTTCAAAAATCTGATCTGTGGCACTAATTCGGATACATATCAACGTATTTTTCAAAGCGGTCATGTTGCATTTTATCCGTGTTTGGCGTCGCTCTGCTGGCTCTCGCTACACGCCATCACAGCAGCAGCTAGCGCTCCGTAGACAACCGTTTAATAGCTAATAACTTACCTTCGTCTCGCTACCACGTGGTCTTAATGTTGTCGGCTCCCGTTGCTCAACAACTTTCTAATGATAACAAGAGATGCCGGCTTTTTTTTTAGGTTCTTTTGTAAACCAAACTTTATTGAACACTTGTAGAAACATTTACATTCATCGTAGCTTGTGTTGGAAAACGTGTCTTGATGCAGTTTGGAAGTCCTGCTGCCATCTTGGTTCTTTCTCCTTCAACCTGAGGTGGAGCTCTTGGGTTTTCGGACATTTCTCTGAGCTCCTCGCTCTGACCTTTAGTTGAACCTGCTGGGACGTTAGCTGGCTCAGATGTTTTCCTCTAGGGAATAAGTCTGTGGAAAAATAAACTTCAAAATCATTGGGATGTGGTTTTTCTACTCCTTCCCAAACCGATTTGTAAGGTTTTCACTCTGGGGCACCTTCTAGTGTCGCTAAATGAAGTACAGATCACCTCGCTGTTAAGCGCGTAATAATTAGTCATAAATGTGACCATGTCAACATGTCCTCTGTGTATTTGGTACCAAGCTAATAGCTAATAGCTAATAGCTACGGTCATCGTGTGAAATAGGTTTTGGCACTGTTGCCAAGTCCGCTTGTTTATTTCTAAACTAAATTTGCAGAACGGGGGAAGCGTTGCAGCTCGGAGCGGCGCAATGTGAACATACTGTGCCTCAGGCTAACAGCAGCTAGTGCGTTAGCTTATTTAGACCTGGGGGGGGGGGTCTCTCCCAGACAGGAACTTTACTGACCGTTTTATGCTGCTCTCAAAAATCGAGGCATTTCAAGTAAACAAACATCGCTTAGCCTGGCTGGGGGGGGGGGGTGCCCTGTTAGTTAGTGGCTGATAGCCTCTCCGGGACAAACAAATTTGTCATTTTTTAAACGTCATATCAAGTTTTTTTTTATTGTTTTCATCAGTTTAATGTTTTGTTGAGGAACTCAGTCATGTTGAGTTTTCCATTTTAGTCTTGCTCTAGTTTAAGACGGAATATTTGGTTTCCCTCCTTAGAGTTGGTTCGCCTGAATAGATGTAGAAGCTTGTTATTTATCTCCTTCATCCTTGTAAGAATAAAAACCCCATGTGTCCAAGAATGGTTCCCTGTGGAACTCCATGGACGATCCCAGAACTTTGTTGACAGACAGCTTGAGGTTCTCTTGTTCTAGAGCTGAACGTAAACCATCTTCTCGTACTTTTTCTTGTAGGAACATTGTGGTGGTTATGTGTCTCCTTCACCTTTTGTCCTTCCTGCTCCAGGCACAAGTGTGAGGAATGTGGCAAAGCCTTCAAGATCCAAAAGCAGCTCATCAACCACCTGCGCCTCCACGAGGAGCACCGGGCCAAAGGTCTGGTCCGGACCGGCCCCAACGGGTCCCGCTTCCAGCAGCCCGGTCCGTCTCAAATGCAGACGATGAGAGCGGAGTCGTCAAAGGGTCCCGTGATGGGGGTCAAGTACAGCCATCAAGGCTTTAAGAAGCCCTACTCCTCCGCCGGCACCTCCAGGCCCCAGAAGTTCGACCCGGCTGAAAGCGGCCGCAGACCGTTCGCCTGCGAGGAATGCGGGAAGACGTACCGCCACGCCGGCAGCCTGGCCAATCACAAGAACCTCCATAAAATCGGGGAGTACCACTGCAACGTCTGCAACTCCACCTACCCCAACCGGCTGGCCATGAAGAACCACCTGCGCCTCCACTTCGCCCAGAAGAAGCACAACTGCCAGGAGTGCGGCAAAGGCTTCCGCACGCAGCGGCAGCTCGCCACCCACACCACGGCCGGCCTGTGCAAGGGCCCGCAGGGGCCCGGCGCCCAGATGGACTTTGAGTGCGACGGCTGCTGCGAAGGCTTCGCCACCGCCGACGAGCTGGCGGCTCACGACTGCCCGGCGCAGCACCTGCCGTCGTCTTCCTCCACCAGCAGCTCGGCCAACATCAGCCTGGAGAGGAGCTCCGTGGACCTGGACTCGGACGAGCGGCCGTACGCCTGCGACCTGTGCAGCTGCACGTACAAACACGCCAGCTCTCTGCTCAACCACAAGCACACCCACAAGACGGGCAACTTCCGCTGCAACTTCTGCGACAAGCCCTACACCAACTACATGGCCTTGCGCAACCACATGCGCATTCACACGCAGCGCAAGAAGCACATCTGCCACACGTGTGGGAAGGCCTTCCGGCTGGCCAGGTTCCTGCGGAACCACCAGAAGGTGCACGAGGAGGGCGCCACCCCGTTTGGCTGTCCCAGCTGTGGCAAAAGCTTCCAGGGGAGGTCCGGTCTGGCCCGGCACCGCTGCGGGGACAACCAGGTAGGCATGGAGGTCAGGAGGAAGGCCGCTGCCCCCCCGGGAGAGGGAGAAGAGTGTCGGTACACGTGAGTTCTCGTCAGTTGTTTGTGATTCTTCGAAGTTGGACAAAAAAACAAGTAGTGCAGATAAATTTAGGTCTCTGCGTGTCTATTACAGGTATATGATCTCCAATCCGGCTTCCTTGGGACCATACGCGTGCCGGAATTCGGATTTTTCTGAAGTTTGGACAGATTGAATTAGAGACCAGATAAGTCTTCCCCGTTTGCTTTCAGTTAGCATATCTCACACACTGTAGTTTGTAGGCTGCCTTCAATCAATCATGTCATGTTCAGATGTTGTTGACTTGCTGTTTTCTTCTCTGACTGAAGCTTTGTGTGTGTGTTCCTCTCACTGTGTCTGATCTGACGGCCGCTGAGCAGAGCAGAGCCAGCCGCTGCATTTTTAGACGGTCTGGGGAGAGCGGGGAGTATTGGGAGCTAGCTGCACTGCGCATGTCGACATGTTAGCGCAAACGTAGCGCTAACGTAGCACAAACAAAGCGCAAACGAAGCGCAAACGTAGCGTTCACGTAGCGCAAACGTAGCGCAAACGAAGCGCAAACGTAGCGCAAACGTAGCGCAAACGAAGCGCAAACGTAGCGTTCACGTAGCGCAAACGAAGCGCAAACGTAGCGTTCACGTAGCGCAAACGTAGCACAAACGTAGCGCAAACGAAGCGCAAACGTAGCGCAAACATAGCGTTAACGAAGCGCAAACGAAGCGCAAACGTAGTGCAAATGTAGCGCAAACGTAGCGTTCACGTAGCACAAACGTAGCGCAAACGAAGCGCAAACGTAGCGCAAACGAAGCGCAAACGTAGTGCAAACGAAGCGCAAACGTAGCGCAAACGTAGCGCAAACATAGCGCAAACGAAGCGCAAACGTAGCGCAAACGTAGCGCAAACATAGCGCAAACGAAGCGCAAACGTAGCGTTCACGTAGCGCAAACGTAGCGCAAACATAGCGCAAACGAAGCGCAAACGTAGCGTTCACGTAGCGCAAACGTAGCGCAAACGTAGCGCAAACATAGCGCAAACGAAGCGCAAACGTAGCGTTCACGTAGCGCAAACGTAGCGCAAACGTAGCGCAAACGTAGCGCAGCGGCCGCCGACTCTCCTGCAGACTCGCTCAGCGTACCGTTTTAGACCCGCTAAGCCGAGGCAGGGCGGCGTGCGCAGTGCACGAAGCTGCAGATACGTCCCCCTTTCTCCCAGCTTGTGTGTCCATGTCCCCCTCCCCCCCCACCTGTCCACCCAGCAGTGCCCCCAGTGACCTGTGTAGAGACGTTAGCTAGTGCACCAGTTTGTAGAAAGCTCTGAGCCGGATTTCAGATCATATACCTGTATGTGAACCTTATCAGACGCTAACGATGACGTCCCGTGCCCCGCCTCCCGTCACTAATCTTCCTCCCTCCCCCCCCCTTACTGTCTCTGCACAGATGTGATCAGTGTAGCCGGTCCTACCGCCACGCCAGCTCCCTGCTCAACCACAAGAACACCCACACCGTCGGCATCTACCACTGCGCCGTGTGCCTCAAGACCTACAACAACCTGCTCGCCCTCAAGAACCACCGCCGCATCCACTCTGAGACGCGCCGCCACCGCTGCCACGACTGCGGGAAGGCGTTCCGCGTCTCCTCCCAGCTCTACAACCACCGCCGCGTCCACCAGAAGCAGCGGGAGCTGACCTGCCGGTCCTGCCAGCGGGCCTTTCCCACGCAGGCCAGCTTCAGGCTACACATGGAGATCACCCACGGCCAGGTGCCGCAGCCCCGCCAGCCCAGACCCCAGCAGCACCGGCCGGGGGGCTCCCAGGAGCTGGGCTGGGGGTCGGGCCTCGACCTCACCCTCATGCAGGAGCAAGGACTCGCCCCCGGCAGCTTGGCTAAAGGCCGCGGCCGAGAGGGCAACGCCGAGGTGGACAAGCCGCACGTGTGCAACCAGTGCGGGCGCTCGTACCGCCACGCTAGCTCCCTGCTCAACCACAAGAACAGCCACAAGACCGGCACCTTCTTCTGCTCCTCCTGCCAGAAGGAGTTCCCCAACCTCATGTCCCTCAAGAACCACCGCCGCATCCACACCGAGCCCAAGCGCTACCAGTGCCCCGACTGCGGCAAGTCGTTCCGGGTGTCGACGCAGCTCATCTGCCACCGCCGCATCCACACCAAGGAGAAGCCGTTCTCCTGCCAGCAGTGCGACAAGCGCTTCTCCTCCAAGTCCAACCTGCGGCACCACATGAAGGTGCACTGGAACAGCGGCGGGCCGCGCCCAGCCGCTGCCGCCGCGCCCAACTACCTGGGCATGCCCGGCGGACCTTTCGTTTAGGCCGGGGGTTCTTGGGTCTGTGGAGGTGCCAAACCGTAGCTTAACCCTCCTCCTCCTCATTGTGTGGTTAAAGTGTGTGAGGACAGATAATCGCACACAGACTGTCTGCAGACCACCTCCCCCGCTGCATGTTGCCCCCCCCATCCCCCAAAGCTGCAGCGCCCGAGCCTGACCTGGACTGTAGGGTCGCCGGGTCGCTGCCGGTTCCTCTGGTGGCCTTCGTCAGTGTCTAAAGCCTTCTCACTCTAAAACGTAGCACGGGTGGAGCTCAGCTGGCGTCCCGCCGTCAGGCAGCAATGAACCATGGGAACTTTTCAGACTCTAGACGGCCGTGTGCTGCGGCAGGAAGACGCTTCCTATCGTTCGGTTCACACACACGGACTCAGAGCTGACGACGACACAAAGAAACTGTCTCTTGTTAATTAGCTCGTTAAGACACGTCCTCACATTTCATTGGCTTTCGTCAGACCACAGCGTCGTGTTTGTATTTAATACTGTGAACTCCTGATGTACCATAACCAACACACTGAAACCTGAAGCAACTCACACTTCTCTCCCTTCACAAGGTAAAAATGTTCAGAGCAAACGGTTGATGGAGCAGCTGGGAACTCTGGATCGGTCTCAACATTTCTGGCTTCAGATCTGTAAAGAAAAGGAAAATATTTTGAGTTATTGTGGCCAAATAATGCCGGAGTTGAAGGAAACCTTTTAAAAGGCGGGTTCACTGTGCAGCTGAATATAAACCCATAAATTTATTAAAGACGCTGATCTGTTTGCTACGGTGGCCCAGAGGGCTCAGAGCATCAAGTCTAGCTCAGCTTGACCTCACCTGGCGGACGGAAAGAAAACTGGGATATGAATATTCCCGTTAAAGGGCTAGTTTACTTTTTTTAAATAAATTGGGCGGCAGGGGATCGTAAGGTTTACGGTTTCGTTTACAAAGGCCAGACATAGATAATAATAGAAATATGAAACAGAACCGGTTCAGCCATGTTTTTCAGCTCTCTTCATTTTTAAGAGACTTTGTTTTAATTAACTTTATTATACAATCTTTTAAGGGAAATTGCAGTGATGATGAATCTACATTTCCCCTCAGTCCTGTTGAGCTTCAGCATCAATTATCGACACGCAGAGCTTGAATGCAGCACACGAACTGTGTTTGGATGTGTTGAAGAGAACAAACTTAGACTAAAGAATAAAATTTCCTTCTGGTTTGCAGTTTTTACCAACTAGGAGAATATCTTATAATAGACTTTTAAAGCTAGACTTATTTTTCTGTCTAATAATGAATAATAGTTTTCGTGAAGGCAAGAAGGTGAAGAAGTCCAGTCACAACTGGGGTTGTCCAAATTAATCTATCGAAATCATTGATTCTAAACAAAACAATTATTCAAAGATATTAATTTTCATCTAGATTGATATAAACTGACCCATTTGGCCAAACTGTGGCCCTTTTCGGGCTGCAGAGACCAAGCCGCTCAGCTCAGCAACGATCTGCTGCTGGGAGTTTAAACAAAAAAACACGTGAGAGGCTCGTTAGCAGCAATAAAAACAAGAGAAACATTTCTGATGAGCCAGACGCACAATAAAAGCGAAACTAGCTACGCTAGCACTACAAGCTATGGCTACAAGTCGGCACTACACGCTAATGCTACATGCTATCGCAACAGGCTAGTGCTACAAGCTGACTTGTAGCACTAGCTACAAGCTACCTAGTGCTAGCTTGTAGTGCTACAAGCTACCTAGTGCTAGCTTGCAGTGCTACCTAGTGCTGGCTTGTAGTGCTACAAGCTACCTAGTGCTAGCTTGTAGTGCTACTAGGTAGCTTAGCTTGTAGCACTACAAGCTATTTCTACAAGTCATTGCTACAAGCTAGCGCTAGGTAGCTACCTAGCTTGTAGTGCTAGCTTGTAGTGCTACAAGCTACCTAGTGCTAGCTTGCAGTGCTACTAGGTAGCTTAGCTTGTAGCACTACAAGCTAAGCTACCTAGTGCTAGCTTATAGTGCTACAAGCTACCTAGTGCTAGCTTGTAGTGCTACTAGGTAGCTTAGCTTGTAGCACTACAAGCTATTTCTACAAGTCATTGTTACAAGCTAGCGCTACGACCCTGATGTTTGACAGCAACTTTAACGATTCAATTAAATTCAATTTTATTTACATAGTGCCAATTCATGAAACCTGTTATCTCAAGGCACTTTACAAAGTCAAATTCATCCATAGGGGGAAACGATGGGGGAAGTTTCCCCAAATCCCTTTTTGAATAACTGTGCAAGGCCTTCTTACCTGCTCTTTGGCTCCTCATGGGGATCGTGTGAAACAAAAATCTCCCAAGTCCACTCTGGTCTCATTTCTTTCTACTGAGGCCTTCCTCTTCTTCTCATAAACATGAACACGGTTCAGTTCTTGTGACTCTGTCATGTTCAAAGTCTACGGTGAGAGCAGCGGAGCTACAATGAACGGCTAACACCGAAGCTAACCGCTAAGCTAACGGATACATAAACACTAGAAGTGATCCGTATGAACCCGTGGCGTCTCTGTGGGTCCATCAGCCTTTTTCTGTATCGGTCGAGCTCTACTTGAACAGTTCTGATGTGAACCGGCTCATTGAGCCATTCAGGATGACTCGGTGGAAAGGTCCAGTTTGTTCCACGTCTCCAACATCCGGTTGTTTTTTTCCGTTAACAAGTAGTTCTTCTGTTACTCGACTCGGACCTCGTCAGCTGTTTAAAACGTCGCCATGATGTCAGCAGGGGTAGAGCAGGTGCGTGATGCATTTAGGAGTGCTGGGAAAAACGAAGCTCCACAGGACTAGATGCTGAAATGTAAAGATTATAGAAATTTGTATGTGGGATGACACCTAGTAGTTTAAATCTGAACAGCCTGCCGTCTCTAAACAGTCCTGCTGCTGCTGCTGCTGTGAATTTTTACTTCCACAGGACAAGTTTTATTCTGTTCTGTGTCCATGTTTACAGGCTGCTGCTCTTATACCAACATAAAATACCAAAATGCAAATGTTGGGAACCCTGGGAAATCTCATTTGATTGGCTCAGGAACCAGGAAGTAAACGCGTGCTACACCCTGAAAAACTGTTGATGGAGACGATTGAATGTTTAATGGGAATGTGGTTAATTTCACAGTAAATTTCTTACTTATTGCTCCTTTAAACTTCCTACATTTAGATGGAATCACCCCAGAGAGGCTTTTAAAGCAGAATTTTCAGACTCCACATGTGTTTCAGAGCGGGTTACTCAGCCCTTTGGACCAGAACCGTGAACACAGTGCTCGTCCGTCAGACCTTTCCCAGGAAGGTTGTTGTTTTGCTCTTCTGAACTCTCGGCCACCGTAGCTTACAGACCACAAAGTTAACCCAAGAGTTTCCTTTCTAATCAAAATCTAACGAATCGGATCAGAGACGGTTTTGGTTCCAAAGGTTCTTGTCCCAAACGTTGACATCTGATCCAGGTTTGGTTTCCAGTCTCAGGCTCAGGAGGTTTCATCACAAACTCATAAACTCTGAACTTTTCTGACCGGATCTGAGGCCAGAAACGCACTCGTCACCTGACTGATCACATGATCTATCAGCCAATCAGTGACTGATGCAGTCCACAGCGCCACCTGCTGGCCACAGGCAGGGGTCTGATGGGAACAGCTTCAGTAACCCTCTTATTTCACTCATCTGCTGAAAAAAACCAACAGAACTTCATCAGAACTGAGCCGCGTTTCACTAGGAGAACCAGCAAGCGGTCGACTTTAGTTTCGTTGTTCAATAACTGACTGGTTCCTGCAGGAGTCCATGTGTGTGAACCAGAACCAGCTCAGAACTGATCCCACTCTGATCCTGGACCTGAACAGAACCCGGCCCTGATCCGGCTCCCGGACTGCCCTGACCCAGCCGGGAGGACTGTGTGTGTCGTACTCGCTGTATCTGCAGTTTTGTAAGAAGGAAGCAGATCCCGTAGTAACTCATTTATTTATATGAAGCTGATTATTGATGATTAACTCTTGTATCGGACCGCCTAGTGTTTAGGATGTGAGTTTAGAGCCGTGTCGATGTGAAGCACCCCTCTGCTCGGAGCTGACGGACCCATCCGGACCCATCCGGACCATCCGGACCCTGCCTTCTTCACCCCGTGACGTCGTGCCGACTCTCTGCTTCCGTACGGACTTCCTGACCGAGTCAGCGGGACGTCCCGGCTCTGTCCCACTTCCTGTATTTATTGGTGTTTCTTTCCCGTTTCCTTATTTAACTGTTGGAAGCCTGTGTGTCTGTCAGCGTGTTGAGGAGCACCGGTGCTAGTCAAAAAAAAAAAAAAAGAATAAAAGTAAAGTGAAAGCCGTGCAGTGACCGTCAAGTGCTGTAGGAGTCCGTGTGATCTAGAACACAGAAATATTCCCCGTCTATCCGCCGTCTGTCCTCCTCCGACACTTCCTGCCTGCATTTTCTGTAGATTAGAGAAGAAGAAAGTCTGGAGCAGCTGTTATCCTCCGTTTGAAGCTCTAACTTTGTTTTCATGCGTATATATGATGTAATGCTTACTATACACTTTTATAAACTATGTTTTGATAATTCATTTCTTAACAGAGAACTTGTCCATATACTATAACCCTTACTGCTGAGTACTGAAAATAAATAGATGAGAAAAATAAAATCCCAGTTCCCGAGTCTGATTCTTCTGTCAGAGAGCAGGGGTGGAACTCCGGGATGTACGGAAGGCCACAAGTGTCACAATTCAATGAAGCATTTTTTTATTTAGTTGGAAGGAATTCTTTAACTTTGTCATAGAAAAATAAAGCTTTATTTTCAGTTATTTCAGTAATTATTTCCTTCTCCCACGTTACAGCAAATTATTTCTTTCTTTCAGGGGGTGGGGTTAACTGCTGCATGCAAGATTGATTGGTCTAAAGTGGCTTTGCAGTGTAACCAATCAGGTGTCAG